>NW_026138028.1:0-600000 GCF_019393585.1 Leptopilina boulardi
GACAAAAGTGTTTTCCTCCCCTCCCATACTTTGCCATATTTGGCCCATAGTTCAAAAAGTTTGAAAAAAGTGTTTTTCTCGCCTCCCATAGTTTGCCATACTTGGCCCATAGTTCGCCCATACTTCAAAAAATTGGACAAAAGTGTTTTCCTCGCCTCCCAGACTTTGCCATACTTGGCCCATAGTTCGCCTATAGGCCAAAAATTTTGAAAAACGAGCTTTCTTGCCTCGCGTACTTTGCCATACTTGGCACATAGTTCGCCCATAGTTTAAAAATTTTGAGAAGTGTTTTTCTCGCCTCCCATACTTTGCCATACTTGGCCCATAGTTCGCCCATTGTTCAAAAATTTGGAAAAAAGTGTTTTCCTCCCCTTCCATACTTTGCCATACTTGGCCCATTGTATTGTATTGTATTGTATTGTATTGTATTGTATTGTATTGTATTGTATTGTATTGTATTGTATTGTATTGTATTGTATTGTATTGTATTGTATTGTATTGTATTGTATTGTATTGTATTGTATTGTATTGTATTGTATTGTATTGTATTGTATTGTATTGTATTGTATTGTATTGTATTGTATTGTATTGTATTGTATTGTATTGTATTGTATTGTATTGTATTGTATTGTATTGTATTGTATTGTATTGTATTGTATTGTATTGTATTGTATTGTATTGTATTGTATTGTATTGTATTGTATTGTATTGTATTGTATTGTATTGTATTGTATTGTATTGTATTGCAATGTTCCGGCAATTTTTATAAAATTTAAAAAAAGCAATTTAATCCTTAACAAAATTGATTTATATTTAGCCCATTGTTCAAGAGAGATCACCATAGTTTGCCTATATTTCGGATTTTGAAAAATTTTTCTAGAGTTTTATTGTATAAAAATTATATTTTTTGCCCATAGTTCAAAAGAGTTTGGAAAACTTCGCCCATAGTTCAGTTTTGTTGTCTTGGTTAAATTGTCTAAAAATTTTATTTCTACTATGTCCATAGCTCGTCAAGAGCTCGCCCATAGTTTGAATTATTTTAATTTCATTAAGTTTCGATTCCTGAAAATTATATTTTTAATCTGCCCATAGTTCAAGAGATACTCATGCACGATAATTATCTTTCTTGTGAAATCGAGTTCACGATGGGTGAATGAATTTTTCCTGAAATTGATCAGATTAAAAATAAAATCAAAAAATAAATAAAAAAAGTAAAAAATGAAATAAATACTTAGAAGGCAAAAAAAGAAAACAGTGAAAATTTGAAAGAATCATATAAAAAATAATAAATTAAAAAATAAAAATTATTTAAAATGAAAAATGTAGTAACTTTTAAATGATCGAATAAAAATGAAATAAATAAAAGTAAATTGATAAAATTAAATAGTTTACTTTTAATTTTGAATCCGGTATTAAGGAATTTTTTTGTACTCAAAAAATGTTTGGATTTCATTTAAATTCTGTAATATTTGACATTTTTCTAAAGAGGCGTTTCATTTTTCATAGATACGCTGTACATGTTGTAGCAGATTGGCTTGTATTTTTTGTTAAATAAATTTCCGAAAAGCATAGATGAGGATAAAGTGAACAATTAAAATATTGATTATAAATATGAATGCGCGTGAAGACTTGGCGATCGGAATTTATTGGAGCAAAGATCTTCGCAGACTTCTGTTAATTCCGTAATGAATGAGGGAAATCAAAATTACTATTAATGTCACTATGAGGCTCCTAAATGGCTAACTCTGCTGGGGATCGAAACCTAGGCCCCATCAATTGCCGGTTGATTGCTCTTCCACTGAGGTACAGAGGTCCACATCCAACACATTTTCATAGCTTTACCGACTTATAGTCAAGATGTTTACCTTCTTCGGTTTTAGTTTTTTTTAAATTTTCCCGGAACTTGCTATGATTGGCAATTCTGTTTGTGAATAATTCCGGGAAAATTTAAAAAACTCCAAAAAAATTATTTTTTAACAAAACATTTATTTTCAAAATTTTCATTTTTCAAATTTAATATTAAAAATTTTCATTTTTCAATATTTTAAATCATTTTTTCAAAATTTAAGAAAGTTGCCCATGAAGCAATTAATTTATTTAAAAAAAATTTTTGAAAGGAAATTGAGTAAAAAATTGCTAGAATATACGCAATTCAGGGAATGTTCTTTATTATGAAAAAAAAGCATCATGTGCTCACTTTGCGGAACAGAGGAGAATTAAATGTTGCAGATAAAAACTGTAAACTATTCTTAGAGAAGATCACTTTCAGCAGCCATTTTCTAAAATTCTATTAAAAAACATTATTTCTAATTATTGTGAGTAATGTATTTGATTATAAAAAAATGTTATGTAATAAATATTTTTCTTTCTTTAAAAAAAATCTCTGAAATAAACCTTAAATTCAGTAGAATCTTCCCCTAATAAAAGAAATAATGCACCTTCTTCAATGTAATATGATGTTTTTCCATTTTTTTATATTACAGTGATATTTTTTTAGTTGTATTTTTAAAAAAAATTCACATTTTTCTTTAAAATATTGTAAATTTCACAGAAATAAATAAATGAATGTTTTGTTTATGATTTGAAAATAGTAAATGTCAGTTGTAAGGAATAAGTCATTAGTGGGCCAGGAATAGGGAAATTATTTGAAATGTATTATTTAGTTCTATGGAATGATACAACGACAAGTATTATAGAACAGAAGGACATCTTAGAAATTGTTCATGAACGCATAACAGTTAGATGGTATGGGAGATCCTATCAAGCGAAACTTATCGCTTTTAACGGTTAGTAAGACTTTCATCTTCTACAATTTAAATTTTGACCTTTTAACTATGAAAACATTTCCTTTTGCCTCTTGGTAAACATATCCACAGATTAAAAAGATTTAGACAACAAATAAAGGTATATACTTAAAATTGAATTCATCAAATCTTACAAATTTAAGCCAAAAATTGTTAAATAATATTTATTTATTTTTTTGTTTTTTATGTTCAAATTTACTAAACAATTATTTTTATTTAAATTTTATACACAAAAAATTATTCAACATAAAAAACAGAAATTTTGTAATTAATTGGGATAAAATTTTATAGGTTTATTTATCACATGAATAAATTATATTTTACTGAAGAATTTTTAAATATAGCAAAAAGAAATCTATTTGTATTCAGCGACCTTAAAATTCAAAAATAGAAAGTTTAGTAAAAATACAGAAAAAATTTTGTCAACACATTTTTGGTTATGAATGTGAGAAACCTCCTTGAAAAGCAAGGGGTTAATTGAATATGAATTTTATTCAACTATCATTTTACATAATTTACATTTTTTAAAGTTAATATTTGATTGACATTTGATTTGACCAAATTTTAAATTATTTGTATTCATTAAATAAATTAATTATACTTAAATAATTAAATTAAATAATTAAAATAAATTAAATAAAATAATTAAATTAAATTACTTAAATTATACTTAAATAAATAAAATAATTAAATAAGTTCAAAAATATGTTCATGAAATTCAACTATTATATATTAGAGAACAAAGAATGGCTCGAATCTTTGGATATAAACAAGACGGGAGTACTGTTTGGCCAAACTGAACAAAAGATTCCAAATGGTAATTTTTAATCTTTATGAACCATTCATTTTTTTAATCAAGTAACTTTTGGATCACGGCAATTAATGAATTCTGGATTGTTAATTGAGGGCATGTGATTTCTAATTTACGTGATCACTACGTAATGTTGATTTTTTCGTAACTATTTTCTGTAAATAACCATAAAGTTAGTTTCCAAAACTTTCAGAGATGTCTTTTTCGCGTACTAAAATTTTTTTATTCGGAATCAGTTGAAGTAAAATTTAAAAACAAATTAGGAACTTTTATTTAAATTCACAATAATTCTTGTGAATAAACTTTTAAGAATCATTGCAGTAACTTTTCGTAACCTATCAAAAATTTTTTTATACCTTTGCTTTCTGAATACCTTTTAGAATTCTAATAGAACAAAGTTTTTCTGACTAAGAAAAAACAAACCTTCTCTTGAAGTTTCTATTCAATATTAAAATTTTTTAGTAAATAAGTTTTATAATAATAAGTAAATTAATTAATGAATAAATTCTAAAATAAATTAAAATATTAACTACAAACTCCTATGTTAAAACACACCTGGGAAATTCCTGGTTAATTCTTGCGATTGAATATTCTGTATATTGGCGATTCAAACAGCTACACTAGCGCCACAGTTGAACTAACTTAAGCGTGACTCGCTCTGTAGCACTCAATGAGTTTTAAATTATTTTTTTTTATTTAACGCTTAAAAATTATTTTACAAACGCAATAAAAATATCAGAATAATTAAATAATTTGAAATAAACTGTCACAACAGAGACTGCTTTAGAGCGAGTCACGCCTAAGTTAGTTCAACTGTGGCGCTAGTGTAGCTGTTTGAATCGCCAATAAAACTATTGATAATTCTATAATCATTTTTCTGAAAGTCTATTTGAAATCAAATTTTGAGTTTCTTGGGAATATTTTCTCATAGGTTAATAGTGTTGTCAATTTTCATAAATAAAATATATTTTACATTAGTGATAATACCAGATGCGATTGACTCGATGGGCAACGACACACTTAATGTGACTGCTGGCGAATCAATTTCTGGCACTGCAAACGAACCAGCTTCTGCTGCAAATGACATAGTTAGTTATAAATTGAATATTTATTCATGTTTTTTATTCATTATTCATGTGAAAATATTTTCATAAAATTTTCATTTTTTTTATTGACATTCAAGGATATAATATAGCAGTTTTACCATCTCTGTATATTTGAATTGATAAAAGTTTTGTTCTTTCAAATAACGAATCAAGTTTTAAATGAAAAATTTGTGAAGATCGCTGTTATATCATTGCAATTTTCTTCATAAGAAAAAGACATCCTAAAACATTCATAGGGTTTCCATAAGATATAGAAACCTACCACCGTGTGTAGAATATCAGCATAATATAAATAGGACAAAAGTAAAATATCGATAGAATACCCATAAGATATTCCTGCGATATCTCAGAGATATTCACAGGATATATCAAGGTTATACCAAGGTTATCACGTAGATATTTTAAAGGTCATCATTGTTTACTAACTCGGTATTACGCCGGCAAAAATATTGGTACCTGGGGGTCGATTATGTAATTTCACTTTCACTTCACTTTCACTTTCACACCATTTTCACTCGACTTTCAATTTCACTCCATTTTCACTCCACTTTCACATCATTTTCACTCGACTCTCACTTTCACACCATTTTCACTCCACATTCACTTTCACACCATTTTCACTCGACATTCACTTTCACACCATTTTCACTCCACTTTCACTTTCACACCATTTTCACTCGACTTTCAATTTCACTCCATTTTCACTCCACTTTCACTTTCACATCATTTTCACTCGACTCTCACTTTCACACCATTTTCACTCCACTTTCACATCATTTTTACTCGACTTTCAATTTCACTCCATTTTCACTCGATTTTTACTTTCACACCATTTTCACTCCACTCTCACTTTCACACCATTTTCACCCCACTTTCACTTTCATCCCATTAGCACTCCACTCTCACTTTCACACCATTTTCACCCCACTTTCACTTTCATCCCATTAGCACTCCACATGCACTTACACCTCTTTTGCACTCGACTTTCACTCCTCTTCAAACCAATTTTCACTGCACCTTCACTTATGAGACGAAAATGAGTACGCGATCAAAAAAGATAGAGAAATTTTTAATTTCACTAAAATAGTTCCATCTTTCTTAGAGTGGATTCAGCATAAGATCATGTTAAAGCCGATTTAATTTTCTGCGAAAAATTCGAGTCCGTCACATCCTGAGTTAAAATAGAACTTAATTTGAAGCCCTATAAAATGAATTTTTATTAACTTTTTGTAAAGGAAATGACTGAAATAACGAAGGGAATTCCGGTTTACGTTAAAACATCGCAGTTGAGGACTTTTGAAAATTTGCACCACAAGCCAAGGGAATTGGCCAGGAGTTTGCTGAAGGAGCTAATAAAAGTTGACGAACTTAAACAAATGACGGCACTGGGCAGGTCAGGAAAAAAGGGGGTTCCTGAAGAAATTCGAAGAGCAATTTTTTGTAATAATGAAATTAATAATAAATAATCATAAATAAAAATAATAAGTCTGAATAAGTTTCTTTCTGCAGCTTACGTAGAGCGAAAGAAAACCGAAAATGTCAATTTCACCATGGAGGAGTGGATTACTGTTATTAATAACCTCATCCAAACATTGCGCCACCCAAAAATAAGGAAAAACTAATTTTATTCAATTTCATTTATTTTTCTGCAACTCTCGATATAATTTATAATAAATAAAAATGTCTGCTTTTTCAAAATAAATTTTTTTCAATTTACTCAATTATCTTTTATCTTCTATAAAATATTTTTAAGATCAATTCCTAAAATGAATAAGTGTTTCATATTTTTCAAATTATTCAAAAGATACAAAATAAAATAAAAATAATACATCAATAATAGCAAAACCCGCGCACCCTGCTTCGCGGAGCAGTTCATTGCGGGTTTTACGCATACATATGACAACACATACAAATAACTAACTCAGGATGGAGTCAGATTAATCACCGGAAATAATTCCTTTTTGACTTACTAGAGACATCGGAATCCTAAGTTACTCCAAGAACAAAAGGAAATAATTGTAACATTACATCCAAGTTTTGGTTTTCGATCCCATATTTGTGAAGTCGATAAGTTCAACATAAGATTTAAAATAATTTGGTACTAAAATACAATTTTTTCAAATTTATTAAAAATACTGCGATGTAATTAATTGTATAAATTATTATTCACCAATAAATTGAAATGTAAATAAAATAGATTACTTGTTACAAATCATTTTTTATCACTTCTAATTTGAACAATATGTTTTAAAAAGGAAAATGTTTCCAAAAATTTTTTGTCCTCCTCTGTCTGGAATTTTTTTCTGGAAATAATGCAATACTTGTTTCTAATTTTTTTAAATAAATCTTCGACTTTTCCGCCTGTAAGAATATTTATTGATTCATGATAATAATAATAATAATTATAATAATAATTTCACTTGTAAAAATAATAATATACATTTATGTATAATTTACCTTTTAACCAAAAATAACTTGGATCTTTATTTTTAATTTCCGCAGCTGTTTCCTCAAACGCATTTGTCACCAAACGACTTCGGTTAGAATATTGAGGAATTGTGAATTGCTTGTCGTAAATTATATTCCTTTTACCAATTTCTTCACCAAGAAGCTTAATTAATTTTCTATCCTCCATGTTTACACTTTTTGGTTATATTATATTAATGCAACTTGAAGTTGATTGTTTTAAAAACAAAAGTTAAGCGTCAATTACAGGTTTTTTTTACAGGGAAAGAAAAAAAAGTAAAATTTTTATTTAAACGAATGTTTTTAAATTTCAAATAAAAAAATTATTATTATAAAAATAAATATAATATTGATAATAAAAATACACCCGCGCACCCTGCTTCGCGGAGCAGTACATTGCGGGTTTATGCAATTGAATTTAAATATTTATAACAAATGGTAAGTGATATCGATTTAAAAAATAAATCAATATTTATAGCTATAATAGATCAAAAATATAATAAATTATAAAAATATAAATATATAATAAATTAGAAAATTTAATAAAATAATTTTGATATTGATTGTTCATAATATTTTTTAAGATGAATTCATAACAAATTAAAAAATAAATAGTGGTAAAGAAGTAAACTAGAAAAATAATTCTTTTGTTTTATTTTCATTTCTATCATCATTTGTCATTTTTTTCAGCCATTTTGACTGAAGTTTGACAAATTAAAAATAAAATAAAAATTTTCTAAGCAGTAATAATATTTTAATGAATTTTGAGAACATTGAAAAGGAAAGCGAGGAAGATATTCAGAAAAACGTGTAGACCGCCCCACCAACAGTGGATCTACCTGAGAATAAAATCAATCAGATCGAGTTCTGCTTTATAATTATACTCCAAGCTTTTTTGCTTTTCTTTCACTACGAAATTGCCTGTAAAAATGGAGCGAAACATTTTCTCAAATTTAAGCGGTAAGTGTAATACTTATTTAATTATTTACTGAATTGGCGAAATTTTAATCAATGGAAATTGATGTTGTTTAAGGTTCTCAATTTTTTTCTGCCAATATTGAGTATTTAAAAATAGAATATATTGTGAAAAGTTTAAAAATAATTTGCTTACAATTTTTTAAATAAAACTCAAAATTTTCCAAAAATCAAAATTAGAACTATTCTCACAATTTTCATTATTTGTCATTGTCGAATGTTTCATACACCTTTTTCATGGTTCTAAGTAATGAAATGTATGGATTTTGAAAACATTTTGATTTTTTCCAAAAATGAAAATTTTGAAAAATTAAAAAAATTTGTGAAATAGTTAAAAATAATATTTTTTTTATAGTGGAATGTAATTTCAGGTTTTGAAAAAAATGTCAAAAAAATTGTTACTCCTCAACGAGGTCAATTTGATCGATTTAAAATTTACTGTAATTTTTTTCAAAATTTAAATGCTTTCACAATTTTCCTCATTTTTCATCGACGAATTTCTTATATGCTTTTTTCATTAATCCAATCAATCAATTGCCTGGAATTTGTAAAATTTCAATTTTTTCAAAGTCATAAATTTTCTGAAATGCCCAAAATTAATATTTTCAAAATTTTAATAGTAATATAATAATTTTAGATCTTAAAAAATGACAAGAAAAGACAATTCTTAAGAACAATTATTTCAATCGACTAAAATTTCATTGGTCTTTCCCCTTAATAATAATAAAAATAAAATGATAATAATTTTTAATAATTAATAATAATCAATATTAATAATAATAATTAATAATAATAAAAATAAAATGATAATAATTTTTAATAATTAATAATAATCAATATTAATAATAATAATTAATAATAATAATTAATAATAATGTTTATTAAAATTTTCAGAAGTAAAGCGAGGTTTGATAATTGGAATGCATCAAGCAGGGAGTAGGACTGATGAAATTTCCCAGCAAGTCGGCTGCTCCATGAAAACTGTAAGGCTTTGGATAAAAAGATATGCACAGGGCGGACCCCTAGCATTGGCCGATCACCGAAAATACAACCATCCTCCGAGGAAAACGACACTAATTCAGGATGAAGTGATAAACGAATTCTTCACTGCTCATGATCCATTTTCTTCTACGAGACGTTTTGTAAACGTTGTTCAACCAGAAGTCTGCAATGATACCATCCGTAGAAAGTTGAATGAAATGGGGATTCGGAGCCGTCGCCCAGCGATGAAATGGGAGCTTACTGAGGACCATCGAACCCAACGTCGTGAGTACGCTGAACGATATCTTAACGAACCAGAGGAATTTTGGATAAATACCATCTGTGTGGATGAGAAGTCCTTTCAATCGTCCGAAGATGGTCGAACTCTGGTTTGGAGAAGCAATGAAAGCCGGTTACGAGAGAACTGCGTTGTGAGGAAGAACAGAAGCGGGCGCATTTCTTGCAATTTTTGGGGCAGCTCCTCTGTCTACGGAGTTGGCGTATTAAGGGACGTAGGCCCTAGATTCAATTCGCAGGCATACGTTGAATTACTAGAACAAGACTTTCTGCCGTACGTAAACCGGTTGTTCCCCGAAGACGAGTATGAGGAAGTGAAGCTGTTACAAGACAATAGCAGGATCCACACGGCCAATCGGACGATGAATTGGTTTGAGCGACACCCGAGAATCACCTTGCTTCCTCATCCTCCGCGTTCGCCAGATCTCAACCCCATCGAAAATTTATGGGCAATGGTGGTCAGGAAATGGGAATCAGGAGCTGACCGAAATTTGGAAGACCTGATGAACCACGCCTGGAGAAGTTGGCAAGAAATAGGAGATACGCCAGAAGTCGTTTCAAACGCAATTCTTTCTATGCCGAGACGACTACAGGCAGTCCTTGACAACGATGGAGGATGGACAAAATATTAAGTGTCTGTCTGTCTGTCAAGAATTCACAGAGGCCACCCGACAAAAAGGTGAGTTTTTGTATTTGAAAAAAAATATTCTTCTTTTATTATTTATTTTTATAAATAAACGAATATTACATTTAAATTGAAAGTTAATAATTTAAAAAAATATTTTCCCCAGCTTCAGAAAAAGCGAAAAATCCTTGCCCTCCAATCAGCACTTCTTATGGCAGAAATAGGTAACGATCTTAAAGGATGGTTGATAACGGTACTCCAAAAAGTCGACTCTTTAAAACGGCTATTAGAAGAAGAGCAACAGAGCCACGCAACTCAGATTTAATGCCTTCAAGATAAATGATGATGGAGACGAAATGGAATCAAACTTTGCCACCGTTATACACTTTTGAATATGTGTTTCATTCTAATTTAATTTTTTTATGGAAGAAAAAAGACTTTTTAAGGCAATAATCACTGTTGAATATTTTATACCTTATTATCAACCTTTTTTTTATCTCAATTTTTAAAACAATTTGTCTAATAAAACAATCAACTGTATGCTAAACATAAAACTTTTATTTATTACAATGATTTTCCATTCTTTCTACAATGAATTTTCTTATCAGGATTTGTTTAATTTGAGACTCAAAATAAGAGTTTAAACAATTTATCACAATAATAAAATTCCTAAATAAATAAATATATTTTTCAATAAAATTATCAATTTTTTTACTACTGAATAATAAAAAAACAAATTAAAATTACGTTGAACTTTTTATAATTATTCAAAATTGTTTACAGAAATAACTTTGCAATTGAAAACCGCGATCTTTCTGATCCCACGAATTTGGCGAGTTTCACTCCTCAGACTGATTCCACATTTACCGAGTCAACTTGGCCAACGTTAAAATTTCATAATAATATCTGCGTGATTGAAGAAAGATTAATTCTTTGAAAAATGGGGTTTTAATTTTCATTCTCAATTTAAAATGAGAAAAAAATTACCGATATTTAAGTTTTTTTTAAATTGAATTTTGTTTTTGTATTAAATATTAAATGATATTTAAATCTCTTAAGAAATTCATTCTTTAAACTTTTTATCGCAAATCTGAAATAATAATTATTTTTTCAAATTAAATTTTTTGTCACGGATTTTCGACGTTAAACAAGCATGATGTTTTGATTTTCAAAAAAGTATTTAATTTTTACAAAATTTAGAAATATTAAAATAATAAGAGGACTATTTATTTTATTTTCCAAATATAAAATATAATTATTTGTTATTGTTTTTATATTTTAACCTAAATGTTGTTTACCTGCAACCCCTGCAATTGATTGTATAATCCTTTTTTAAATCACAAATATTCAATTGCCAAACATATTTTATTAGTTTAACACTCGGAATGATTTCTTTAAAATCAAATTACGCACAAAAACTGCTAACCAACAATTTTCACTCACCAAAACAAACTTTTTCAAATGATGACCGATGATGACACCTTCTATTTTGACAGCTGATTTAGCACAGAATCTGAAATTTTAAGACTCACCGCAAACATTCATCTCTTAGCAGCAACTTCAAGTGGAAGGCATTTGTACGTTTTACTGTACATGTCACTAAAGTAACTGAACTTCTCAAGAGTTTATGGTCCGAGGAAAAATTCTCTTGAGTACATCCTCGAGAATTTCTCAGGTCTTTAATTTCTCTTTAGAATTTATGAAAATTTATATGGAATTTAAAAATATGATCATATAAGCTATGTACTTGGCTAGTATTAGTGTCCTTCCTTGAAAATTTAAAGTCTTATAAATGTAGCTTGAAATTTAGAAGAGAGACTTAGAACTATTTGAAATATTTGGAAAATTGGAAAATTCTGAAGCTAGTTGAAAACTTCTTGTAAGATTTTATGGTTTACTTTTTTTTTTCTTTACTATTTACGCTTGAGGTATTTTATATATTCTAGATATAAAAAAACTAAAATGCATTTTCTTTCAAATTTTTAATTTATAAACCAAGGGAGAAACTTTTTTTCATTTCTTTTTGGTCATCACTTTTTAAAAGATTTATACTATTTTTGGATTAATTAATTAAAGATGAACTGAATAAGATACTGTTATGGGGTTGATAAATTGAAGATAAATTTAAAAAGATACCGTTGGGGGAGTTGATTAGCTAAAGATGAATTATAATAGATAGGAATTAATGATTTTTTGTTACAGTTGATTTTAAAAGGGTTGGTTTTATTTTTTAAAAGCAGATGCAAAGTGTAATCAATTTCTAAATTAATGCAATTGCTGGCATTGTTAAAAATAATTTCAATTTTAATTAATTTTAATTTTTTTTTAAAGCTTTATATTCTTGTACCATTTTCCGATCATAAATTCTTGAGATTTCCGAAATATTACAATGCATCGTAATAACGATAGTTTTATGCAAATTGCTTTAAAATCGTTGGTGTGATAAAACTGCTCTTCAGAAATACAGTAAAAATAATACTGTTCTATTATATTAGTTGTAAAATTTTATTTTATTATAGGAAACTATTAAAATTGACACTAAACAATAAAATTTGTTACTAACAAACTATTAAAATAGCCGCAGTGTAATTTACGAACTCCAAAAATACATGTGAATAACCCGAACTTACATTTCTCATCTGTACACTGAAAAACAAAATTTATTTCATTCAAATCGGTTACTTTACTATTATCAAATAAATATTTATTTGTATTAAATAATTATTATTATTTGAATTTAAGTAGTATTTGTTTCAAATACATACATAAATATTTATTTGATAATAGTCAAGCAATCGATTATTTGAATAAAATAAATTTTTTTTATGATCGTAGTTACCAAAAGTTCAAAAATTAAGAGTAAATAATTAAATTAACGATTTCGTTGTTCAAGGAATTTAGATAAATTATCCGAGAATTGAAATTTAAAACCCATATATACTATTTAATGAGTTTCATATATAGAACATTGTGTTGAAAAACAAATTACATTGTGCTTTAAGCACACATTTTAAGATTCAAATTCGACTAAATTAGATCACAGGAAAACAATCATTAAAGGGGATGGAATTAGAGAATTTTCTCCTGCACTTATCCTTCTTCTTCTTCTTCTTTTTTAATTTCTTTTATTCTCCAGGGAAAGTAAAAATACTTTCTAATTCAGATTAAAATTCTTTTATTTTTCATATATATAAAACATCGTCTAATGTAAAATTTGAATTAAATTATTTTAATTCATATTCAAATTCAAATAGAAGCGAAATTTATTTTTATCCTAATAGTAAAAAAATAATTTTTTTAGTTAAAATCAACTCGAAATTTAGAATATAATACTTAGAAAATACTGATTTTTTTCCTTTGTTAACAAATTATTTTTGTTCGTTGTTATTTTGTTTTATATATATATATATATATATATATATATATAGAATGAAAACTAATTCCTCTTATTGGGGTCTTCTTTTTATTCTCTCCTAATACTTTTGATTGTGTTACAATCTTTTTATAAAGGGAAATAAAAGAGAGTAAGGGGAAAAAAGAAAGAATCAAGAGAGGATCTAAAGTTTTTTCTTCGGTCCTCTTTTATATATATATATAAAACTTTCAAGTTGGGAAAAATTTGTCTTTAGAGATGAAAATACTATATAGAAATGATATTTAAGAACTATTGTTTTTATATATTTTTTCGACATTTCTGACACCTGAGAAAGGGGTATTGGAAAGGCGTCAAAACGTTTTTATATATTTTTTTTGAAAGTAAAAGATTAAAGGAGAAATCGATTGAATTAGTTTTTCATTCATTTTTTTCAATTTGAGTTTTTACTGAAATTGGTCTTCCAATTATTTTTAATTTGCTTTCGATAATATTTTAAATTGTTTTCTATTTTGGCGCAAAAATAGAGTTTAAAGAAAATGGAGAACGTGAAGAAAAACTTAAATCTAGACACATTAACTGCTATTCTTTTAAAGGTCAGTGGTTGGACTCGAGGGACATTAACATTCACATGCGACACTGTTACTTCCGATGTACTGGTTTAATAGTAGTAGAAACTTTGGACTAAAGTTAAGTATTCTGCACTTTACTAATTAAGGGTCTCTTGTGGAAAGACCAACGTGACAAGCAGATTGAAATTGAAACTGCAGTAATGTCTTTGTCAATGGAATTTAACGATTTTGAATGTCCTCTATATAATTTCCTTTAAGAACAAGGACCTAATGTTTCTTGTCGTGTGACAGTTTGTGTTGAGCATGGACTATCATGAACAGAACTTAATCTCACCATCGAGCTATGTGCTATATTTGTATTAAGTCCGCTTTCGTGACGAGCAACATCACCACTTGTACATCCGATACCCAATCTTCCACTTTGATCACGATTAGCACACATTAAAAGTTCTCGCATTCCTTTACGAAAATTTCTCGAGAGAAATGCATATAATACTGGATTCAAACATGAATTCATGTATGAAACAAGAAACGTTGACACTGTCAGTATTGTACTAAAGTCCGATGTTCGGCTGTAATTTGGATCCCAATGGAGCCACGCTATTCTTGCTTGTTGTGGTAAATTACATATCGCGAACATCACCACCACGGTTATCAACATTCTGCAAAAAATTCAATTAAAGAAATCATTTAAGCTACAGGATGTGGTACTATCTAAATGCCTCGGCAAAATTTTGATTTTGACACAAACCAAAATTAGAAAAATGCTTTTGGGACAATCAAAATTTTACCAATCAGGCAAATAATTTGCAATAAACGTACCTTATGACACCACGTCTAGCTCGAAGGACATTTCTACTCGAAGTGTGAATATGTTGAACTCGTCCATTTCTCGTTCTTGCAACGAGACCAGGTCCTCCAAGTGCTGCACCACTTTTCCAAAGTGAAACGGCAATTCTCGTATAAAGACAACACATGAGAAACAATGGAAAAAGATAGAGGAATATTAAATTAACAGCATCGAGGGCCGCTTTGTTGTGACTCTTAAAATTAACTATACAAATCACATCAATATCGCCCGTGTCCAATTGATGATTAATCGTTTCAACATAAACAAAACGTGGTATTGCATAGATTGCGGCTATCAACCACACAATTCCAATAACGACCCTTAAACGGCTTCGCGTTAACATTGATCTGCATTTGATAGGATGTATTATTGCCAAATATCTTTCTGTACAAACAACAACCAAAATCAAAATGCTTGCCGTATAAGATAATGATTGAACGAACATGTAGATTTTACAAAGGAATTCGCCCAATTGCCAACTGTTCATTAAATAGTTTGTTAGTGTTTGATAGACGCAGAATATACCAACACATAAATCAGCGACTGCCAAATTTGCCAGGAAGAAGTTTGTGATGCTCCTCAGTCGACGGGAGAATGTTACCACGAAAATTACCATCAAATTTCCTGCACAGAAATAAATTAACATTAACGAGAATAAATTTATCGGGGAAAACAAAAATTAATATAATATTAATTAAATTCTAAATTTAGATCATTTTTTTGTATTTTATTAATTAAATAGACCAAGAAACTTGAAAAATAATGTAGACAATAATGAGCAAAAAAGAAAGAGAACTTGGATAAATTAGAAAGGAACAAACAAAAAAGAATGAAAGGATCATAAAGAAAGGTCCGTTGTTTTTTTTAAATTCTTTTTCATCCCTCTTTAACGTGAAATGAATAATAAAATTAATTAAAATTATAAAACTGTTATTAAAGAGATTTAAAATTCTGTAAAAGTAAACGTCTTTTCTCTTTTCTGGACTATAAAACATTATCAGAATTTTATTTTTTAATATGATTTAAAATTTTTTTTAAACTTATATCAGTAAAATAAATTCACTTAGTGTAAATCAATATTCTCTAAAGTAAATTCGTTCGTGCCATGTAAAATAGATTCACTTTAATATATTAAATAGTTACTTATTACATAAAGTAAATTTTCTCTCATCTTGATTCAATAATAAGATTTATTTAACTTTCCGTCTTTTTATCAGATTTAATTAATATAGAAATAATTTATTAACTTTATTATTAATAATTAAAATCCATTATTGTTTTAATTTAATTGAAATTAAATTATAAACAGTATTTTTTAATTTATTAATAAAATATAAAATAATTTTTTAGGGAATTGTACAATTAATAATTAAGATGAAATATGTTATTTAAAATCGAGTAACAGACTTTCTTGATTCGAGATTAAAACTTCACGTGTGAGAAATTTGTGTGATATATATATTCTCTTCGTGTGAAAATGGAGAAATTATTTTTTTTCCTCCCCTCTCTCTTATATATTTAAAGCAGTTAAATCCATCAATGTTAAAAAAGTTGTGAAAATCTAGATGAAACTTTGTAACATAACTCTTTAGAATTGAATTGAAAAAATTTATTTTTTTTTTTATACCAAAGGTTAAATTTGTTCACATAAAGAGAATTTCTGCATATAGAGATGCATAGAATAAGAAATTCAATAACGTGCAGCAAGCGTAAAACTTGCTTTTCTATCTCGTTTTCGAACTTTCCATTTTTTTTCGCAAAACTTATTTTCCTTTTCTTTTCTGACTTTTTCACTACCGAAAGGTGATAACTGTCCGTCGAAAATTCCCATGAGTCGAGTCCACAGTGAGTTTCAATCGAGTGATACTTTATCAAGTGACAAGTGTTATAAATAAAATGTTGAAAAATAAATTCTTTTTATATATAAATTATGTAAAATATTTAATTGCAAATGAGCCTAATTTACTTTATAGCAGAAAAGTAAATTTAAAATATTCTTTAAAATTGATAGGCTATGTAAATTTATATAATACAAACATTTCCATTCCAATAATGTTAAACTAATAAAAGTAAGGTGCAAATTCAGGCAATTCGTAAAATTGTTTGAATATCGACAAGAGTGAATTTCCATTCGCAGTAACAAGTTCTTCTTAAAACTTACAAATTTGTCCAAAAGTCGTTCAATGGAACTTTTAGAATAATTTATTACTGGCGCAGTTAAATTAAAAGTTAAAAAAAGTATTTTTGATAAAATGTATTTATTTTTTACATTCACGTATTTTTTGGTCTTTTATTCTTTTTTTTATGAATTTTTATTGATTCATAAAAAAAAATTAATAACCTTGTATATAATTTTTAATTTACTTTTGAAATTAGCTTTAGAGATAAATTTGAAATTAACTTTTTGACTTTGATAAAAAAGATATTACATGTTTAGCATAAAGGGATGAGAGACATGTGAAAGTATATGAGTAACATCACTGGAAAATAGATTAAAGTCCCTAATCGAAATTGCCAGTAATTGTAGCTTCATATACACGAATTGATCTATTCGTTTGTGTCAAATAGAGTGGAGATGTGAGAACTTGGATGAATTTGCATACTGCTTTAACCTTGTGATCTCCCTGGACGCTTTCCTGCAATCAGATTCTCTAATGCATGTCATCTAAGAACACATTTTCAAAAGCTTCCAATATTTCTCTTAATAACTTAATTTTTCTCTATCATTTTTCATTTTTAAATTAAAATGAAAAATTTCCTCCTATAAAAATGCGCAGCAAAACTAAAATGCTAGATAATTATAATCAACTAAGGGTCTGATATTTTTCAATCTAATGAGCAGATGAGTATTATGTACCATTTATCGACAGACTGTTGGAAGGATTAATGAAAATTATTCAAGAAATGAATTTTCATTTTTTTTTTGTTACACGTTAATTAATTATAATTAATAAATTTTGTTTGTAAATGAAAAAAGAAGGAATTCTTCATTGTATGAAAAAAAAATATTGAAATTGTAAAAAGATGAGAAAATTGAATATAACAAGTTATAATAACAAAACATTGAATAAATGAATATGGTAAATAAGAGGAGAACGTTTACTGGAGGTCAAGAACGTTTTTTAGAATGCAACTATTACCTAACTGGATTATCGGATTTGGTAGGATTCAATTAAGGTGAAAAGTAGAAAATGAGAGAATCGGAGAAAATCAGTCAGAGGCTCTTAAAAGGGAAATGATGAGAAATTTATATAAGAAAAGTAATGCAGAATTATCGTTTTCTTCGTATATCTACAAATTGAGAGGTTTTTTTCTAAAAACAAAATCTTCGACGGAAGATGAATTTATAAAAAAAAAGATTTTCCCGATAAGGATAACAAACAAGATTTGCCATATACTCTATAAAATCATCAATTTATGCAGATCAATTTCTTTAAATTTTTTAACACAGACGTATCGTATAGGTAAAGAAGGTCCAGTTTCGTCTTATAATAGTCGTCTTAAATAAGATTATCTGGAGCCTGGAGAGAAGCCACTAAACTTTAATCTTTCTGGACTTCTATTCCTTAATCCTGCGAAGGAAACTTTCAACTTCGAAGGAGATTAAAGGTAGGAAGGTTATATTCGTGAAAGAAACTGTGTTTCTCGTTCTCCATCATTTTGTGTCACTCAACTTATTTAATGCTAATTTTGACCCGAAGCTCGAAGCTTACACATATATGATATGTAAGTGAGTTTCCTTGGAGATTCAAAAAAGAATGTGAGAAAAAAATTTGATCGTTCCTAGAACTTTATTAAAAAAATTTAACATTGCAGAATTTGCCTAATTTTACTCTAGGTTTAAAATGGGGTCATCTTCGGATATCTGAAGAAAAAATTGAAGTTTGATTTCGTCATCATAATTGAATTGATTCGAATATCTGTATCAAAAATAGAATCTGTTTATACTCACACTTATCCTATATTAACAATTGGTTTTTGAACCGCAGGTAAAAATATTACTTTTTCATGTTGGATTGGATTCGTTCGGTGCAATTTATTTCGTTGAAAACATATTTATGAAAAACCCTTGGGGAGAAACTTAAAAAAAAGCTTCTCGTCTATATATGTGGGGGTTTTTTAAAGAAAATAATGGGACGTTCGGAATTATCTTTATCACTATCTTCCATCTATTTTTTTTTGCCACTTGATGTTACTTATGAGAGAACAATGTGTGGAATTTTCTACGATTTTTCTCCTTCTATCGATAATCTGAAGAGATTCTATACATATAGCTCATAAATTTATAAATTCAGCGCATGTGTATATGCCAGAAACATATGTGTGATGCAATTTCTCTTCTTGTTTCTATCCTAAATAAAACAATTAAATCCCCCCATCAATCGATAGATTCAGTATAGACTTAATTTGCAATCGTCTTTGAAATCAATTTGTTTAATTGGATTTAATTAAATCGAACCCAGATTGAAGCCGATTATACACATATGTATATATAATAGAAATACCAATATGTCACTCTGCCAGTCTCCAAAATTTAATGCATTTCAATTTTTTATCATTTTCTTTGTATTTTTATTATTAACTTTGTTAATAACTTTTGCATATTCTTTGTTATATCGATTTCAAATTGTATAATTAGAAAGTAATTTTTAATATAAAGTTTTTCAATATAAAGTTCCTAAACTTAATTAACTATCAAGTTAATAAATTAAATGTATAAAGTTTTATTAAATATAAAGTTAATATATTATAAAATCATAACTTTTTTATTTTCTTTATTCTCATTATTAATATTAATAAATAAAATTTTTTCAGTAATTCTGTTTTCGATGAACATAAAATTAGATATACATTTTTTTAATGAAAGAATGTATCAGATGGACAATTTGTTTTATGTGTGCAATCCATTTGTACATATAGCCAGTATTATTTTTTGTTCTCTTGACTGTGAATTAAAAGCAATATAAAATGAACACGACAAAGAAAATGCCATAAAGCACTATTACAGGTCGACGATAATTGTATTCTTGAAAAGAGAATTAAAGCAATTTAATTTTGTAATTGTTAATGTTATATTTTTTTTCGTTTTTCTGTTAACAAACGAGAGCGCAACAATGAATCTGTTTGAAGCTAATTGAATTATAACAACAAATAGTAACAGAAATTCAGAGAATTACTCTCATTGTCAGTAATGATAATGAGTATATATAGAAGACTTTTAGTTGCGCGCAGACATTCAGCAAAAGGCTCAATTATTCTTCACTTAATCTCTTGAAGATTTTCTTTTTTTTTCTATTCTTTATTCCCAACAAAAGTGGAGGTGTTACAATTCATTATAAAGAAGTTCAAATAAAGCTGCGGAAGTGCAATAAAAATTGCCTTTTTTTCGTATATAAAAAAAAAATTTTTATCCCTTATAAAGGTCATGAAAAAGAATGTCTATGGGGGGGGGGAATTAATATAGAGTAGAAAAGCACATAAAGTGCACGCGAAAACTTTTCCTATATAATTTAAAGCCAGAAATGCATTTTAGAATCATTAAACACCATGTTTGACAAGGATGAAAGTGTGAGCATCAATTTACATGAAACCGGAGAGAAATCATGAATGTGTTTGAAGTTTATGAAAGTTGAGGATGTTCATATTTCATAAAATGAAAAAAAAAATATGGTTATTTCTTGCTGTTTACTAAAATTTTTTGAAACGAACCCGTCAAGATTAATGATGAGAATTTTCTTTTTTCTACTATTTTAACGTTAAAATATTTGTCTTTTAATATAATGTTTCATATCAATATATCAATTTATATTTACGTCAAGAACATTTTATTGTCATATATGTACGATAAATGAATTTTTTTTTTTTGATAAATCTTTTCCGGAAATATTTTCTTGGAGTTATTTCTTTAAGAGCCTAAATCAATATTGCATACGCTTTATTCGTTTTTAAAATTGAAATTTTTTTTTATATATATATACCTTCCGGTGTTCTGGAATAATTTAATTTTTTTCATACTATATATATATATTCTCTGATAATATATCATGCGAATACTTCACACTGTGTGTGACAATTGGTGTATAGTCTTCTTTTTTCAGCCTTCTGGCAATTTATTCTAAATTTCACGGTTAAAAAAAGAAAAAATAAAATAAAAAGACTTTACTAAAAGGACACCATCATCCGTTGAAAGCAAATGCTTCTCTCACCGTTCTAAATTGGATTTTACTTCGCAGAATTTTAATGCTAGCTGTGTTATATTGAAAAAAACTACTTATTGGAAGGCGTATAATGAATTGGAAAAATCTTGTATATAAAATGCTCAAATGCTCCCTCTTATTGAATGTACTGTTTTTTTTTTCTTCAGTGGCATAAATGATAGAATCCAATATTTAATATTATATTATATTTTTTTACCAGTAACGAACTTTTATAACTAAAATAGAAATTATTTTATTAATTTTAATTTACTTATTAAAATTATTTTTATTTTAAAATTATTTAAAGAAATTAAAATAATAATTAACAATTTCCTAAATTATTCCATTTTTTATGGTAATGCATTAAAAATACTTTATTTAAGAAAATTTTGTTTTAAACAAGCTTTTATGTGAAAGTAAATCCTCTATTTTTTTTAATCCATTTTTCTTTTATTTTTACTTAAATTTTTAATTTATGTAAATTTTTACTTTTAATCATTTTAAAGTTACTTTTTAGATAATTCGCTTACAAGCTTCTGTAACTTTGTTTAAATTAAAAGTGACAGATTCAAATGTGAAGTTCACAACTAACCATAGCAGTTGAATTACATTACATGTGTGAAATAAATTAATCCTTACATTTCTATCATTTTAATATTGTTTAATAAAATTTTATTTTTTTTTAACAAGGAATAATTTTTAAAAATAATATAAAAAAAATGTTCGAATTTCGAATTTAGGACGAATTCTCAATAATTCAAATTACCGGAGTAAAATATTATTTGCTTCGATCTAAAGTCGAATAAAAGAGAAATCTGACATTAAAAAATCTTCTTTATGTGCGATTCCAAGTGAGATTTTGACTTTTTCGGAGTAGGTTAACCGATTGCAATGAAACTTTGGAATTTTGTTATATATAGTAAGACTAATCTTTAACGTAAATTTCAGCCTAAAATATTTGTTAGTTTACGAGATTTGCAATAATAACAAAAAATTTAAAACTGCTATATCTTCCGTTCTAATAAACGGATTGAGGTCTACTTTTTTTTAAAATGTCAAGGAAAATGAGAGGAATAAATCTCTTTCAGAACATTTTTTTATAATTTTACAACTAAAAAAATTATTAAATAATAATTGAATAACTTTCGCGCGACTAACTAAAATTCAATCACTTAAACGCTAAAATGATCTTACCTGTGTTTTCTTTAATGTTCCAAAGGATTTTTATTGTAAATGTAAGTTTAACTTAAGAAATTTTATTAATTTATTAGTATAAACAATTGAGATTTCTGCTAGTTGACGTGCAGACGACATTGCGCACGCAGCATTCTCACATAGCCAATTTAGTCCACGAATCACGTCAGTTGGCTATGTGAGAATGCTGCGTGCGCAATGTCGTCTGCACGTCAACTAGCAGAAATCTCAATTGTTTATACTAATAAATTAATAAAATTTCTTAAGTTAAACTTACATTTACAATAAAAATCCTTTGGAACATTAAAGAAAACACAGGTAAGATCATTTTAGCGTTTAAGTGATTGAATTTTAGTTAGTCGCGCGAAAGTTATTCAATTATTATTTAATAATTTTTTTAGTTGTAAAATTATAAAAAAATGTTCTGAAAGAGATTTATTCCTCTCATTTTCCTTGACATTTTAAAAAAAAGTAGACCTCAATCCGTTTATTAGAACGGAAGATATAGCAGTTTTAAATTTTTTGTTATTATTGCAAATCTCGTAAACTAACAAATATTTTAGGCTGAAATTTACGTTAAAGATTAGTCTTACTATATATAACAAAATTCCAAAGTTTCATTGCAATCGGTTAACCTACTCCGAAAAAGTCAAAATCTCACTTGGAATCGCACTTATATTAAATTTCATTTCAATAAAAGTTGGAATGTCCTCAAAAATAGGTTCCACAAAAAAAGTTGATATAGAACTCGCAGGATTTTTCATATGGCTTCGACCATCTTCTATTTTTGAGAACAAATTACTTATACTTTTTTTATATTGACTTTATCTTATATCCTTTTAACAAAACGTACAAATGCAATCCCTTTTTATTTGTTAAAATTCATCACTAATAAAAGAAATAGTATTACTTTTTAATTTATAAAAATAATTCAACTTTCATAGCTGTTCAAAATTGTAGAAAATAATTTTTACGCATTATTTCAAAAAATTTGAGTAATACAAAAAAAAGTGAAAACAAAAAAAGAGCAAATAAAAATAAATGGAAAGAATTAAATTTATTAATTAAGTTCTCCTTAAATCCAACATTTATTTCCTTTTAAAGAAAGTAAAGTCCAACTAAAATTATTTGTCCGGGGAAATGAAAGAAACAATAAATCTGAAAGAGTTGAAACAGAGAGATTGCGGATAATTACAGATATCACATGCTACTGATTTGCTGGTAGATTTAATTTACTTTCCACTATGTCCCCGTGGAAGCATTGAAAACCAATATGCTTTTCTAACATTCAATACCTATATGTTGATAAAATTAAATCACTATTTTATTTGCATAATATATACATACATATTAAATTTTAATTTATCAAAAATTTAGGCATTTTATTTTTGTCAGCAATCATAAATTTTTGTCTGACGGATTTTCTCTAAAAAAAAAGTGTTCACAAATAATTTTGTTTTATTTATACTTACCAAAAAAGCAGCAGAAGAAGACAATAGAGTAGAGAGTAATGAATATTATTTTCACTTCAATTCGGTCGAAAATATAATCTTCGTTTATTGTTGAATTGTCAGTAAAAAATGTTTCGTTGTAAAAACTTTCGTTTCCATAGTTATCCATGACCAACCTTTGAAGCAGACTGCAAAGAATGTAAAATATAATAACAAAAAAATGAAGCATAAAAATACCTTACAATTTTTTATTATTCCATTAATAAATAATAATACTGCAATTTTTTTTATGAAAATTTTTTTTAATCCTTCAAAGTAAACGTAATAGAATGATTTTTCTAGGATTTATAAATTCTTGTTAAATATAAACTTTTTAAATTAATTATGTGATTAAGCATTCGTCCTTTCAACATCTTGAAGACTACTTTATTACTTAAAGGGAGGAATAAAAAATTCTTTAAAAGTCTTTTGAGATAATTTATCTATAATTATACAGTTAATCAAATTTTTCAAAAATATTTTTAAAAAATATAAAAATTTAAATGATTACAAAAAAAATTATTTAACTATTATTAATTAATATTATAGATTAAATCTCAATTTATGTATCGTGTAATTAATTTTCACATAATGAAAATACAACCATATATTATCAGGTCGGTGAAATTCACATCGATTACGATCATCAAAATTTTAAAACCCAAGATACTGCATAAACACATCAAAAAATTACAAAAACCATTATACCTTTAACAAAAAAAAATTAAGTTCAACCCTAAATTCATCAGACAAACAACACTAATATAATCCTCAACATTGACATTTTTGAAAAAAAATTGAAATTTCATTACATACACAATTATATTGCATTTTCTTGCACAAAATACACCTAAAAGTGTAGAAAAAAATTGACAGCCCGATCCGAGTAGAGGAACACCATTTTTATGACCATTAAAGCGATTTTCGAAAAAAAAAAATTTTCAAAAAAATTCAATTTTTCTTAGGCACACTATTTTATTGCAATTTCTTGCACAAAATACACCTAAAAGTGTAGAAAAAAATTGACAGCCCGATGCGAGTAGAGGAACACCACTTTTATGACCATTAAAGCGATTTTCGAAAAAAAAAAATTTTCAAAAAAATTCAATTTTTCTTAGGCACACTATTTTATTGCAATTTCTTGCACAAAATACACCTAAAAGTGTAGAAAAAAATTGACAGCCCGATGCGAGTAGAGGAACACCACTTTTATGACCATTAAAGCGATTTTCGAAAAAAAAAAATTTTCAAAAAAATTCAATTTTTCTTAGGCACACTATTTTATTGCAATTTCTTGCACAAAATACACCTAAAAGTGTAGAAAAAAATTGACAGCCCGATACGAGTAGAGGAAGACCCCTATTACTATTTTTGTTGTGTTTATGCAGTATCTTGGTTTTTAATACTTCGATGATTTTCGATGAAGTGAACTTCACCAACCTTATATTATCATATAATGTCAATAAAATTAAGTTTGGAAAAGTTTTAAAATTATTACCTAGACGAAAAAGATTAATTACGAAAATGGATTTTAATTAATATTAATTGCTCTTATATTGTAATTATTATCTTCTTCCTTATTTGAAATTTAGAGTTTTTCTAAATTCCATTATTATACCACAATTTAGAATCAATTTTAATGAGCGTAATTTGTGAAAAAGCAATTTAATGAAAGTTCTTAAGCGGAAAAATGAAAAGGAAACATAATATCTAAATCACCTAATTTGGAAATTATAATAAATGAGTAATAAAAATAATAATAATAGTAATTGAAATAAATTTTTTAAAAACAAAAAGAATATTTGTCTTTTTTTAATAATTGTAAAATAATTTAATGCAAAATCGCAGAATTCAGTTATTATTAATGAAAATGTGAAAAGTAGTTTTTTTTCATACTTTGAAAGTTATAGTTTAAATTATTTACGATATAACAGACAAGTTTGTGATAGTATTTATTTATAGTGTATTTTTTTTCTTAAACATAAATCCTCTCAGACGGTTCAGTTTCCTTTAATATTTAAGCTGGTACTTCAAATATTGATAAGATCGTTGCAAACTGTGTTTCTTGAAAATAATTATTAATCCAGTGAAAATGTATATACAAAATATTTTTCTCTTGGAAAGGAGGAATCTTGCACGATTGATTTAGTCGAGAATTTTAATAAGTTTGTTGCTGTCTGAAGGGGGAAAAATGATATTGAATCGTTGCCAGAAACTGAGGGAAACTGTATATCAGTTGAAAAAGTAGACGTTCTTAAAGTTTCGAACATGCATTTCAAACAAAATAGTGTATCGAGAATTTAAAAATCCCCGTTGGCCACTTTGTAATTTCTTTTTTGATTTTATAGTATATCGATTAGGAAAAAAAAAGTTTCGATACTTTCTCAACATAAGGAATTTTTTTTTTTTTTAATGGAACACACATATGCACTTTTTCCAATATTCCATGTAGAAAAATAGTATTATAGCTAATTACTCGATCGAGAAAACTAGTTGGCAAAGTTTCAAACTTTCGTTAATGAAACTACAAAAAAGAGGGCTTTTATTAAAAGAGGTCCCTCAAGTTGTAAAGTACATCGATGACTTTTTCATGTACTCGATGCTTTGTTAACCTATCAAAGCTTTTACTTTTTGAATTTTTGTCTTACATAAGTTTTGAGGATTGCAATAAAAGTAAAAACTTTTTTTATATACAGTCATAACAGGCACATTCGCCTGAGTCAAAGATAATAAATTTCGTCTTCTTAATCATTCTATAGTTTTGAAATTAATTTTAATTTATGTAAAGTTGAGAAATGTGTCAGAAACTTGTACACCAGAAATATATAAGGAATCTCGGAAATTGTCTCAGTTAAATTCAAACCACAAAATGAAACTTTGTGTATACGATATGTATTCAAAGTGAGATGTTTCAAATAAAAAAAAAAAACTTTCCTTTGTTTTTAATTAGCACTCACTTTTAACAATATACTGCCAGGGCGTAAATCTCACGTGGACAAGAAAAAAAAACTTTATAAAAAGTATCAAAAGAATGGAAAAGAATTTTAAAACTTAATTTTCTATGCAAAATTAGCCGCATTTAAAATTTTTTATTATAAGAATTATATATTTTATAATTTTAAATATAAAATTAAAAAAAATCATTAACTTGTTTTTTTTGGAGGGGGGGATTAAATTAATTTAAAGAATTGAAGTGAAAAAAAAAATTGATTAACTTGATGAATATATTGGAAACTTGTGGAAAATGTAATTTCATTTTTCATGTAAAAAAACAGATTTGTATCATTCGAATTTCATCCTAACGGATTTTTCCTCTCTATGCAGATAGCAATTTATCTGAAAAAAATATTTGCGAATATTTTAAACCGCTTACTGATAAGGATTATCAGAATATAATGCCTCGTGTATCACCAATAATTGCTGTACCTATATATATACAATGATTTTCTATATCTGTATATATACAATTTTTTGACATTCACATTAAATTTCCAATAATCTTTAATTATATTTTATCAGATTAAGATGTTATACTTAGAAACTTATTATTGTAAATTGTAACTATATTATTGTTGCAAATATATTCAATTTTAATTATTTATTATTATTTTTTTATTATATTATTATTATTTTAATTTTTTTATTATTATGTACTTTAATTACTCTCGCTGCATCCGCAGGGTTCGTTGTTTTTATTTAAAAATTTTTATTAGATTTTTTATATAAAATATTTGATCAGATTTATATAATTATAAACTTAGGAAATAATTTTATGATTTAGAAAATCTGTTATTTATACTCATATTATATTAAATTTACATATTACCTTATACCGTAAAGGTTTAAGAGCTATATGTGTGTTTAATTTAATTCGACAGACAAAATCTAAGTCTAAATCATTTTCCTAATTCTATGCATATCTAGATATGTGTGTGTGTTACATTTTCCTAATTCAGCATAATATTATTATAGATGATATACTGAGTTCTCTCATTGTTTGCAGGTTGTAAGCCGTAATAAATTTATATCTATTCGATATCAATGCTCCACTTCAGAATCAAATGTATATTCAATTGGCGAAAATTGGTTTGTCTTCATATCCAAAGTGAACAAATTGATGATTGCTAATTATTGACATTTTCGAAAATAAACATTTGAAAATTATTTTTTTTTTTTCTAAAAAAAAAGTTCTTTCAATTTTTAGATATTTTTTTTACTTTTTTGTATTTATATCAATTATTGAAAAAAACGCATATTCATTCTGATTAAAAATTGCTACCTCATTAAATGTTTCATCTCTCAAGTTTTTTCTCGTACTTTTAATGAAACATACATTATCTTCTTTATGAAAATCGGGATATTTTTAAAAATAATAAAAATTCTCTATACTTTTTTAATACATTATTTAAAAATTTTTTAATATTTTTAAAAAAATAATAAAAATTGGAATATTTTTTTAAAAATAATAAAAAAATTACTTTTTTTGGAGTTAAAAAATAATTTTCTTTTGTTTTTCTCATAGGAGGAAAATTGTCTTCTGGCTATAATTTGTCATTCTTACTATAAACAGTTTTTGGAATGTCAGATAAAAAGAATGGTTTGAACAAGGCTTACACGATTGTAAAAATTTAATTAAATGAAAATAAGTCGAAAATCTTGAAATTTTATTGTTCAAAAAAAAATATGGGATTTACTATAAAAATCAACAAATGATATATAAAATATTTTGAAACTCTGTTATTTCAGTTGATAGATGGAGAAAAAAAATTGATTACGAAACTATACATGTCCCCACTCTAAAATATATAATATATATATATATAATATCACCACTCCCATTTGATATATTAACTTTTAGTATACAAAAGTTATATATTTCAGTATCAGTGATTCTTTAGTTACAGGAAGTCAAAATACAAATTCTGTTGTATGATTTACATACAATTATCGCGAATAATATATTCAAGATTAACACGCGCAATGGCATTTAATCTTGTTCACATTAAAAGTTAAATTTTTCATGCTTACGTGCGCGAATAATAACGTTATAAGAGTGTTATAAAAAAAAATTACGAATGGATTTTTAAAGTCTCTGAATTGGTGACAAAATTAAATTACATTATATATTTACACAGGTACATATTTATATATACACACTCTATCCATATGAATCAAAAGTCAAGAATTTCTTGTGGAAAAATTATTATTTCTTTCTTTTGCCAACTGAAAATTACATTCTATTGAATGTGTCGCGTGCGTTGCGTCTGTCGTTTAAATCATCAACTTAATAGCAAAATTTGCGATAAAAAAGAGATTTTCAATTCAGAGCTGAAAATAAACTTTTTCACATTTAATGTAATTGGAATTATTTTTCTGTAATTCATTTTACACTATTAGAAATGTGTCTAAACTTTCAATTAATTTTTATTTCTGATTCCTAAAATTAATTTTTTTAAAAATTGTAAATTAATTATATATTCATTGTAATAAAATTGTACCCAAAAAAAATTTTGTTTTCCCAATACATTTTGATCATTCTGTATAATTAATTCATAATTTATAATTAACATTCATGTTTGAGAAAAAAATTTTTTTTTTATCATAGTTTCTCGCTTTTAAGAAAAAATATGCTTGTTTGAGTAACTTTTAACTAACTTGTAACTTTTAACAAAGACTTAGCCACCACAACTCAAACACAGTTCTGACAATACTCTTGCTTGGCATGGTGGAAGGTTAAGATTGAAATTTCCAAGAATTAAAATCTCAAAAGAAGCGCTTTGAGGGTTATACAATTTGAATGTACAAAGTTTATTTCTGCACAAGGTAAAAAGAATTTTGTTTGATTTTATAAGAAAGGAAAAAGTTACTAAAAAGAAATTTAATAAACAAAAAATTAGTAGAATAAGACACATTTTTTACTAAAGTTATAAAGTAAATTAAATACCTATTTAAAACTTATAAAACTTTTTTTTAAAAGTAATTTTATACTTTTTTTTAACATTCATAAATATCAAATTTCACTATTTTATTTATTTAGACAAAATTCAGTTATTTTTAATAATTTTTCATTTCCTTTTTGAAATAGACTCCATAAAATTTTATCTAAAAATCATTTTTTTTTATCTCAAAGCTATTTTACATTGTTTTAAAACTTGACTTATGAAAAAATTCTGTTAAATTAAAAAAAAAAATGGTAGCATGTAATCGTCACGTTTTTGATATGAAAATAACTTTGTCAGCTTTCATTTATTTGCAGAAAAAAAATTTTCTTTTATTACCATTGTTTTTATTAAAGTAAAAAAAATCTCGATAATATAAAAATAATCACGCATGCAAACTTTTTTTATTACTGCAAAATATTTTCCGATTACATTATACATATATGTCTTAATTAACGTATTTCCTTTTTATTAAAATAAATATTTTATTATTTTAATAAATAATTATAAAGTATTTTATTAGAGAAAAATATTCTTGAATAAAATATGTTACACATTGAATAAATATTTTAGATATGTTGTAAATATTTGAGTTTATCTTCAAAAAATGTAAAAACAAAAAAAAAAAGATTCAGGTGTATCAATTTGTTGAAAAGAGGATGTACGACAAAGGATATGAAACAATAAGACGTCATCAGGATTTAAAAAATTCTTGGTACTGACGTACAGAGAGTATATTTGTGTATATCTATAATATGCCGTCGATAGAAGAATATTGAATAAATCATAAGCTGATAGAAAATAAAACAGTATTCAGGAAGAAAAGGAGTACCTGTAAAAGGCATATATATATGCAATGGATTCTTTTGGTACGTATAAAGTATATACTCGTTTTTTTTATCTTCTATCACTAATTGACGGATAACATTTTTTTTCATTTTTTTAAAATTAATTTAATCCAAAATGATTTTATTGGTTTTACGTAAAACAATATTTTGAAGACAAATTTTACAAAAGTATTTTACAGAAAAAAAAGAATTTAAATAATAATAAATAAATATAAAAAAAATTAGCTAAAAACTAAAAGAAAGGACTTCATTTCAAACGATATTAAAGAATTTTATGCGGAAAACTTTTTCACACATAAATTTTGTACATTCATCAAGTTTTATACTTGAGTGTCACAAATATTTTTTGCTTCTTTTTTTTGGAGGGTTGGGGAGGGATAAATATAAAAATATAACATAGTCATAAATTTGTCCATTCAGTATTTCACTAGATAGAAATTTCATTGTTCGATAACTGAATTTGCGGTTCCAGACGGAAGATTGTGAAGAGTGGTGAAAATCAGATAATAAAATATAGCACAGAGGGCATTATTTTATGCATTATCTTTTAATTTTTTGTCCATTTCTCTCTTTCTTTCTTTCCTTATATTTTTTTTTCTTTTTATAAAATAAATCTACCAAATTGCAAATTACAAAACTTGTTCTCCTTTCTCTATCTATAAAATGATTTAATAACAGCCCCTTTTCTGGATTTAAATATAAATCACCATATTTTGTCGAAAATAAATTGATTTAATGAAAAACAATATAACTTTTCATTATATGCAAGAAATAAATTCATTGAAACTATATGCTGTACTGAAATTAATCATTCGCTTTCAAATTATGAATTTTTAATTGTAAAATATGTTTTACATATAAATTTCTTTTATAGAGTTATACAAATTTTTTAATAGAAAAAAAATTAATTTTCTTTTATGAAATTTGTTAAATTTTTTTTTGTCAGTCTTTTTATGATTTTAATAAAAAGTAATGTATCAGAAACAATTGATTATTCCCCAAAGGCATCGATTTTTAAAATTTCAAAATTTTTGTTTCGAAAAAAAATGAACTATAAAAAATTAGTTAAAAATATAAATTGAAGTTCACTACGATTTTTAAAGAAATATTATTTTATATAAATAAATAAATAAATAAAAAAAATTTTGAATAAAAACTAAAATTTAAATTATTTTTTACTATTTTTCTTACTAAAATTTAATCTACTAAATTTTCGGTAATCAGTTTAAATTGATTGGGTGAAAAATGTTTTCCGACCTGATTTAAAAAAATATATATTCAAACATTATTTGTCATTGAAAAATGTCACGTGTCCCATATACCTGAAATAAATAATTTTATATATGGTGTATGTAAATATTTGTTTACTTATACATTCTCATTGATCGTAGTAGAAGTTCTGCATTGTAAAAACAAAAGTCTTTAAGCATTCAAAGCTAAACAATATTTTGTCAAGATTTTTTTATTAAATCATAATTTTTCCTAAAATCTATACACCCTGCAAATAATTCTCTTATTTTTATTAAAAATTGTTTAAAATTAAAATTTACAAAAAATTTTTATGAAAATTAATTCAAAACATTTTAAAAATTAAATTTTTTAAATTAAAATTTGTTTAAATCTTTAATTAAAATAAAATTGTTTTTTGTATTTTTTTTACGCAGAATTTGTGCAAATTGAAAAAAGTTAAAATTGAAAAATAAAAGATGTAAATAAAAATTGATTATACCTGAAATTACCGTCAGTTTCCATTTGTTCGTTATCGTGTTTTTCGTTGATGCATTTGCATTTCGCAACGGTCCTGATTGATCCGTTGCATGTCACGCATTGTGAAGGAGACGTTCAACACTTAAGCTCCGCTTTTCTCATTTTCGCGCGTAAATCGTGAACGAAATCAATTTCATAGGAATAAAGAAAAAAGAATTGTAGAGCAATTTCCTCTTTTTTCTTTTTTTTCTTCTTTTTTTTTTTTATTTCGTTAATCAAGATAAAGAATCTTTCTTCATTTGTTTTATTTTTCTTTTAGTGAGTATTTTTTTAATTGCAATTAATTTTTCTATATCAATCTTCTCTTTAGTTATTGGTTCTTCCATATATTTTAAATTCATATTCCACTTATATCTATATTTGCAGAAAAATTCTGCAAAAAAAAAAGGATCACTGTTGAAAGATACAACCACAAATTGCTTTATTGCACGCACGTTTGTTTTCTATATTTTCCTCTATGTAGAAAAAACACACACACATTAATGTTTCTTATTTAGAATAAAAAATTATTTTCCTATTTATTTTTTAAATTCTTGTAAATCCTTTCGAGAATTTTTCCCTCGTTGTTGTCATTAATCTTGATAAATAAAAAAAAATCATTTATTCACTTGCACATGTTACAAAATGCAATTTTACAAAATTTTAATATCAAATTGTTTTTTTTTGTCTCTCGCGAAAAGAATAATTTTCTTAAAATAATTAGGTAAATTTTATATTGTTTCTAAATTTTATAGACTATCATTTTTGATTTTTAAATAAAAATTTACTCCCAATTTTGATTGGGATTTTTTTGATTGACAAAATTTAATTTTTCAAAAAAAAAAATTCTGTAAAAATCCCAGATTTTTATTTAAAAAAATAGCAATAAAAAAATGATTAAATATGGAAAAATATAATTTTTCCAAACTTGTTGCTTATTGATATGAATTTTTTTTACAAGGTGCAACATAAATAAAGAAATTTTTCAAAAAAAAAAAATTAAAATTTTTTTTTTTTTTTTTGTTGTCTGTGAATGCAAATAAATAAGAAATTCTGTATTTGCTTTTTTTTCATATACAAAATTTCGAACAACAGTCCTCGCCGCCGTATTGCGCGATACTGAGAACATCCATTCATGTTCGTTTACGTTTTTAATTTGCGCACGCGCTAACATTGCTGCATTTCCAGTTGCATGAATTTTTTTTTTCTGACACCAAAGTGTCACAGGGAAAAAGAGAGTTGTCTGTATGTATATATATATGTGTAGACAAAAGACACCCCCTCAAGACGTTTGAGTACGTCTTGAACGTGGTGTTTATTAAACTTTTTCCACTATATATACAAAATATATACAAACACTCAACATTATTCGAAAGATATGTATATACACTGCGCTTTTCTCTCTATGATTTTCTGAGATTACTTTTATACACATTCGAAAGATTCGTATACCCTAAAAATATGCATCTTTGTAATTTTGCAGATATTCCCTTGTTTTCTCAGTAGATTAGAAAATATTTTTTTTTCAAATAAAAAAATTTATTCTAATCAAAGTAATGTTTTTCAATATTTGCACAATTTTGTGAAAAGATTTGTTTTTTTTAAATTTTAAATTTTGACATTCAGAAAAAAAGTTGTTTGAAACAACCAAATTTTGGTTGCATCAACCAAATAAATTTGACATACAGTTATCGAAACTTTTGGTTGAATCAACCAAATAAATTTGCCATACAGTTATCGAAACTTTTGGTTGAATCAACCAAATGAATTTGCCATACAGTTAATCAAATTTTTATGGTTCAATCAACTAAAAGTTTATTTGTCTCAATTAAATTCTTTCTTCAATCGAAAAATTTGTTAAAATAAACCAAATTTTTTTTTCAAATAAATTTTTATTTGGATCAAATAAATTTTGTTTGCAATAACCAAAAAATTGTGTTAATACAAAAAAAATGGTATATTTGGTTCTAATACAACTTTCCTCTGAGTAAATAAACAAAAGAGTATATTTTCTTCGTTGGAGAAGAACGTAAAATTTCTCAATTTAATTTTGTATTAATTTTCTTTTATTAGTATTAAAAAAATGTTGTCATTTTTTGACATTATTTTACAACTATATTTCTTTTAACCCTTCTCATTGTGTTTGGACTTGAAAAAGCACATGATCATAAAAGATTGCAATATTCTTTTTTTCAAAAACGTTACATACTTTTTCTTTAAAATCACAAAAGAGACACTGTGTTACTGTTATAAAGTTTCGAGAGATATAATCGAATCTATTGTGAAGAACATTGTCGCATTTTTTTTTCACAATGTTTTCATTGTTTAGAAATATTTTTTGAATTCTTTTTTTTTTTGTTTTGTTTTTTTTTATAGAGAGATGCAGAAAATTTTCATTAAAAAAATTGTTATTACAACGAGTACCAATTTTTAATTGGTTACCAAATTATAAAAAAAATTGGATACTCCAGGATGTATTGGCGGGTATTACAGTTGGTCTAACAGCGATACCGCAAGGAATTGCCTACGGCATTGTTGCAGGTTTAGGTCCTGAGGTAAACATGATCCACTTATGACCTATAACTGATTGTTCGTCTAATTACACAATTTAGTGATAGATATCCTACTTTAATGGGATTAAATTTCGGGTCTCGAGCTACTCGAATAGCAGGAAAATCAAATTAATGTTCATAAAAAATTGCATTTTTACATCCAAAATGGTTTTTCTGAAAATATAGACTTTTTTGTTTAAATTTTTCTAATATTCAAATTTTGATAATTGAAACAAATACGATATTTAATAAGAGTCAAGTAATTTTTTTTTCACGTACAATAAAAAAAAGACGGGAACAATTAAAAATTAAATTAGAACGTTGATTGTTAATAATTAGATAACTAATTAAGCTAGAATATAATATGTCTAATGAAATATTTCGGCAATGATAATGTGGTTTAATGTGAAATTCAAAACAGTATATAATTAAAGTGCCATAAACGGATGTTATAATTTATTAATTTAATTTTTATTGAAATAATAATAACTTTATATTGATAAAATTACAGTATGGCTTGTACGCGAGTTTTATGGCGTCATTTGTTTACATAATTTTTGGATCTTGTAAAAATATAACAATAGGTCCAACTGCAATAATGGCAGTGATGATAAGACCTCTTGTACTTGAGTACGGAGCGGACATGGCAGTTTTGATGTGTTTTCTAAAGGGAGTACTCATCACTCTTGTAGGAGTCTTTCATTTGGGTGAGTGGAGCTATTAAAAGCATTCGTTCTCGAATTTCAAAGTAAATCGAAAATCAGTGATCAAAGAAATTTACAGGACATTGATGCTATAAATGTTCCCACGTGAAATGGTATATATATATGTTTATATGTATCAGGTATTACGCAAGAGGAATTAAATTCACATTTGATTGATTCCCAAAGGCAGGTTCATACGTTACCTAACAACTAAATCCTTGCAGCACATAAGGATCGCTTCAATCACGTGCATTTATGTTTCATTTAACCCTCCGTTACTCCTATATACATCTGACAGCTTATGCCACTTGGTTATTATTATAGATAATTAATATTATTCCAATTATTATTATCTTCATAATCAAAATTATTTCAAAATTTATACTTTACTTTTAACAAATAAATATTTATTTGCAATAAATAATTATTATGTATTTCAATTTTGTTTCAAGTACAGAAATTATTGGTTCAAATAAAAATTATTTGTTTCAAGTAAATATTTATTTGAGTAATTACTGGAAATATTTTAAGTATTGCAATAGAATATTTGAAAAATTTCAATCCCTTGATAATTATTTGAAAAAAAAATTATGAAATAAAAATTGACAGGAATTAGAAAAGAATTGTAATATCGAAATGTTGTTATACACATTAACTTTAATTGTTTTTCATTGCACTTCGTATATATATTCGATTTTCCCTTTTTCCAGGCTTTTTACTCGATTTCATATCATTTCCGGTTATCACGGGTTTTATGGCTGCAGCCGCTATTAGCATAGCTTCTTCACAATTGAAACCACTTGTGGGAATTTCCGGCTCTTTTCTGAATTTTTCCGATTATAGATTGTGGGATATAGTCCTTGGAATTAGTACTATTGGTCTTTTAATACTCATGAAGGTACAAATTTCAATAATATTCGATAGGTATTTTTTTCAATATTCAAAAAAAAACTTATTTGATTCAAATAATGACTATTATAAAATATTAAACAAATATTAGATATTATTTGACTAAATTAATAATTACTTAAATAATAAATAATTTTTCAAAATTACGTAAAAATGAATTCTTTTAATTTTGAAGAATATTTCCTGTGGTTGTAAAAAATTAACATGGATGATTGTAATTAGCCGAAATGCATTAGTCGTTATTCTAGGAGCATTATTGGCATTTTTATTTTATGTCAATGAATTAGAACCCTTCAAATTAACAGGTATTTGAAAATTTATTATTAATTAATAATAATGAATAATTAATATTATTAATTATAAAATTAATATATTTGAAAATTAATTTTTTGGCAAATAAAATGAATTTTTTTTTTTTAAGGTATAATGACTCAAGGATTGCCATCCCTTTCTCTTCCTCCTTTTTCCACTCAAAATGGAACAATCGGTTTTCTTCAAATGACAAAGACAATGGGTACATCTTTATTTACCGTTCCTATTATCTCAACAATCGAGCACATTGCCCTCGCAAAAGCATTTTGTGAGTCAATTTTTTATTTTTGGTATTGATTTGATATTTTTTAGATTCATAAATAATTCATTCTATGAAATAAATAACTTATAATTATTTTCTTATCATTGAAACAAATGATAATTAAATTTTCTTCACCCTTGGCAGGAATAAATAATTTGTGCGCGTATAAATCTTTGAAATATTTATAAAACGTAAAAGGATTTTTATTTTCGGGGGATCTATTAATAAAATTATCTCCCACAGCAATGGGGAGATCTTTGGATGTCACGCAAGAAATGTTAGCACTTGGTATTTGTAACATTATGGGATCTTTTGTTCGCTCAATGCCGGTAACAGGTTCTTTTACCAGAACTGCAGTAAATCACGCATCGGGAGTAAAATCACCTCTTGGGGGAATTTTCACAGGTAATTTATTCCTCTTTGGATAAGTTTCAAAATAAATTACATCCTTGAATCTTTTCCCTCGCTTGATTATCATGATTTTATTTTTTCAAAAAAAAAAAAAAAAATTTTTTTTATTAAAATTTGATATATTTTTCTATCATGAAAGACTTATAACAAAATTACATTTTTATTTATTTAATCATAATTCTGTTTGGAAATGAATTTTTTGTTAACATTTTTAAAATTGTTCATTAAAAATAAGAATTTTTTTAAAAATTTTTTCCTTTTCAAACAATTTTTTTTTACAATTATCCCTCGTATTTTTATTTTCCAAATTCGTTTATTGACGTGGTCCATTTGAAAGAAATGTTCAGCATATTGATGGAAGGACTCGATAATTCGATCCTTTAAGATCACGTCGTATTGAATCTATATGGTTCATTACGTCGCAACTATCAAATTTAACGTCATTTATTATTCACATAATGTAACAATTTTATTTATTTAAACTGTGACAAACATTTTCAAGTGTATTGCTTACAAAATATATATATTTCAAAGTTTTCTTCGTTTTTAGATAAATAATATTGATCAAAACATTATTTAAAAAAACATTTTTTTCTTAGTCAATCAAAAATTCACAATGAAATTTTCAGATAAGTGATAATTATAATTTCAGATAAGAAAGAAAATTATACAATAAAAACTATTAAAAAAAAATTAATTAAATAAAATATAAAAAGAACATAGCAATAAAAAAATTACTTTAAAAAAATGTTGAAAATAATTTGTAAAATTTATATATAATAATGGAAGAAAATTGATAAAATGAATATTATGTTGGAAAAAGTAAATTCCTTTCGAGACGATTATTAAAATTGTTTTCTTCTAACTTTTGTAATAATTTATATATATTATTGAAAAATATTTTCCCTGTGAAACTCTCAGAGAAGAATAATTGAGAATGCTTTTTTGTTTGCTAACTCCTTAATAATCCATTGCGTCCGAAAATGATATTAGTGCATTTATTTCATTTTACTATTTGATCATTCTAAATGTCTATATTTGCACACACGTCATCTATATTCGTCGACCATTAAATGGATTTTTAAAGTGCAATTGAGAATTATTGAATATTTTTCAAATTGGCATATTTTTAAAACCTAAAATAAAATCTTCAATTTAAAATTCCATTGGAATTTCGGAAATACAGAAAATTTCACTAAACATCTATTTAAAAATTCATTGACTTTTTTTTAGAAAAAAATTATTTCACTAATAATCGACTATTAAATAAATTTATTTACATGAACCAAATAATTTTTTACATTCATATTTCTATAACGAATATTCCAGATGTAAATTAAATTGTAAAAGCCATTAATAATTTTAAATTGTTCAATTGATTTTTTTTTAAATGTCTAACGAGTTTTAGAGGGAAAAATATTTGCTTGTTAAAAAATACAAATTAAATTCCAGTGATCTGTTTTCCTCTGCTCTATTTTGCATGACACTTGTTTTATAAAGGTCTTATTTCTTTCTATTCTTTATACATTTGTTTTTGTATTCTATTATTTGAAAAAGAGTGTCATTTTTGAAATAAAAAAAACCAGTTTTAGTGAAAATATATTGTTTTGCATTCAAGAAGAAATGTCATATGATTTCTACTATTGAATTCTTTTTTATTTACTTTCTAACAAAACTTTGAATGTCAAAATATGAAAAAAAATCCTTTTTTTCATATATCTATAGCTATATGGAAATTGAATAAACAAAACTGGATTCTAAACGCATTTTAAAGCCAATATTTTGTATTTGCTTTTATTATATTTTTTTTATTTTCACTGCCTTGTTGTATCTTTATATACATTGCGCGAGAAAGTAAAAAAAAAAAGAAAGAAATTAACAAACGTGAAAAATGTGAAACATGTTTGTTAAAAAAAATGTGTAAAACGCATTGTTAACTTTTCAACGAGAAGCTGTAATTATAATTTAATTAGAATGAATATTTTCAGGAGCTCTTGTTCTTTTAGCAGCTGGACTTTTAACGTCAACATTTCGTTTTATACCCAAAGCAACTCTAGCTGGGGTTATTATATGTGCCATGTACAATATGTTAGATTTCAATACATACATGATGCTTTGGCGAGCCAAAAGTAAGTTATCGTTTTTGAAAAAAAAAATTTTAATGTAAAAATAGTAGATTAATATTTATTTTGACAATAGTCATGTAACGCTATAAATTCGTCTAATAAGTAGTAAAAGTGTGTTTTAGTCAGACAGAAAAATTAAAAAATTTAACTTAAGTAAGTAGAACAAATCAATTTAAATCAGACAAAAACGATTTGGTATATCAGTAATAACCATATTTTACAAAATAGAGAAAATAAATTTCCAAATTTATTATTAAAATTTGGCAATTATTAATTAAATTTCAATCACAATAAAGCTGTGTAAATAATTTCCAGAAAGTGATTTTCTTGTAATGATAATAACTCTATTATCTTCCATTATTTTCGGACTGGAAATTGGTATTTTAAGTGGATTAGCAATGAATTTACTACATTTGCTTTATTTCATGGCAAGACCATCAATTGAAATTCAAACATCAAATGTAAGTTAATTTTTTTAAAAGAGAAAAAAAATTAAATTTTTGATTTTATAACTAATATATAAAGCTATAAAAATTTGAATATCTAATCACAAATTTACAGGATAATGGCAACAGAATAGTTTATGTCTTACCGGAAGAGACAGTCTCGTTTCCGGCTTCAGAAAATTTACGAAGTAAGATAACAATGTTATCCGGAGAAAATCCCTGTACAGTTATATTTGATTGCAAAAATTTAAGGAGGATTGATGTTACCGTTGTCATGGTATGTCGCATACTGGGTCAAAGTAATAAAAAAAAATCACGTACGAAAAACCATTCTACCCTCATCATATTCAAAACATTTTTATATTTATTTATTTTACCAAATATAAAAATCTTACTATTCATATATATAAATATTTTACTGTTAACAAATATATTTTTTTTCAAACATAAACTTATTAGATTCCTTTCTTTATTCTTTTTTTTTTAAATATACATAACAAATAATTAAATTATAAAATTTGTATTTTCATAAATTTTTTCTAACAATGTTTCAGAATATGAAATTATTATCCAACGATTTATATTTGAAAGGACAAGAATTTCATTTTATAAATTGCTCAGAATTTGTGAGCAATGTAGTACAAGAAGTTGCACCGAAATTAATAAATAAAATTTTATTACCTGAAATACCTGAAAATAATTAATATTCTACATATTTCAGTGTAAAATGAATTAAAAAATTAATTTTTATAATTTTTAAATAATAAATTTTGTCATTAAAAAATATTTCAAATTTCTTTTTTTTCTAAATATCTATTTGAAATGAAAAAAGGGATGAGATGAAAATGTATTTTTTAATAAACACAAGGCAAAAAAAAAATTCTTGTAGCTCTCTGTAAACGTACAGGAATATTACGTAATACTCCCTTCAGTATTACGTAAAAAGCAATTTTCTGCCAATGTTTACTTCATATAGTTGTATTGTAAGGATTTTCCACAAACAAAAAAAAAGTTGCGTAATGCATGAAAACTACGAAAAATAAGCTTTATTTGATATTTTTTTCATTATTCTTTAAATAGTCCATTTTAATTACAAAAATTATGTAATTCTCCATTATTAAAAACAAAATTCATATAATTATTATTTATTCCTTTATATAATAATAATTTGTCAAAAAAAATTATTAATCATTTAAATTTAAAATTTCATTAACGTAAATAATTAATAACTGTTAATTTTGGTAGAATGTCAAATTTATTATTATAAAAACATTTTTTAACAAAATTCTAATCTACACGTACACGCAATTGTTATTTGTTAAATACAAACTAAAACTAATAAAACTATTTCTTTAAAAGATTGAAAAATTAGTGAAATTTCTCCATATGTTGTTCAATTGTTTCATAAGGTTGAATAACCCAAAAACAAATTTTACAATAATTTTCACAGTGAAATTTTACATGAGTCGATAAAGAATGACGAGTTGCGATCTGTTCGTAACAAATATTGCACTCAAAGTTTAATGTTCGTTGCTCCAATATCTAAAAGAAAGTAACAATAATAAAGTATAATATAATAAAAATTATGCACGCAGTAATGAGAATCACAATAAAAAAAAAAATGTTAGCATTTTAATGTCAGGCTTTTTTCTATATAATATAATAAATCTTAATATTACTTCAACTTCTATATACACTTTTTAATGAATTCATCAACATTTTTACAGATGATATTATAATACAAATGACATACATATATTATACAGAATGTGATATCTTTTTGCAAATGGCACGAATTGGCGATTGAAAAAATGATATTATGGTTATATTTTATTATGTACAAAACTTACAGTGAATTTTCTTTCTGTTGGTCGTCGAATATCGTAAACAAAATCTTCTTTTAACATTTTTTCACTTATACTTCGATTGCACCGTAAATTATAAATTTTCTCGGAAAAATTCTCCATGATTACAAAAATGTTACTTTTGTATTATAAGAACAAAAAATATTTCAAGTCAAGATTTTTTTCTTGAAACAAATGAAGTAATAATTTTAACGAATTTTTGTTTTTATAAATTCGATTCGAAATTAATTTAAATGATAATATTTCAAATACTTTCATTTTGGTGAGCTGGAAATATTCGGAAAAACAAATATTTTCCATTAAATGATATGAAATAATTATTTAAAGGTGCAAATTAATAGAAGCGTTATTTTTGAATGTAGATAAAAATATTTTATTATTCTTAATTGATGATCATTGCGCAAATTAGTGAAAAAAAGAAAAGTCAGTTTAAGAATCTCTTTTATTTCTTATCGATGAATCTTGATGCAAGAGCAATGGTGCTCGTTCTTGTTTAACTTCGGGAAGTGTGGCTAACTCCTGAACTGGACCTGGTTGCCATATACTTCTTGTGGCTACCTCATGGTAGCCTCGTCTTCTTACCTGAAATTACCAAAAACGTTTAATCACGAATTTCCAATTCAACATTTCACGTTTATTATATCTCTAACTTTAAACTCGAACTTTTTTTCTTCTTTTAATCCAACTATAAAACGTTAATTAAATCAGAATTTAATGGAGTTTCAAGTAACGTTTTTTGTCCAAAAAAGAATTAGATGAAAAATTTTTCTAGTCGTGGAACGTGACATTTTTACGAAAAAAATTGAGACCGATCTTTAATAAACGATAAAATGTCCCTGAATTTTTCATTCTTTTTTTTCTATTTTCCATATGTAAAACAATATTTTTTTTTTGACAATAAAATTTAAACTTTAAGAATATAATAAAAATATTTTCTTCATTTAATCTCCATTTAATTGGAAGAATAATGTACAATTTTAAAGTGAAATTGAAAAATTTGTTTATAATTAAATAATAATGAAATGACGTACTTGTCTATGATGAAGTTCATGCAGGTACAATGTAGATAAGGACATATCGGCAGCCGCCATTTCGATCGGAACTGTTAAATCGGATACGAGTTCCTGTCCGGAACCGAATACTGAAGCACCAAGCGATTGATTTGACAGTCCCTGTTGCAAGCTATAAAGTAATCCTTTATCGGAATGCAAAGGTCCTTCGGCCTTATGCAAACGACCCATAAATGTTCGCGGAGGAATATTAGATCTAACACTACAGGTTTCATCTCCACCCATTGACGTCGATGACGACGCTCCCGCTTCATTTGACATTGCGTGACTCATACTTGGAACACTAAATTGATTCGGCATCACACTCCGAATAATGTTCGTCACAATATCATTATACTGCAATAAAAAAAAATCTTATTAAAATTTATAAAAGCAATTTTCATTAAAAATAATTATTCCAAAAAAATAATTGACTTACGCCTGGGCCAAGACTAGACAAGCTATTAAGACTTGTGTACAGTGGATTCAATTCATTAATATTGGTTGCTGCCTCCTTTCGAGCTCTCTCCTTGAGAGCCGTTACGAAAGTTTCAGCATGACTAGGCGGTTTCCACTCGGGATTTGTAAGGGTAAAATGTATTAATGATAATTCCGTTTTTCCATCTTCAGCCTGAGTGTATTGATTTGATAATGGATAAAGTTTATCTTGATCGGTGCCATAATGATTATCGAATCCAGTGACACGTGCATCCAATACACTTTGACCGACAGTTTGCCACATTGGATTACCATGTTTTCGTACGTCCATTTGTGCAAAGCTACAAACATCACCGACACCGGTGACTTCGATCGTAAAATTTCTATAAAAATCGACGATATCTAATGCCCTTGGCCTCATGTGAAAACACAAAATAAACGGCGTCAATAATGGCGAAACAAGTTCCTCAATAATATGGACAAGTTTAAATTGATACAATTGAGCAACTTGTGCTCGTGTCGCTTGTGTGTGAGCACGATCCTTCCAACTGTCTGGTCGATAATGTGTGTGCGCCAAAATTGCAGTCAACAAAGTTTCCGGACACCAGACTAAATTTTCATCGGGTAAAAATGCCCTTGCACCGGCGGCAATTGTTCCAAAAACTGTCATTGTCGCTACAAAATGTTCCACCGTTACAACACCGTCATCATAAATTGTCAGACCTAACATTATAATGAAAATACCGCCGCTAATGAATACAATATTTTGAGCGATTATCGTGATCAATGGAGATGTAAATATATCCATGTATTTCTTTGCTGGACGGTAAGCTCGACTCAGACGAGCGTTAAGTTCATGCTCCAATTCGTTAAAGTGACGAAGATACAAACGACTAAATGGTGACCACATTCGTAGTCCAAGTGCTCCGGGTTCTCTTTTAATTAACTGCAACAAAATTTTTAATTTAAATTAGACGCTCGTTAATTAAGAATTTCTCATATATTTTTTTACTTACATCGGCATAGTTGAAAAAAAAGTATAAAATTTGCCATGACAATATTAATGGACACAAAATGAAATTTGCTACTCCAACATAAAGAATATGTTTCGATAAAAGTTTAGCCAATTCTTGACGCTTATTTTGCTTTTTATAATCTTCCTTTAGATGCCAATTATTTTCAAACGGCGACCATGGACCCCCTAAAAATTTAAAATACCTTTTTATTCAAAAAAAATTAATTTTTTTAATACACCATCGGAAATTATACTTACAGAATAATAATAATTCCATATTATATTTCAGACCTCTAGTTAAAAAAATTACTTCTCCCATAATTGGCAATTTAAGTCTCACTGGCAATAAAGATTTATTTATCATAGCTACCATATAATTTTTAAATCTTAATATTCTATGATAAATATCCAATTCGGTAAGTTCTTTTTTGTGAATACACATTTCTTGTTCTTTTTGCACTTCCCTAACTTTCTTTTGCACTTCATACCACGTGACATTTTGCAATTCTTTGTCCTCAATTTTCAGTGCAGTATTAAAAAATAATTTAATATCCCAATATTGAGTCAAATGATATAAACATTTTACTAATCGTAGAATCCAAAAAATTGTCGCTACAGAAATAAATATCCAGGTAATTAGGCCCACGCTTTGAGAACATTTTTGTATTGGCAAAAATGCATCAGTCATTTTTATCTTGAAAGACGTACTATTTCCTGTTATTTTATCTCTAGGAAAAGCAATTAAAATAGTAAATAATCTCTTTGTATTAAATAAAATTACTTTTTCGTGAGAATTTATTATTTTCACTCACCTGAATAGTATTGGATAGTCAACGCAATTGAACAAGAAGAGAGTAAAAATAACTACGAATATAAATTGTCCTAGTTCGCAAAATTCTTTAGTCATCATACATATAAAGCCGTTATTTTGATGGTAATGATACATTCGCGTAAAAAATGAATCTAAATCTTCTATATGATTCCATCTGGTTTTATTGTTCTCTGGCACAACATGGATCATCACGCCAGATTCTTGAGGCGTCTCCTCCCGATCTTCATCTTGCTCTTCTCCATCACCTTCTGAGTAAGGTTCCAACTGCTGATAATTGACATCGAGTATTGTTGTCATCTATAGGAAAAAAAAAATTTCTTTCAATTTAAAAATGCATTATCATTTCAAGATTCAAAAGAAAAAAAATTCTAAATTAAAAAAAGAATCTTATTTCCTAAGAAGAATCATTATTATTTAAGAGTGAGAAATTAAATGCCAATATTGATTTTTAAAGAAAATTGAGAATAGTCAAAAGACACTCGTGCAAAATGATACCAAACGATATACGAATATCTTATTGATCTTTGGAGCCTTACCGTTTGTGTTCTGCGGTTTGGCTCCACACAGGTTATTACAGTGTCTCGTTTCATTCTTTCATGTTATAAACTTTTAATGAAATGAAATTCAATGACTGCTCCATACATGTATATAAATATGCAAGTTTATTTCGGCAATGTCAAATGATCAAACAAATTCATTACTTTCATACATTCTGGACACCAAAATCATTCATTGTAAGGCGAATAATATTAAATTTTTTTTTAATGTTCATTTTATGAATATATATATATATGTTTTACAATTATATATGCTCCTACATGGTTCCTTCCATTCTTCTTTTAGTATGAATTGCATGAACAGAAAGTGAGATATCGTGAAAGTTTGAATTCTCCATCAATTATCATAATTAATTAATTAAAAGAATAATCTTGTATATGCGAGGTAAAATAATCAATGCTCTTCAGATGTTTTTCAAAATGAAGAGTTTTGATAAACCCTCTGTAGTTTTGATTCATTCAATACATTAACATCCTCTTGTACATATTACCATTTTTAAGATTCTGACAATGATTTTTTAATTTCGATTATTAATTTAAATTTAAAAAATTTATCGTAATTTTTTTAACTTTAATCCTTAATATAAAATTTTGTAAAAAGTTCTTTTTACCTCTTTTCTATTAAAATTGACAAACTAATTAAATGATTTCGTTTACTGAAAATTCGCTTCAACAGAAAATACGTATTTTCTCTCATTTACGCATTTTTCATTATGTTAAAGTGAACTTTTAACAGTATTTTTTCTTTTAGACAGTGTCGTCTGTCCTTGTTTCATGCTACATGTATGTTGCATATATTTGCTTTCAATTATAAATTAAATTGCACGTCATAGAAATACGACGTTAGTTTCTTTGTGAAATATAAAAAGTAAATACAAGACAAATGACAAATTTTGTCATAAACAAATTATGCAATGTATTATTTATTGAGAAGTATATTATGAATTGTTATAGTTTAAAGGGCAAGTGGCACAAGAGAAATAAAATTAATTAGCCATTTTTTTGTCAATATATTACGTAAATATAAGATTGAATCATGTTCCTCGTATACGACTATTTAATGATAAAATTAAATGTTTTTAAAAATCATATGTATTGAATGTGACATAAATGTTTAGTTATTACAGCTGATCTCCATAAACAAAGCAACCATCGTACCTTCGTCAGCAATTTTTCTGTCTGCTTTTTCAGTGATGATTATATTCTATATCTCCAAGAGGATACTCCAAACTGCACACTAACATTGTATCGTATGCTATTATTCACTGCTAATTTAGACACTTGTTTTTTTTAAAAAAGCTTTACTCGTTGCTTGCGTTTGATCATTTTTCTTCTTCTTTGTATTATGTTACTTGAGTCGTAGGTGTTGCGTATTTCTGGCTCTTTAAAATCGGTAACAAAGGTTTCTGTTGTTATCAGCTGACTCTGATCTCTAACCTCACTAACATATAAAACATAATTCGGAAAAAATTTCAAAACATTTTTAAAATACACTTGTTTATTTTGTTAAAATAAACTTTAAACAGTACTTTCTTTTCGATCATTATTTGTCAAATTTAATTTTAAGAAATAAAAATTTGAATGTGAATTTTATTATTTAAATTTGAATTTGACAGTTCAGCGGAAATCCGGAATTGATACATTACTGTGATCCTACCCTTATTATATTATATGTAGAAGTCTAATTTTTCTACTAACAGTTTGTTTATTCATTTTTCACTATTTTCATATTAAGATTATTTAAAAGTAGTTAAATTTTAAGCTTTTAAACAAATCTATCTTATTAAATATAAAAAAAAGATTTTGATTAAAAATGGCGTTGCCTATGACGCTACTAACTGCGCTTGCGTAAGTGAACTTTTTTACATTTCTAATATTTTAAAATTTTTATTTCATTTTTCTATTATACGTACCTATTTTTACAATTTTGTAATATTTTAAAACTTGATAATTTAATCAATTTTGAGCTTTTTATTTAGAATTAATTAATATTTCACATATTTTTAAAAGCGCGTGCTGCGCGACATGATTGCGCAGTAGCCAGTTTTTCCTTTGCTCTATTTGCAATAAGTTCCATTGCAATTCGTTGCTAAACAAAAAATGACACTTCGGCAGTATTTAACAAGAAAAGTAATAGTTAGTGTTTAATTAAGTGCAACATTTAATATCCTCAGGTATTTATTTCGTCACACTTTATATCTAAATAATATCAGTTCTTGTTAGAAAATGTTTCTATTGTCGGCAAATTCAGGGGGAGGTTTCTTGATTCTCGTGTCAAATAACATGCTTACGTAACGAATTATTTTCGCAATGAGACTAATAATCGTTGACAGAAAACCAAGCCAGGTAAACGAGGTAAACGCGGAGAAGTGTAATTCTGCAAAGTTATTAATGGCTCTGGGTGTAAGCCAGCCAGAAATATACTCTGTTCTCGTGCAGTGACCCTTTTTTTCTCTTGTTGGGCCACCCCCCAAAATGTTAAATATGATTTCAATTATTATTACTCCCTTCTGAAGAAGCTTCTAATTTATGTGAGGATATTAAAGTATGACAGCAGCACTTGTCATGGACACCGTCAATTGGGATCCTTGTAAGTTTTTTTTCTTTCATTTATAAAATATCAATATCAGCTTAATTTTCCTGTGAAAAGTGTTTTTGATTTTTCATATTTATTCATTACAATTTTCGTTAATATTTTGTTTGAAGATTGACATTTTTTTCCTTTTTTTTGAGAAATTTATTGATTTATCTGTGCTCCTTGACATAAGTTTTAATAATTAGCTTCATAGTACATAAGAATCCATGTTTGAGATCAATTAAAATATAAAAAGAATTTGTTATTTTAATTTAATTTAGAACTTAATGAACGGGATTTTTTCAGCTTTGTCAAAGTTATTAAACTCACTGGTGGAAAGTAAAGCCGATATTCCAAGTTGTACAGATGAGGAATTTGGATTTTTGAGTGAGCTTCTGCAGTCGAAAGAATTAAATGCTTTAGTCAAGGTTCACAATAAAGTTTTACATAACATTAAGGATGATAAATTTTACCCGATGCTGTCAAATGCGATGGATATCGATGTCGATGTCCTCGAGGTACTTGCGACGAAAACACACATCTCTCAGGATTGCAGAGAACTTTTTCAACTTTTACAAAGACCACATATTCAGGTAATATAAATTTTCTCAATATTTTATTCCGTTATTATTAAAAAATATTGTTCAATTAAATAAATAATTTCTGTTTCATTTAATTATTTTTAGGTTAAAAGTTTTACTTTGAAGTGGATTTAAAAAGGACATTTTTTGCTATGTAAATAAATAAGATTTTTCTTTTTCCAGGGTTTATTGTGCGCTCACGATGCTGTTGCTCAAAAGGACTATTATCCAAGGTTACCAGATATTCCGCTAGAAGTTGACGAAGACGAGGAAACAGTGAAAATTGTGCAACTAGTTAAATCAAATGAACCCCTGGTACGTGAATTCGAACAATTCATTTTTTTTTAGTGTTTTTATACGCTATTTTTTTACGAAAGGCGAGCTTTTCAATTATGATTAACGAAACAAAATTAGACTGTGTGAAGTGGTACTTTTTGTGATATATAGTTCATTTTTATTTATTTTTCTTTTTTATTCGCCTCTATTTGAAATTGCATGCGATATCAAATTTATTATCTTTTAGCTCCATTTGATCATTGTAGGCACGTCTAGTGTAATTTTATCACCAGAAAGTTCTCCCATCCATAAATTCATTTTTAAATTGTTTTTTTGTTTCTTCAAAATTATTTTAAAATCTTCGGCTAATTCGGCTAAAGATTTTTCTTTCTTCTATATTCTACAATATACATTTTTTATTCTATTTATTTTTATGTGACTTATTGAATTATCTAATTAGTTAAAGTCAATAATTATAGGCAGAAAAATTGACGTCTAATTTTGAATATCTAAATTATTCAGAAAAAATTATAAATGAATAAATTTAAATTAGTAATATGGTAATTTTTTTCAAAATTTATAATATAAAAATTGATATTTTTAATTTTTGGTATGAACGAAAAATGAAAAAATAGTTTTTTGCTTCAGAATAGGCATTAAATAATATAAATTGCTTTTATAATACGTTCCAAGTAATCACGTATTTTTTCATCGATCTATTTGCTTCGAAGAGTGGTGATGGCGTTGAACCGATTCTGGTAAGTTTTCTACAAACCCTTAGGTTGTAAAAAAAATTTATTGCACTAGAATCTTCCTCATTTAGTCGAACGATCGAAAGTACTTTTGCACATTAAAAATTGTGAATTACCTGCAATGCGTCATTTTAGTGCAAATTATTTGCTAAATAAGTTTTGTAAATACTGTGTTGTTTTGTATATATATATTTTTTATTTATACACTGTACCTGCAAAGTAGTACAGCAATTTGTGAATTTTATATATACCAATTATGTATATTTCGTTTCATGTATTAATTACTGCATTTAATACTCGTTAATTTATTTGATACATAATTCGTTATTTTATTTGATAATTGAATTGTTAATTTATTTTTGTGTTGTATTTAATTTATTTATTACTTTAGAAATTACTTTGCCCTAAAGTAAAGTAACGAACTAAAGAATCTATTTTTAGTATTTATCTTTTTGTACATTTATTTATTTGTCAATGCACTCAATCAAACAAAAAGGAAAATGAAATCATTTCCTAAATGAAAACTGCTGAATTATTTTTATTTTAGAAATTTATAATTAAAAATTATTTTAAATAATTATTTTTACAGTTGATTTGAAAAATTTTGAAAAATAATTCTTTTGGTTTCATTTAGAGAATGTTTTTTTTGAGTGTACGTCTGCATGATCTCTTATGTTTTGTTCTTAATTATTTATTTGTAAATAAAATTTTTTTGCAGATTATTCTTCTGTTTTATTTTCCCGCATGTCCGTGGGTCACCAAAGTCGAACAAAACTGATTTGATTTTTCTTTTTATTTCAAGAATCAATCAATTAATTTGTTCATATACACAATCAATGTTTTGAATTGAATATTTTTATTTTATACTCATATTTATTAATTTTTTTAATTTAAGAAAAAAAATTATTTTATTTCCAATAGTTTAGTACGATTGGATTATAATTTATATTATATGCATGTACATATTTTGCAAAGAAAAAAAAAATGTTTCTAAAGAAAAAGAAGGAAAGAAAGTCTCTTTTATATTGATTTCGATGTTTAATACACTTTTTAAGTTTTAGATGAAACTTTCTTGTTTATTCTTCTGTAGTGCCCTATATTAATTAAAATGTTCGATACACGTTAACAATAGGGCGCAACTATAAAGACTGACGAGGACACTGGAAAAATTGTGATAGCACGAATAATGCACGGTGGTGCTGCAGATAGATCTGGTTTAATTCACGTTGGTGACGAGGTCTGCGAAGTCAATGGAATCAGCGTCGAAGGAAAAACACCGAATTGTGTTCTAAAAATTTTGGTGAGTCATTCTGAAATGATTTAAAAAATTTTTAAGATTGAACAAAAATGATATAAGAAAAAAAATTATGTTTCTTTGTAGCAAAATTCGGAGGGTACAATTACTTTCAAAATCGTGCCAGCGGATAGCAAAGGCGGTATGAGGGAAAGCAAGGTAATATCCGAAATTATTTAAATTAATATAAAATAATAACAATAAATATGATTGACATAATAATTTTTTAAACTATTTTGTTTAGGTTCGTGTTCGGGCGCATTTTTCCTACAAAGCAGCCGAAGATCCTCATACACCCTGTAAAGAAGCTGGCCTTGATTTTTCAAAAGGAGATGTCCTTCATATCGTGAGCCAGGACGATATCTATTGGTCAGTTAACAATCAAAAATTAAATTTAATATTTTCAGAATTTCAATAAATAAATTGAAAAATCTAAAATAGGTGGCAAGCGAGAAGAGAAGGTGATCGAAATATGCGTGCAGGATTAATTCCCAGTCGAGCGCTCCAGGAACGCAGGATTATCGTTGAACGACAACAAAAAGAAAAAACCGACGAGGACACAATAAGTAAGAAAAATCCCTTAAATTAATGTTATTTTCGTGTTTTCAATTTTTTGCACATGTTATCGATGTTAATAATTTGCTTACAATAATCTCCATTATTTTAGTTTAATATTAATTCCAATTTGTTGATTATTATTCCTAATAAGATAATTATAATTCCATTTAGAAATTTATCATCAATAAGCTTGCTAGGTGTTTAGAATAATACGTTAACATTAGTAATTTTTTATGAGTCGATCATTGGTCAGTGATGACGGCGAAGGGACTAGGCGCTCGTAATGCTTTTTTAAACACGGATTCCGGATCCTGGGGGTCGATTGATGCGTAATAAAAAAAAAATAGATACCAAAAAGAGCTTTTGGTGAGGTTGAATTGCTGTTTGTTGGGCTAACGTGATGTTTCACCTAACCGTCGGTTAGGCTTGTGTTCTGTTCCAGTGCCTTTGCCTGCCTTGTGCCCCCGTCCCAGTAACTCTTTGCACGACTCGCCTACAAAGTGCAATTTACAAGGAATTAAAACTAAAAAAATCATGTATGACGCTGCAGAAAATGACGACTTCGATCGCGAAGAGATACCAACTTACGAGGAGGTGGCGAAACTCTATCCAAGGCCCGGTCTTTATCGGCCGGTAGTTCTCATCGGACCACCGGGAGTTGGCCGCAACGAGCTCAAGAGAAGAATTATGGCCAGCGATCCTGACAAGTACAAAACCCCTGTGCCATGTGAGTCAATATTTTTTATCTTTAAATCATATTAGATATTTTTTTTTTTTGACAAATTTTAAAATTTTTTTAAAAAATTTTAGACACTTCCAGACCGCCAAGATTAGGAGAAATAAATGGAAAGGAATATCACTTCACTTCGAGGGAAAAAATGGAGGAGGATATTCAAGCGGGAAAATTCATAGAGTACGGAGAATATAAGGGAAATTTATATGGAACGAATACGGAGAGCGTTAGTTCATTGGTTGATGCTGGATACGTTTGCCTATTGAATCCTCATTATCAGGCGTTGAAAATGCTGAGATCTCCAAAATTGAAGCCATATGTTATTTACATCAAGCCACCGAGATTCGAAATTCTCAAAGAGACAAGAAATGAGGCTCGAGCTAGATCCACTTTCGATGAAAATAATTCCCGTGGATTCACGGTATCGTGATTTTTTAAATTAAAATTTTTAATTAATGAATTTTTGGTTATAATTTTAATTTGTTGTTATTACAGGACGAAGAGTTTAATGAAATTCTACACAGTGCAGCGAGAATAGAATTTCTCTATTCGCATCTTTTTGACGAGGTGATTGTGAATGCTGACTTATCAATGGCCTTCGAGCAACTTGTAAGCGCAATCCAACGAGTAGAAACGGATCCTCTTTGGGTGCCAGCTTCCTGGGTTCAGTAATGATTACAACAACAAAAGCAATAGGATTTGAGATTTAAACAAGGAAAACTTTACGTTCGTATCATTTTATTTTGTTTCTTTTATACAATTTTTTTTGTCGTATTCAGTACAATTTATTCACAAAACGTGATTTTCTAGTGTCTTGAACTTTATTATTTTCATATAGAGAATAGAATCACTCGACGTTTCTGCAAAAAAAAAATTTATCTAGATTAGGTAGAAAATTCAAAACTAGGAACTGATTGGGGTGTTTTAGACTATTCAAAATTCAAGAGTCATTCCAGAGGATTTTTTCTCAATCATAAATTAATTATTAAGTTAATTATTCGATAATTAGAAAAAAAACTAATTTATTTATTGATCGAAGATTCAATTTTTAGAAATTAGTTAATTGTAAGTTAATAAGCAATTTTTGAAAACTTTTATTTGATTATACGTCAATTTTAAATATTAAAACAAAATTTAATCAACTCTTGATTGAGATTGGAAAATTGTTCATTAATTCTTACCAAATGGAATGACTTTTTAGAACTGAAATTTCGAACTTTTCGAAAAGAAAGAAAAAATTTCGTAAAGAAAATCTTTTAACTTCAAAGTAATTAATTTGATTATTTTGAAACTTTCAAGTTTTAAAATAATATCTAAAGAGGGAATGAGAAGAAAAAAAGGGAAACTTTTTTTCCTTCTCTGTGTTTAGAAAAGAGTAAAGTATCGTCACTGCCAAATTTTATCGTTCGTTGAATAAAAAAATGAAATCTTGAGCGAATGGCGCAATAATTGCGATCAATGATCGCTTAATTATTGATACATATTACTCAACTATTAAGAATAATGTTTAATTCCGATTGTTGTTAATTGTTGCCAAATAAAATTAACGTATACTATATATATAAATATATGACAAAACAAAGAGAAATATGTCCCATATTGTATTTTCCACTCTGCAATCATTATAAAATTATAATAAGCTATTTTCCATATTGCAAATTGACATTGCAGTAAATTTTAGCTCATCCTCGATGTACACGCTATATGTTATCGAAATATAGAATTACACACAAATTCATTCTTGTGTCTTAAGTATTTGAATTTCTGTTTGAAATGAATAATATGAGAAAAAGTATTTTAGATTTTTTGAAAATGTTAGAAATTTTTAAAAATCTAAAATAATATTCTACTGTTTTAAAATGTCTTGAATGATTAAAAAAAAGGTTCAGAAGATCCTATAAAAATTGATATAGATATTGAAAAAAGAAAATTAAAGAGAATAAGTTCACTAACCTATCTGATGAGAAGATTCATATCAAAATTGATTTATAGTTTTATGAAAACGATTTAAAATAAAAAGTTGTGAGTGAGATTGAATTCTAGATTTGAATTTCAATTGATTTGGAAATTTTTTTCCTTCTATTTATTTATGCTTATTGAAATTATTTTCAAATTTTATTACAGGTGTCTTAATCTTGTTTAAAAATGTTTTTAATTAAAAATTTACAATCCAAATATGAATCAACCAATAAACAATTTATTAATTTTTAATTAATTAAAAATATCTTTACTATTCATTGAGAAATTAATTTTTTTTCCTATTTAATTAATTTATTTGTAAATTTTTGAATTTTTCTTTTGAAACATTTAATTGACATTAAATATTGTTTATTTGTTTTTCAAAAATCGACAAAATAATTATATACATTATTTTTATGTTCATTTTAATTCAATATTTTTCTTTATAATTTTAGGTACAATTACTGATTAAAAATTTATTGATAGATTTTTTGTCAAAACTGTGAATGAGGGTTTAAAAGTTTTAGTTTAATGTTTCAAAGTTCGCAAGTGTGAAAATATAAAAAAAAAATTCGACTGCGAGAAAATGATACCAACAATTGCAATGGACAGAAGCAATTTTCTCTGATGCCAACGCCCGATGTAAATTAGAATCACTTGCTCAATATAAAATTAGAACATTTAAATTAAGATCCTAAAGTGGAGAGAAGAACCTTTCGAAGCCTGTCTCGCTATTCTTGATTCAGCTAATTACACTAATGAGGACATTTTCTACGTCAACTTCTTGGTCCTGGAAACCTGTTATTATTTTTAATGGTCTTTTCTGAAAACGAGTTTTTCATTTACCACATAAAGAATTTTATTGTCTTATTCTTTAGTAAATTTTCTTCCTATTTCTTTAATTTTCACTTTTTTATTTTTTCTCTATTACATACTTTTCTATTTTCTAAAATATTTTCCCTTGTTTATTAATAATTTTCAATTTCTTAAATTAAAAGTTATTAATAAATATGCTGTAATATAAAAAACTGCCACTTTTAGAATGAAATTAATGGAAAAATGTATTTAAAAAATTCATAAAGTTAAAAAAAAGAATGAGACGATTGCTTGTATGATAATTTCTAGGTCGGGCACTGACAACTCAGTCCCAATGGGTTAATTAAATTAAATGAAATTATTCTCGGGTTCTTTGTGTGGTTTATGAAATAATTTCGTTGGCACTATGGGTCGGTGCTTTAATTGACACGACTTTTCAGTGTCATTGTGAAATGAAGATGTGTTTCTGTTTAGAATTTTTGTTTTATTTATTTTTTTTTATTAATGAGACATAAGAGAACGATAATTAATAATGAAAGTTCTTGTGGTCTTGAAAACGACGCTTGGTGTTTCCTGACGTCGACGGCCGTTTTTCTAGTCGATCGCGCGACGTTCAGATAGCCACGTCTTGTTTTCTTAACCAGTTCGTATCAATCTCCAAAGAAATCAAGTTGCCATTTTCAAAATAGAAATCTTCTCTTTTTCAAGTTTCACAATTGCTCTCTCAAGTCAAACGTCTCGAGACGTCATTTTCAAGAGATATATAATTCTTTTTCATATAATTCCTTGTTTATATATTTTAATTCTGTTAATATTTTGAAAAAAATTAATTTTTAAACAAATTTTTTATTTAGAAAATTGTATCATTTTTAATTCTTTTCTTTCTGTTCTTTAGTTTTTTTTTTTTTTTTTAAGTTGAAAGTGTGAATTGAAAGCAATTTGTAAAAAATTGAAGAAGATGTACCCTATACCGATCTGACGACGTTGATAAAAACGATCGACATAAGTGATGGCTAAATATAAAATCACGGAGAATAGAAACGTACGCTGAGTCTCTGTGGAGTATTTTTGGACTATTTTCTATGAAGAAATTCACGCCAGAGTGAGTGTTTACTTCCCTACCTGCTAATTTTAATTTGACAAGAAATTATTTCGCGCTAGACGAAAATAATTCTTTTAATCAAAATTTATTTGCAAAATTTATTTTTTTTAAATTTTATTTGATTTTGATGTTATATCAATTTAAATTTTTTTTAAAACAAATTTTAATTAAAAATTAATTTTTATTTGTTTCATGTCTTCTTTTTCAATTTCTCTGATAAAAAGATAATTTCAGTTGATTAAATTAATTGCATGCTAATTTTTTTTGTAAAATTTATTTTATAAAACAGTTTACAATAATAGATCGCCTATTGATTAGGAATCATGCTGTTACGATCTTCCAAGATTTATTTTTAGATATTTCTTCATCAACTTTGCAAATTATTTTCAAGCAATTGCCAAAAATTATTTATAAAAATTTACATTTTTTAATTAAATTTTTTGTTTGGTAATTATGTTAATGTTAATAATAACATTTTAATTGACAGGTTTTAGGAAAAAATTTGTTATTGTCCATGACTTTGAAATTTGAATCCCGTAGCCGAGAAGTTATTAGAATAGACTTTTCCATTCACTGATTTCTCAAGTTGACTAAATAATTTTCCAACTGTCTTCACCCAATTTTATAGAGCTTTAATTATTTCAGAAAACTTTCAAACTTTTAACTCTGATGTTTTATCGATAACGTCGAAAGTTTACAATCCTCTCATATATTTTAGAAATGTGTAAAATAAACGACGTATGTATTTTACACCTGAAACAACACATTTTAAGACGTAACTAATTTTTTTTTCTTGCTAAAAATATTTGGTCGAGAAACAAACAAAGGATTTAAAAAAAGAAGATATTTGTCGTTTTTAAATAACTTGAAGTCTTTGCGGGATGCAGAGTAGTCTATAAGCAGAAAAATAATTAGTCATCGAGAATTTTTTAGAAATTTTTTCAAGAACAATTTTATCAATTGATATTTTGCATATAATATAATAGCTTCGGTATAATGATGTAAAATAACTAAACTGAAAGGATTATTAAATTATACGAGTAAAAGGCAATTTAATTCCATGTAAAAGCTATTTTAATTATCCTATAGGCTAAAGGATAATTTAATTGAAACGAATAATTAATTTCATATAGAGAATATTTGACGATTTCTATTTGAATACAATTTAAATTTTTAAAAAATAGAAAATGAATTTTATATTAAATTTGTTTATTCTAAAACAGTGGTTCACCATAATTATTTTTGTCCACCTTGAGATTAAAAAATGAAATGCTTTTATGTCAAAATAAATTAATTACATTTCTCTCTAAAAATTAATGTTCTTTTTCTGCTTCAAATAATTAGGAAAAGTGCGACTATAAACTCTTGATTCTTTTGGTTGATCCTTAATTATAAAAGTATCGATAATTTTCTGTACAAAGAGAAAAAGAAATTATTTATTTATTTTTTATTATCGGCAACTGACACCTGGACAAGTTTCGCGCCTGCGTTTCTTCTATATAAGTATTAGGAGTAACCCTCGTGGATTTTAGCTGACGGGGGGTGCAATTTAAACTTTAGCCCAGTAGACAATCAACCCCTTCGCGAACAATTTCTTCTCCTTGAAATTTCACACTCTATAAAACGATCATTAAATTCAACCACGTGGATAGAAAAACTTATCTGGCCCTCATTCAACACGTGTATTAACATGATCTTCACCTTTCTTCAAAACTGATCATTTTTTACTTATAGAAACTTATTTCACTTTCTCAAGAACAAGTAAATTATTTCATTATAATGATAGGCATAGAATTTTTTAAAAACTAGTCTATTAGATAAATTAAATTATTTTGTTACTGCTGTTCTTATAAAAAAAAATTAATTTTAAATTTATCAATTCTGAATTCCTTAAAAAACACATTATTACGCATTTCATTCTATAGTAATATGCAAGCATCTAATTATATAACTCTGATTCAGGATTTCATTCACGTAACGAAAATTTATCTTTTTGACCGAGTTTTATTGTATATTTTTCTAAGAATGAAATTCGCCAACTACATTATACTTGATTTGTTTTCAAATTCTCGAATGGAATTTCCATTAAAAGTTTCAACTGTCCAAAAAGAAAAATTTCAAATCTAAAATGTTTTACATTTCATTAATTAATTAATTAAGCTCGTCTAGCGCTAATGGATTAATTTAATCAATTCATTAATTAATTTTGTCTAGATTATTTTAGGATCATTTTTATTCTCAATTCCTTTATTTTTTATTTTTTTAAAAATAGTTTATTAAAAGATAATTATTTTTAAAATAAATATAATTGGATTTCTTAGAGAAAAGAAAAGTGAACATGAAATAACTGAAAAAGTTGAACATTTCTTCGCGTCGGAATAATTGATTCTTTTTGATTGATGAATTGATTGAAAAAGGCTTCCGGAAACTTAATAAAATTGAAGTCAAAAATTATTTGGCACGTTTTCCGTTTAAGAAACCGTGATCTAGACCGTGACCCTGTAAAATGCAACCAACAGAATTTAGTTGAGCATGGTGAAACTTTTATTAGAAGCTTCACTCAATTTTATGCCCTCTTCACACGAACGGATTACATTTTTATCTCTTTTTTTCATTACGAATTGATCAAATTATACAATACCTTCAATTTTTCTAATTTACTTTTTATTTCTCATTTCATGTATATATTGCGCATCTATTACAAAAAATAAAAAATTATCAAATTTTATTCTTCCATAAAATAAAAAAAAATTTTGTATCTAAAAATATTTAGCACGAAATAATTATTTATTCTAATTTTTTAATTAATTTATATAAGTCAATTATTTAATTTTATATAAATTTGAAAATTTAATTGTTCCAGTGGCTCTTGAAGGGGAACTTTCTGAAATATGGTTCTGATAGGAACTGCCATTGATTTCCATCTATCATCAGCGTCATTCAAGATCAAGATAAAACAAGTGAGTTTTATGTTTTAATTATTATGCACATTTTTTTTCACAAAATGAAAATTGATTTTCAATGTTACAAATTTTATATTAAAATTAGCAATGACTTGTTATTTTTTATTTTGAAAATTAAGACATTGTTAAAAATTGGTTTATTAACCGTGAAAAGTATTATTAATGATTGAAGCTTTCGTGCTTGAAAGCTGATATGAATTTTAATGGGTTTTGTCCAGTGTTGAGGTCTTCATGTATTTTTGATTTATCACTAACAATTTGTAAAACAAATTTTTTATAACGGTTTAAATATTTTTAAGTTTTATTTACTTTGATTTCGAATTTCATTATTTATTAGTTTTTTTAAATTTTAATTCTTAATTTTTAATTTAATATTTATTAATCACTGATTAATATTTAAGGTAGCTATTTATGGAGAATTATTGGTTGAATAATTAGTAATGAAAATTTATTATTTATCGACATAGGGATACTATAGGATTTTTCTTAGAATAAGAAACAAAGACATTACTAAAATTGCTACCTTTGTTGTATCGGTAACAGCTAATTAGGAAGTTTTATGAAAATTGTGTCGAAACTTTTGTTGTTTTTTCAAATAACTACTCACATTTCAAAAAATACGTTTTTTTGGAGTAAATTTTACATTGAAAAATTTTGCTTAATTTTTTCTAAACTTTTATGACTTTTATTTTTTTGAATTATGGAAATTTTTTTAATTTTCAGAATTGTTTCGAGTCTTTTTTAATATATACATATAATATTCATTGTTGTACATTGTTCGGGAGAGAAAAAAAAAAAAAGAAGTGATCTCTACGAGAGGATGTCGACCTTGGCACAGAAGGTGCTTCTCACCCTCGACTTTTGCATGTCAGAGTATACCTTATGTCACCTTTATCAACTCTTTTATCGGCCTCTTATCGTATAGCACTTCTAGCAGCCTCTGCTAAATTCAATTTTTGTTCTTTGTGAACGTCACTTCCAAAATTAATTTATTCAACGGCCAAAAAGCTTGAAAGTATGTCAAAAATTTCATTTTCATGGTATTCTGTATTTTACAATACATTATATTATTGAAAGTACATACGGGATAAAAATTGATGATAAAAAAAATATTTTTTATGAGAAAATTTTTTTTTTTTTTCAACAAAATATACCATTTAAAAGAAATGTTAATGTTTAAAAAATATATTGAAATGAGAAAAACATAATTTCTTAATAATGAGTTTTCTCATTTTAACTCGCGGCCTCCAGTCAGTGTCAAAAAACACGCACACGTGATGGTTAATCAACAAAGATCAAGTTTCCGAGTGGAGTTACTTCAAAGTCATCAACTGCAATCGAATTACATTCGAATTACAAGCTTTAAATGACTTTCTCTTTGCAAAATCTAATGAGCCTAAGATCGATTCTCACGTCTAGAAACTAAACTACTTTCATGTTTCCTGAATATCTCTGACTCATCTCTCTTTCTCTCTCTCCCTTTGATTTCACGCCACATAACTTTAATGTCTATCGATTAACAAATTTTTATAAAAGAACAAACAATTATTTCCATCTCTCAATTATATAGATAGGATTTTCAAAAGTTTCGACATTTTCTCATGAAAAATGACTAAAAGCTGAACTTCTGAAATGTATGGATTTTCTTGTCATTATATCGTTCAAAATCAAAAAAAGAAAACCTCATTTTCATTTTTTAGTTTTTTTTTTATTTTCCAAAGAGTTTATTATGTTTTTAACATGACTAGTTTTTTCCATACATTCGGTTAAGCTGGGAATTTTTCTCTTTTTTATTGTTTTCATTTTTTTCCCCATTTATTTTTGGGGCTTTCTCTTTTTTAGTTTGCAACTCGTCTTTCGAGTTGGATTTTCCGAAATGATAAATTTTCAACTTATACTGGTAATTTGCCAAGCATTTAGTTGACAATTTTTTTTTCTTATCTTTTTTCTCACTTAGTTTGGCAAAACAAAAATAGCGTCACGTTTACAGAAATACGAATAAATCGCAAAATACGAGATTTATTTTTGGAATTTTTTTTTATACAAACTGTTAATATAAAATTTTTCTAAATTAAAATTAAACATAAAATTGAATTGTCAGGGAAAAAAATTAACATTTTTTTATTTCTGTTATCTTGAAATAATAATAAAAAAAAAAAAGTTGAATAAGATTTCAAGTCGCAAATATTGAAAAAAAATTTACGAGAAGAAAATGGTTATGGAAGGTGAAAATTTATGTTAATGTGGTAACAAATAAATTGTTGGGAATTATCAGTGGGGGAATAAAATGGTATATAAAAAAAAATCTCAATAACACACTAGAGACAAAGTGCAATAATTCTCAATTATTTCTCTCTCTTTTTATTTTCACAGCCTCTCATGGATCCTGGTCCAGGATTAGTACCAATGTCTGGAAGTCGTAAGGTAAAACTTTCTGGTCCCAGTGGAATTAACATTTCGAGTTCTACAAACCAAAGTGGTGCCAGTGGTGGCTCTTTTATTCCTTCTGACTTGAATTCTGGATTTGTTACTGTTCATCCAACTTCTTATCAAGTAAGTTTGTCTCTCGATAATTTCCAAACTTTTACACTAATTTTTTTTCTGTTCATTCGAATCTTCTTCTCCCCTTTTTGATACCATTTATTTAAAAAATTTAATTCGACAACAAAATTTATGAAATGAAAAATTTTTTTATTTTAATTAATAATATAATAAAATAAATAATAAATTTATACTAATGGATTTTATTATTTTGAAAAATAATCGAGGTCAATTTTCAAAAAGGTTTTTATAAAATTTGAAATAATGGAAAATAATAAATATAAGAATATAAAGTTGAAGACTTTGTAAAAGAAAAGAGGATGGATGTCATATTGAATTCTATAGGTGATTGTAACATAAATTCTAATGTAAACTTAATAATATATTTAAAGTGATGAGTTATAGCCGACATATAAATAGCGTCTTTAACGAGAACTATGAGAAGGAAAATTAGTTTAGACTCTGGACCGGGAAGAAAGCGTTACACTATATGGTTGACCACTTCTGGTTCATCATATATACAAGACTTGTTATTCAAAATTCTTTCCTGTGAATTACTTTTCTTTTGTTAGTATATATTTTTTTATTAATAATTCGAATTTAATTTATAATGAATTTATTAATAATATAATAATAAATAAAAATTAAATTATTAATTAAATTAGTAATTATAATTGAGTTATTTAATTTTATAACAAATTGGGATAACACATTGAAGGAGTGAAAATATTTCGCAAGCTGATGGAGAAATGTTTATTCAGTAATATGTGCTCCGCACGCGATAATAATATTAACAGACAACAATGAAAGTAGCACTCGGAAATAGCTAGAAAATATGAAACCATTCTCGAGGATTATCCAGACAATTTTCCCATTTGGAGATAAATTTAAAATACATACATCATTCTCAAATAGTATAATAGAAAAGAAATTGTATTTTTTTCCCCGTTAAAAATGTTATTCACGCTGGAAATTTATTTTTAAAAAAATGTTATTTGAATTTTTTCTATATTGTCATAAACTTGGAAATATTGGCAATATTTTTTTCACAAAAAAATCAATATTTTAATATTAATTATAACTGTTGATTATTATTATACGGGACATTAAGAATGACAATTTGATTATTTCAGAAGATCCGAAGGAATCAAGACGAACAGCAATCAAAATGGCTGGAACGTAGTCAGAAGCCTCTTAAAATTCCCTCTGGACATTCAATTATTGTGAATAACTATAGCATAGTTGCATCCCGTGGCGAATTAGCGCGGAATAATAATTTCGACGAACTCAGAAATAAAAGAAAAAGTCTTCAGTTGAACGGCAAATTTCCTATTGAAGAAACTAGTAGACGAAAATCACCAATTCAAAATTATCGTGGAAACCGAGAAACGGAAAAGAACGTCATCATCAGGACGAAAAATTCCCGAAATAAACAAACGCCAATTAAAAAGTCTTCATCTGTGCCTGCGAATCTCAAAGGTGAGAATTTTAATTATTATCTTTCAAATAAATTAAAAAATATTAATTAATTCTCCGTTTATGAGTTTATTGCTTAATTTTTCGATTTTAATTTATTTGTTTATTTATTTGTTGTTTCGTTGATAAAATCAGACAGAAAAATTTGCCGAGCTTTTTTGCGATATAAAATTTTCCATTTATTGAAAGTTAATTTGCATTTATTGAATCCAATAATATAGAGGATAAATTTGCATTTATTGAATGTATAAATGAAAAATCTGCATTTCGCGAATCCATAAATAATTAAATTTTGCACTTTTTATTTTTTAATATTAGAGGAATAATATATATGAAATTGATAAACATTTGTTTTTTTAAATTAAAATAATATATATTTTGGCTTTTATTATGAATTTTCTTCTTTGGGGAATTAAAAAGAGAAAATCCAGTCAAATGGAATTTTAATAAAAAAAAAGAGGGAAAAATTTATTATTGTTTTGAATATATTTTATAATGTACATCAGGCATAATATATATGAAAGTAAGGAGATATTATTTAGAGTGCATAACCCTACCCTAGTGGCGTTTATATTTATAGGTTCGCAACCTAGAGAGTATATAGAGTTGGTCTGGGAATTAAATCTAATATTCTCGGATTCTCTTCTCCGCGTCATGTGTCTCCTTCGCATTCTGTTACAGACCTCACGAGACGAGAGAAGCATTCGATCCGTGTTCCCGAGGAGGAGAAGGAGGTGGAGGAAGAGGGGATCCTCAAAAGGTCCTCATCATTTTTGGCTGGTCTCACTACTTCCGGTAAACAGACGCCGACGTCGCTTGACCGGAAATACGGCCCTGAACTGCAGTGTGGCGCGACTCCGCGACCCGCGAAAGCTCAGAACACAAGTGGCATTCGCGATGATGAGAATCGTCTCTCGTCGGCCCTAAAACGTTATTCATTATCACTTGGTGTTTGTAAAACAAAAACTTCCGGCAATCGTGGTTTCAAGGATTGGAGCAGTAAGGTTTCCGGTGTTGCGAAAAAAACTGTGTCCTTTAGTGCTGATACCAGTTTTCAGGACAAGAAAAACAATTTTCAAAGAACGGCAATTCACGAGGCGAAAGTTTATAAAAAAGGGGTTCTACAGGGTGAGTAGACAGTATTTCTTTAATTTTTTTTTCATTCTGGGGAAATTTTCCTCATTTAAATTCTTTTAAATTATGAAAAAGGCGTTTCTGATTTTTTTTCGTTTCATTTGAAATTATATATTTTTTTTACTATTTTCATTTGAATTAGAATATTGAAATACTAATTTAATAGGAAAGAAATGAATTATTAGTTATTTTTAAATAATTCAATTTTTTTGTTTTAAGAATAAGAATGTTGTAGGTGAGGAAGCACGTGTACTAATCCAAACGATTTTTAATTTGCGTAAAACTTTTTTCTAATCAAAAAATATATATCATTTTACTCACGTTCTTATTGTTCATATTCATATTGTTATCAAAGGATATAAGAATGTCGGCTTCGTACAGTCAAGATAAAAAATTAGTTTTCAATTAATTAATTTATGAAATTTCATAGTCATTTTAAATATATTTTTTTAATAACTCATCAATTTTAAAAATATAATTTTCCATTCGTGAATAAAAATTAATAGACCATTAAAGAAAATTAATTTTTTAAATTATCTAATTTTTATTTAGAATCGTCTAATTAGCTTAATTGAAAGGTCTTTTTTTGTGTTTACCAAAAGTCTGTTTCTTTTTTATTTACTCATTTTGAATCAAAATTATTCATGACTCATGAATGACGTTTAATTACTTTCTACTATTCTGTAAATTATTTCTATAATTCTTAGAATGAACAATAATTCAAAAAACGATTTTTAATTCTTTTTATTTTCTTAAAACTATTATAATTCAATTTTAAAAATAATATTCCAAACTGAAGAATTATATATAGAAACGATTTTGGATCAAAAATACAATAAGATACAAACATTACATTGCAAGTGTCTCTCAAATATATGTCCGTATGAAACTATTCCGTTTGCGATAAATTTGCTATTTTACGAGTAAACATGAAATGCCCCAACAAATGGGTTCATCTGTATTTTCGGAATAAACGTGAATTTAAATTAAGGTCCCGAACTCCCTATTCGAATGTATTTCAAAACATTATATTACATTTGAAATTTTTAAATGTATGATTTGTTGACCCATTGGAAGCAAGTTTAATTATTATCCTTTGACACTTATCACATATAATTTACTCTCTATTTTAATATAAATACAAAAGTGCATTAAAAAAAGAAATAAAAATAATTTCAATATTATAATTCAATAATATAATATTTAATATATAGCTATTAAATTAAATATTCTTATACAATAGAATCATTTCAAATGAAAGTCAAAGTAAATAAAACATTTTATTTATATATAAAAAAAGAGGAAAAAAAGAGACCAAGATATGAACGCCATTCCTATATGGAATATCTGTAATCCTGTTTACACTATATACGGATGATATATCCTTGGATGTTATAAATGTTACGTATTGTTTAACTTTACTATAGAATAAGAGAGTGTAATTGTATATAAAAGCTCTTTCCCTTTGAAAAGCCGTTGTATCGATGAACCAGTTTATGAGTTTGATATATTCATTTTTGATTTTTATATTCGAATAAAATATATCATATTTATATATATTTAAAGAGTAGATAATAATGGAAAATATGTTTTTTTATATTGATGAAAAAAAATTAAAATTCTTTCGAAAACAAAATCAATGTATCCGCATTTATTTTTATTTCACATCTAGTAATTATGCCACGTTTTTAATTCATATATTGGCCCTTTTATTATAGATACACAGAAGAAATTTTAATTATAGGTTTTTATTTAATGTGAAAAAGAAACTTGTGATTATTGCCCAGAGTGTTGAAAATTACTGACGCCATTGTAAATATAATTTAATAGTTTTTAGTTTAAATAATAATTTTTATTTACTATTATTATTTATTCTCTCACTTATTTAGTAATTTTTTTTATTTATTTAAATAAATAATTTTCATTGTGAAGAAAAAAATAACAATTTTTGGAAATTTTTTTAGATCGGGGTGAGGAAGGTGCGAGAACAGTGTCACCATTGTGGGAGACGACTCCCGGGGCTCTGCTCAGGGCGGCCCGGGAGGCCGACGATGAAGCCCTTAAAAAAATCGTCACGCGAGCCGAAAAGTTTGGATTGGGTGACATGGATGTTAATTTCACCGACAGCAGCGGAAGAGTGAGTGATTGCGATTTTATAATACCAATTTGACACCTTAAATTGCCCCTTTAAATATCACCCTCTTCCCCCATTTAAATAGGTAAGGGTGCATTATAAATGCAAATCATATTTATATATTATGAAAATATACTCTTAAAAAAATGTCTAAACCAGAAAAATGAAAAAAAGGGGAAAGAAAGAAATTGTAATAAAGGGGAGCGATAATATACAACCCATTATAATATAATTTATTATTTATAATATTTTGGAGCGAATTAAAAGGTATACATAAATTGCTAATAAATATAGAATGCGATCATAATAATAGGAATTAAATTAGTTTTTCAATTTTCTCATTTTGTGACTAAAATGTTGCACTCTATATCAACTCAGTGAGCACAAGCTATATAAATCGGCTTTTACAACGTAACGTGATAAAATTTTTATATTAAACTTTTCTCTGACGAGTATATTCCCTCAACATTTTACGATGTCCATTTGCCACTGGCGAGCTAAAATGATGTTAAACTCAGTCGACCTATACTCTCCTGCCCTTCTTCCTTTTCTTCTTCTTCATTTAACAAAAAAGGACATTTTTTCTCAGATTAAAAATTGGTTTATTTAAAATTAATAAACGTTTGGATTCATTTCATTTTATAAAATTAAAGTACCTATATTAATTGTGACATATATTTGGATATTTTTATTTATAACGTAGTTTGTGAAATTTCCTACGAGACTCGAAATTATAAATTGTATATAGTATAACATAATTAAATGGCTTATAGTTACACAGCCTCGTTCCCAGTTATTTAGTCTCTTATGAATAAAAGGCCTCGAGGGATTCATAGTGATCGACGTTAAGTAAAACGAAAGTTAATTCGATGAGGTGTTCCTCTTTTACTAGTTTATAAAGTAAATGAAAAGAAAAACGAAACAAATATAAATTTACTTATTCTTTAAAAAATGAAAGAGAAAAATTAATTTTTACTTTCTAAGCATTTTATGACTGACTTGATTTTTAATATTTTATTTTGAATTATGAAATAGAAATCAAAGTATATTAAATTCTGATAAAATGGAATTACTTGAAAATAAAATCTGCTATCATTTCATTTATAAATTTTTACATTGTTTTTAATGTTTTTTTGTTTTTGTTTTTGTTTTTGAATGCATCGGGAATGAAGTTACAGTATCTATGAAATGAAGAATAATGCAGGAAATAAATTATTGTTAAAGAGAAACACTTAATATTCTGCACGAGGCAAAATCGTATGCCAGTAGCTTCACAATAATTGGCACAATCCTACTAAACAGTCATTAGCAGTCATTATCCAAAGACCAAAGGAAGTTTTCGAAAAGAATATTAATAACAAAATAGAGTTCAATGACCAATTTCGACAGATTCAATTATGTATCAACAATGTAAACATAAAAACTATTTTTTATTTTATTTCACAAAGATTTTCATTTTTTTATAATAATTTATTTTTTAATTTTTTTTACTTATTTCTCTTTAAACGAATACATAAAAAAAAAACTTGAAAATATTCGTGATTCGTAGCAGTACAATTGTAGAAAAATAAAACAATAGGGGGGAAAAAATTGTAAAACATTTTCGTATGTTATTATATTCCTGAGAGTTTTGGAAAATTTTTTTTTAAATAAGCTCCGACTCTTGAGAAAATCAATGGTAGTGTAAACACTGTATTTAAGCTTCCATTGATTTCTTTATGAAGTTTAAAAGCGTGAATTTTCATGCAAACACGAAATTAGAGTATGCATGTTCATTTTTCAAGCAGTCGAAATATTGCGAACTGTGCTCTTGTTTTAAATTCGTGTATTTCAAAATATTTAGGATACTTGTTTCGAGAGACTATTTTCAAACTTACATACTTGTTTCTTGATAATATTTAAAATAGATTTTATACTAGATATTAAAATTAATGTCCTGTATAAATTCTGGCCGCCTTGTCCCTACGCAATGCATTAAAGTTTCTCTTTTAACTATATGACTAAATTTTTCCTGATTTAAAATTCAATGTATATTGATTAAAGAATTATTTTTAATTATTAATTTAATTTTTTTTTTATATTAATAATTATTTACATTTCTTGTTAATTAATAATTATTATTATTCCAAAGGAATATTTCGAAAACGAATTTTCCAGAGATAAATTTTTTATGCGCAAGGTTCTGATTTTAATGATGTGTATAATTTTGCATAAGCATTCAATTATTTATCTTGAAACGATAATTTATCGTAAAACCAAATGGAATTACCGTGTGTCTCTTGGTCAATTGAAAAAAAAAACGTGAATGATGTAGAAACACAATTGGATGACAGGGTTGTGTTACAGATGTGAATTCAAGGTTCCTTATTTCCTATATACGTATAACAATAATAATGCCATTCTCTAGGTAAAGAATAAATCAAAGGTTTCGTGAATAAAATTCCTCTTTTGTATAAGACATTTATATTTATTGTATCGAAACTAATCAATAAATTTTGGATTACAAATCTTGTCAGTATTGACATTTTTTTTTTTTTTTTTTTTTTTCAATAAAATGCAATGTTGTTCCCATATCCGATTGAAAAAGAGGGCTTCAGAAGCCACTTAGGGAATCCTGACTAGACATAGGAGCTGATATACTTTATATATAAAACCACTTAAGATTAGTGGCCTATTTCTTTAACAAAAAATTGCTTTGTCTTTTTTAATTGGCATCTTTTTTTGTATGCAAATTATCGATTTTATTGAGTTTACTACGAAAATTGTTTTTTAATTTTTTTAACTTAAGTATCTATTTTTTAGAAAGGTATATTTCAGAAGTAGGAAGTAATTAAAAGTTGATTATATTAGTTCATATTTTTATTGAAGAATAATTATGAATAATTATTATTAATAATCTATGATAATGATATATTAAAAGCAAAGATCGATATGGAAAATTTTAATCTAGACTAAAAACCATAACCAGAGAAACATTTCTCCTATAATATATATCTCGCCACATCTATCAGAACTTAATTTATTAAGTGGGCAGTTTACTTGTGTTGTCATGATCACATAAACTTTATTGTTATTTTACATATATGTATGTGCGTCATGCATTAACTTAACCGATCAAAGAACTCTTCTTGTATACATATAACTCTTTGTAAAATAATGTTTTTTACTCTTCCATTGAACTAAAACAGTTTTCTATTTTCTATTAACAAATAATAGAAAAATAAAAATTTTTTTTGTTAATTTTTTTAAAATTTTAGTTATAAAATTTAAAATTTCTAAACTCGTAATAATTCTTTAGTATTCTAAATAAAAAAAAGTATATTAATCGCACATATCTACATTTTCGGCATACATAAACTTTCGAAAGGATGCTGAACTTGAGTTAAAAATCAATTTCCTTTATCATGTATCGAGGTCATCTTTCAACTATAATTAAATAGTCAGAGATTTAAAAAAAACCCGAAAAAAATAACAAAGGCGAATAAATAGACTCACAGGCAGTTTAAATAATATAATAATAACTACTATAATTAGTACAGTATTTTTATTTTTTCAAGAGTAAATTTAGAATACTTCTTTTTATAAAATTAAAAAAGTTTAATATAATAAAAAATACCATTTGAAAATAAACTAATAAATATCTGTTCTTTTTAATAGACGGCGATAAGTTACATGGCTGGAAATGGTGCTTCTACATTTTTGGAAGCAACGTTATCTTTTTCTGGCATTAATCCTAATGTACCAGACAATGAGGGCAACACTCCCCTGCATTTTGCAGCACAAGCTGGTAATTACGTTTATTATATTATATACAGTACAATAACCTAATATTTTATATATATTTATTTACATATCCAATATTAAATTTTTTTTATTAAAAAAATAGATATAAATATTTTAAAAAAGTTTTTAATTTACCTTTTATCTAATAAGTCGTTTCTAATAAATAATCTAGGAAGTATAAAAGAATTTGCAAGTAGTCTGACATAAAATTTGTTTCTATAACAAAGTTTTATAAACATCGCAGACTGCCCGTGGAAATATATTATGTATATAACGTCGGGACTTTTTGGCATTTGTTAATGATTTTTGAGCCAGAAAGAGGATATTGATGCAATAAATTCAAAAGACTCATTTATCAAAGAAAAAATTTTTTTTGTTATAATTATTATAATAAATAAAAGTATTTTATTTTCAGGACAAATAGATAGTTTAAATATCCTCTTGCAGAGGTGTCCCGGAATTGAAGTCGATAACCGAAATAATCTCGGTTTTACTCCTTTAATGAAGGCTGCTCTACAGGGACGCACAAAATGCGCTAAAATTTTATTATTTGCTGGTACGTCGAATTTTTATTTATTTAAAATTTACATAATTTAAATTTAAATTAACTTGTGGTCTGTCAGGTGAAATTTATTAATGTCGATAAAAATGTAATAAAATTACATAATTACGTTTTTCTGTCGTTATTTTTCAATGGATAGGGCAGAAACCGCAGAATTCATTTATTTATTTTTAACCAGCATTGTCGTTCAAATACTGACAATTCGTTATCTAATAACCAACAATTTATCTTTAAAATTACAATTTAAATTATTTGATTTTTATTAGTCAAAAGAAAAAATACAAATATTAAAATAATTTTTTTATTGGAAGGTTTTTCTTTGTTATAGTTAATTTTTTTTTGTAGGTGCAAATCCAACACTTAGAGATCATGGAAGAGGTCTCAGGGCAGAGCAATGGGCAAGGTTTTGTGGACGATACGTTTGCGCGGAAGTAATCGAAAGATTTTCGAGGCATCGTTTGTTGGAAAAAACAACGTCTTGTCGATGGGGAAGTGAACCGGAATTGGCTGCCAAAATTCTCCAAGGAAAAGTAATTCTCCCTCCGACGATATTTTTTTAATTCTCCTGAGAAAAAAAAATTGTTTTCGTCTTCGTAATATTGGAATATTTATTATAATTGAATTTTTAAATTAATTATACAGTTTAATGTTAATTAGGATTTTTTTATAATTAGAATTTAAAAAATTAACAGATCGCACCAATTCCAACGAATCCAATTCCACCGCCATCAACAGGTCTTCGTTCGAGAATAAGACGAGTATTTCGCACCACTTCCGGACCAGATCGCAATTTTTCATTAGTTTCACAATTAACGAGTGCCGCACTTTGTGCGAGTAGTCCAGCTTTACCAAAACCGGGCGAAGTACCTTCTGCCGTTAAGAGTCTCCTTCGTCCTCTCAGTGTGCCACAATTGAGGTAAATTTATCAATAAAAAACATTTTAATCGTTGGTTCTCTAATTTTTGTAATTAAAATTTTTAGGATAACGTTGGTCGCGCCTCCTGAGGTACTCGACAAGACAACGGACAAGTGCTTGACGAATTTTTCCGAGAAGATAGAAAGTACCATAGTGAAACCTCCAAGAGCTAAGAAAAAAAGTAAATAGTGCCGTTCACTAAGACTTTTTCTTATCAAAAATCAAAAGACATTTTATTCCGTGATTCGTGGCGTTCACTTTGTAACGGCGACGAATTTTCAAGAGTCCAAGACTTCTTTTTATTTATTACGAATCTCTTGGTTCTTATTTAGGTAAGTTTAAAATTAATATTGATAGAAACAATTTTTTAAAAATCAATTTGTTACCATTTTTTTTCTTTTTGTTGCGTTTTTTTTCTTTTGAAAAGAAATCTTTATAAAAGAAAAGAAACTTGTGATTGTGATGCCAAGGCTGCTGCATTTCAGATTTTTCGAAAAAAAAGTAATTAAATTTAAACCTCGTTGTCCTCTTTAGAAAAATAAACCGCATCATATACACAGCTTTAAAATTATTATTATTAATGATTTGCGGTCAATGAATTATAATTCGATTGAAATCAGCCTTTAAGAAACAAAAACATTCAAAAAAGCACAGATCTCATTAGATTTTGTCAAATCAATATTAGTCTTTAATAATCTTTGAAATATTACACAACTTTTTATCCATTTTGCCCAAATCTTTAAAAAGCCTTGAATTTCCCACTAAAAAAAAGAAACGTGTCGCTATAAAATTATTGTCACATTTTATACATATCTATTTTTATTTCTTAAGACTTTGCGCAAATATTTTGTAATTTTTCTATCCACTCAGATGTTCACTCATATAGACCTCAATAATTGTAAAATTTTTTAATTTAATTTATTACAATTAATTTTTCCAATTTCATTCTTTTTTATATTATAGAAAAATAATTATCGTCAATTTTTGGCTTTGCAAAAATCCTCAAGGGCTTGTGATATATTGTGATGTAAACGATAAAAAAAGAAGGAATTAAAAATTTTCATTGAGGTCATAATGTGTCGTGAACATTTAATTAATAGTTCAACAACCAAAAAGGTTAAGAATAATAATAATAATAATTCTATCAGTAGCATTTTTGTATATTATATATAATATTATCGAAAAATATTAATTAAATATACATTCGTTGTTAATAAAATGGACGGTTTTGGTCGATGCGACCTATTTTTTTAGTCTTATTTTTCAATTCAATGGACTCGGCACAATCTAAAAATAATTATCGAATGCCATATACAAAATAACGCAAAAAATTAATGTCCATTCATTTAGTGGATTTTTTAATTTCAATTCTATTAATTAAATATCATACATATATTATATTTCATTTAATATCTAGAATATAACTTTTGATATAAATAAATTAATTTTTGGATATTGAGTAATTAATCATTAATTAATATATATATATTTTTTTTATTTATTTAACACAGTAACGGGTTTCTGTATTAAATAAATAAATAATATGAATATAATAATAATTAATGAATATTAATTTCTATTTTTATTGGCGGCCTATATTTTTTAATGTGGACATTAATTTCCATTTTCACCAATATAATACGATCCTGAGTGATCTTAATATTTTCTTCTTAACAATAATAAAAAAATTGACTTTTTCGCACTTTAACTTCGGCAAAATAACGTTCGTGAGAGAAAGTGAAAAATGCTAATGAGACACTTAACAGCTAGTTTCACAGGTAACAAGATGATTGAAATCGATGAGGAACCGAGAATGAGTACTACTTTTCGGATTTTCGATTTCGTCGTTGTCTGCGATTTTTCGCGCTCGATAAAATTTCATAAGCTTGCTGAATTTCCATAAATTTCTCTTGAGCAATGCGTCGTTCCTCGTCACTTCCTTTGATTTTATCAGGATGATTCTCTCGCGAGAGAGCTCTCCATCTGGAAGTCACTTCACTTTGCGAGGCAGTCTGAGATAATCCGAGAATCTAAAATAATTAATTCCCCAATTAGTTAAAATACGAAAATATACAAAAACAAAAAGAAAAAATACAAAAATAATAATTCGTAAAATGAATAAATATATAAAAAAAATTTGATTAATTTAATAGTGAATTTTATAACATGAGCAGTAATTTAAAAAAAAAGATGATAAAACTCAAAAGAACTTTCATAAAATAGCAAAGTTTATATTTTATAAAAGTATCAAAGATAAAAAGGTAAAATTGTGCTTTATAAAAGTTTCAACGATAAAATATCAAAATTGTTTTATAAAAGTATCAGAGATAAAATACTAAAAGTTTGTTTGAAAAAAGTATCAGTGATAAAATATCAAATAGACTTTTGAAAGCCATATATAAGATATTTAATAATATTCAATCAAAAATCTTACTTTATAGGCGTTTATTTCGCCTCTAGGATCCGATAATTCAATTATTTGCCTCCAAGTCGCCCAGAATCCTTGATTCTTTGCCTCTTGCCAAGTTGCCTCTAAACTCGCCTGAAAATTAAATTAAAATTTTTTTAAAAAAAAAGTAATTTTTTTGGCCCTTTTTTCTCATTTTTGAAAAAAACAAACCTTAAGATCCATCCAAATTGGAGAAGTGAGAAAATGTTTAACTGCATCGGATAATTTTATTTCCTCGCCATCATTGTCAACGATTGTGGCATTAAAATAAAAGTAACTTGCCCATAGCGATGAATAAATAAGAATTGCGGCTGTTAAAATTGCAATTCGAACACGTAGTGATCTTTTTTTCTTTGGCCTTAAACGCCATTCCTTGGCAAAAGAATCAAAACTTAAAAAGGATGCTAAAATCATTAAACCCATCCATGTGCTTTCATCTCCAATATAGTAGAGAGTTGGATAGCAAATGTAAGATGCCACCAAAGGAATCCACAATGAGCCTTTTTCTTTTCCAACATTTCCCACAAACCATGTGCCTGTCAATTTAATAAATTGAAAAATGTTTAAATGTATTCATTTATTTATAGACTGATAAATAAGGACAACAATTATAAACTTGAATCAACATGGTTAGGAAATAAAAAATTTTATCCAATTAAAAAAATTAATTTCTTTAATTATTTTAATTTTTTGCAAATTAATTATATTTTACTAAATAATTCTTGAAAAAAATTATCTTTTTTATATGAGATTTTTAAAAATAAAAAAGTTGAAAAATACTCGATCTTAAGTGAAATGAGTCTTGCTATTTAATACTTGTTCGCTATCGTAATGTGACCTCTTATACGCGTTATCTCCAAATGTAACATATGGTTTTTTTCTGTTTCTAATACAAATATTACTTACGTTTATAATTTCAAAAACGTTTAAAAAAAGTTTTTTTAAATTTTAATTAATTAAATATAATTGTTTTTTCAAATTAGATTGAATTTCTTATTTTCTATCGCTTCTTGTTCAATTTTATTGTGTACCTTAAAATTAATGAATTGGAAAATTCGCATTTTTACCTAAAGCAATTGCTCCTGGTACAAGAATAATAAGATGTCGAAAATTAATTCCATTAAATTCTTCCTCGGGAATTGATGAATAGAGCAATTGACCAAATAAATATGAAACGCAACTAGATCCTAAAAAGCGTACAGTTGAAAATGGAGGCTGAAAATAGGGCAAAAAATTTATTACAGAAAATGTAGTGTTTAAATAAAATAAAATTCTACATAAATTTAAGTAAAAAAAAATTTGTTATCAGTTTTAAAATTAACAATTCTAATGAATATTTCATATTATGTTATCATAAAAATTTACATGAATTCTATGAAAGAATATAGGAAAGAAAATTGTAAATGTTTAATCAGCTGCACGTAAAAATATACGTATTCATTAGAACTTTGAACAAAAAAACCTGTTTTTTTAAAATAAAATACAAATATATTTTTATTCTAAAAATTTAATTTACTAGATTTTTTTAGATGTATGTAGATTTTAATTTAATTTATTATTTATTATATTAAAATGTCATTATTTTTCCTTTTCTTTTCAGGTATTTCCAAAAATTTTTTAAATTTATGAAATTAATTTAAAAAAAAAATTAAAATAACAAAATAAATTTACCCTTTTATTTGTTCTAACTTGAAAAGTGAACCAATCGAGATAGGTGCGATCATTGTTGGCGCAAGCCACGTATGTTGGTATTTTAAATAAATCTCTCAGCCATCCAGCTCCAAAATATCCACCCAAGGTAAATAAATATATAAGGGCATGATCATCCCTATCTAAATATAAATGATGTGCTCCAAAAACTCCTCCAAATAACCACCAAAAATATGCCCAAAATTTTGATTTTCGATTTGGTAGAATTTTCGATTTATTAGCATTTTCACTTGCTTCAACCATTTTTTTCTCACTATTTCCGTTTTGCATTTTCTTTTTCTTCCAACATAAAATTTATTGAGAATACAACATAAAAATACCACTCATAAAACACTAAAAACTGGTTCTCATTTCTAACACAAATGTGTTCTCTTTAAATAAATAAAAATTTCTCAATTTAACATTGAATATTAAAAACCGATCTGTTTAAACAATTTATTTATCAAATTTAATTATTCGTTCCACTCAATAATATCACGAATATTTTAAATTCAAAATAAATGAAAAAAAAATTGAATTTGCTGTCACAATATTTTTCCCGCGCACATGAATCTTGGAATTTCAAAAAAAAAAAAACAAAATAAATTAGAAAAAAAATAAATTAATTTGATTTAATTACTTTTAAATAATTACACACTTTTTATTTAAATGGGGAAAATTGTAAAATAAATGTAATAACGTTTGAGGAAAACATTTTTTAGTGGAAAAATGTATCGTGTTCCTCTCGTATAGGTCGACTGGTTCAATGCTCGGGCTCGATAACGGTACCTAACAAGACTTTTAGAGGGGGAATCGAGAAAAAGGGACAGAGAAGAATTGAAAGACAAAAATATTGGGACCGACGACGAAAAAATAAATTTGATTTTTTTGCAGCTATTTCTATGTAAGTAATAATAAAAATATTAATAATATAATATTAATTATTATTATTAATATTATAATTTTTTTATTTTGAAAAAATTACATAAATACTGACTTTATATTTTAGAAGAAAATTATAACTTTAGTGTAATTTTTGTATTGTTCAAAAGAACTTTTGAAAAATTATACAGATATTATATATTTTTTTTCAAATAAGTTAAATTGTTTTTTATATTTTTTTGCAAAAGTATCTTTTCTCTATATGTATGTGTAAAACTGGTTACATACCTTCAGGATCCTCTTGCTAAAGAATTCTTCATTATCTTCCTAATATCTTTTTCTTTTTTCTTTCTTCATTTATTATTTTCTCAAAAATTATTTTTTGCTTTAACAAAAAATCAATGAAATTAAAAGAAAGTAAAATTTAAACGTAACTCATTTGAATATTATTACCCGCTTTAATTCAAAAGTTGAATGGCGGGAAAATGAGAGATTTAAATATTTAAACTTAAACGAATTATTTAATAAATTTTAAATTTTAATTTAACAAATTAATATTTTTCAAATTTTTATGTATAATTCATTTACCAATAGTACTTAATCATTAAATTAAAAAAATAATAAATTGTTCAAATAAATCTATAGAAACTAGAAAATATTTTTTCAATTAATTTATTAATTAAAAAAAAGAATTGAAAAAAACTAAATTTTTGAAAAATAAAACTTTGAACAAAATAAATACCTCGTTAACTATGGTGGAAACAGAAGATGAGAGTGAAATCATTGGTCCATTTCAAAGGGATTATGTAAAGTATTTTGTATCAGTGTGCAACTTTTTTTTCTAAGGATAAAAAAAACACTCACACACATACAGAAAAGAATAAATATGTATATTTTTCGCCAATGAAGACTATCCTTCCAAAAGAAGTATCCTATTAGATTGAGTTGCGACGTAGAAAAAAGTCCCCTTTCTCACATACACAAAGAAATTCGTTTCAAGAGGAGGCATAGCTTGGGGGATTCGAAACGGTTGAAATTATACCTGCTGGGTTTTTAAACCGCTGTTGGGTCAACGTAAAATCGAGGAATGCACCTGTGAGTGTACACTGCTCCAAAACACACTTGTATACTCCAAACGGTCGTCACAAAACTATTGTCGTGAGAAGAATAAAACAGTCGCAATTTTTTTCAACTAAAAAACAAAATAATCAAACAACTTTAAACAAAAATTGAAAAACAGTGATTTTTATAAGGATACAGTTTTTGAGAGATATAATAAATATTTCACTGAGAATTTATCACACAAGAAAGGACAAACATTTTCTGAAACGGAAAAACAAAGCGAGTGAGTAAAACAACACAAAATTATGGGAAACGTTTTGTTTTAAAACTTGTTAAATTTATAAAAATATTTAAGATTTAATTCTTTAAAATAAATTCGTAAAAAATATAAAATTTTATTTACAACATTTATTTGAATTAATTTCTTTTATATGATTAAGATTGATTAAATGATCTATTTTAATGATTTCAATTTTGAAAAAGTTGATTATTAATTTTTTTCCTAGATTTAAATCAAGAAATTTTACATAAAATTAAAAATTGATTTTGAAATCATCACAGCAAATAATTAGTTTTCGAATCATCGGTTATAAATGTGTTTAATGTTTAATAACTTTAATGAAAAGAATTTAATTTAATGATACAATTTTAATTTAAAAATAAAAAATCAATTTAATGATAAAAATTTAATCAAAAAAAAGGAATATTAGATAATTGAAAAAATAAATTATTTTCAGATTGTCATTATGCTTTGAAATGGAGCGTATATACAGAGCTGAAGCTTTTATAACTTTAAAAACAAATGGCATTCAAAATTCCGATCCTGATATTAATGCAATAGACGATGTTAAATTTGCCAACAAACTTAAAAGTCATACAACTAAAACAGAAGAAGAGGAAGAAGAAGAAGAGGAAAATCAACAAGATGAAAAATTCATAAATAAATCACTAAATATTGAGAATATTTCATTAAATTCATTAGACACAAAAACGCACGAATCAACAGAATCATTTAATACCAGTGACTCGTCAAAGAAAGCATCAATTAACAGTTTTAATGAATATCAAGAGGAACCAGATTTTGAAACCCTCATTAAAAGTCCCGAACTTCTTGAAAGTTATTCCACACAATTAGACATCAATGATACTTCAAGTCCTATAATCGGCACATTTTCCGGTATTAAAAAATGTCTCGTCGATTTTATGGAAGAGGAGAAAATGAAAGTTCGAAAAGAATCCTACACCTCCGAAATAGATGCAGAAGATATTGTTTTTAATGAAAGCTTTCAGCAAATAACGGAAATTAAATCACTTTTTCTTTTTAATGAGAGTGAAGTGAACGAAAAAATAGTAGAAACCAGTCAAGTTCCACAAAATGTTGAAGCAAATGAAGAAATTGAAGAAAAAAACAAAAATCAAGTACAAGAAGAAAATAAAGAAAAGGAACAGAACATAATAAAAGAATACAGAGGAGAAGAAAATGAAGGTAAAGAAGAAAAAGAAGAAATTAAAATAAGAGATGAAGTTATACAAGAAAAAACAGAAAATCAGGAAAATAAATTAGAATTTAAAAAAGAAATTCTGGAAATTAACGAAAATTTTAAAACACCAAAAGTCTTTGATTTTCACAAACCAATTTCAAAATTAGATCAACCAATTTATGACGAGCCTTTTATTGGAAACTTGCACAAAAATACAAAAAATACCAAAAAATCCAATTACGATCATTCAACACTACCGAATATGAAAATTCATCGATTTTCCACCAAACAACCGCGACGATGTAACAGTTTAAAATCGATTGATGAAGGTGTCGAATTAATCGATCCAAATTTCGACGATATTTGCTATCATGGTAACAAAAATGGTTGTACAGTTGCTGTACAAAAACCAGAGGACGTCAGTCAAGAAGTATTCAAAGACAATTGGATGCAACGTTTAGAATCTTTACGACAAAAGGAAGCATTACTCAAAGACAAAGAAATTGCTCTTCAAAGTCGCGAACGACTTCTCTTTAAAAAAGAAAAAGAACTTCGCATTCTCGAACGAATGGTAAAGGATAAAATGAAACAGGCGGAATTATATTTAAAACGTTGCAAAAATTCCCAAAGTCTTGAAAATGTTTTCGACGAGAAATTCATTGACACTAAATCATCATCAGGTTCAGCGGCCTCACGAGTTGGTCAAGTTCTCAATGTTCCAAATAATAGCGGCAAACGTGTGCCATTTATGGGCGAAAATTTTTGGCTTCAAGCACCCGAATTAAAATATGAATTGTCAAAGGAAAATTTAAAAAGTTTACCACCATCGAGAGCGTCGTACGCGACACTTCCATCAGACGTGAAATATGGCAGTAAATTTAGTGCCTACAGCAGTTTTCGATGTCGACCAAAACCACGAATTTCATACGATGACTTGGATTCAACATTATCGGCCGATATTGGCGATTCATCGTTAATTGTAACATCAAGAAAATTTGATCCAATTGTCTGTCGAAAACCCGCGGCATTCACGAGATCGGCAAGTGAGAGACGACCAAAAATTGAAAGTAATAAAATTATTTCAAAGGAACAATATTTTATGGACGATAATGGAGAATTTGAGGAGGATAAAATTTTCCGTAAAGTGAGTGATAATATTTTCGCCTCACAGGACAAGGAAACGAAATTTCTTAACTATGGTGTTATTGATGATGGTAATAGTGCCAAAAGTATTGATCGTAATTATGCGAAATCCGAGGACGATGAGAAAAAATCATTAAATCTTGATAAAGCGAAAAACAAGAATACAAAAGGTTTAAAAACAAGACCCGTGTCATGGAGTGCCGAGACAGACGATTGGCTTCAACGGAAACGAGAAGCTTTTAATTTAACGCACAAAAAATGTGTCAATAACTGTGATAAAGAAAACCACGAATTAAAACCGAAAACTTCCAATTATTCAACAGTGAAGAAAAAGAGTTGGAAGGGAAAAAAATTCAGTATTTTTCGATAAAAATTCAAGCCTTGGATTTAAATTTGTATACGAATAGAATAAGACAAATTGAATTAAATTTTTAAATTATATAAATCTCCACATTTTTGTAAAGTTTTAAATAAAAAAAATCCTATTATTATTATTATTAAAATCTGAATTTTACTGTTATTTCCTTATTTTAATTTATTATAATAATTTTTGTTGATTGATTAACTAAATTCCTTTCCATTTTAAAAAGTAATTTTCTTAAAAATTCACATTAAATTTGCTTTAAAGTAAAGGTAGATGTAAAAGAACTTTTCAATTATTCTACATGTTTATTAAACATCATTGATATTAAATTTGAATCTTAAATGTATATTTTGTCAAATTATGACGAATTACCATGAGGGAGGTTCACCTGGTGCAAGTGTTCTACCGTATAGAGCGGATTTATCACGAAATCTAGACATTCTTTCCGTCTCATTTCTATCCAAATATATACCAGCAGTGAGAGTAGTACCAAAAGTACCAAACAGTATTGCATAAAATTTAATCCACATGCGTGTGTACGCTGCTCCTTCCAATCTCATTTTGAATTTTGCTTTTTTTCCACTTCTGTGTACGGTTATAATCTGCGTAGATAAAATAAAATAGAGTTGTGGGAAATACTGTCACAATAGTGTACCTCTGTAGATAGTAGCCGATACCCATCAATCTAAAAAATGAAATTACAAATCAATAATAATGATATATGCAAGGAAAACAAAACGATTTTATTAATAATAATTTATAATTTTTTTAATATCAATGAAAAAGCAATTTAATCAAATAAGATTTCGTCGATTTAATATAAATATTTAATTCTTAAACAAGACTGAAAAGTGAGGTTATGTGTGTATTATGTAATTCACTCAAGAAGTAAAATCGATATTTCTGTTTTTTGATCAAATATAAACTTCATTATTGCACAATAAATTGTAATAATATGCAGTTTAGTAGAAATATACAAGAATTTAAATAAATTAACCTTATATTATAACAAATTTTAATCATTTTTACCTTCACTTATTGTTAAATTTTTTTACTCCAAAATATGTATTTTCATAACAAAAGTATTATGCAAATTTAAATAATTCTTATACTTACTGTTATTTATCAAACTTACTATTTTAAGGAGTATTAGACTCCAAATATTTTTATTTATAGCACAATTGTCACAATAGAAACACCTACAACCTCGTAATTGATTGTCGAAAAATCCAACAAATCGATTACAATACTTGTCGGTAATAAAATTTAAACTAATTACTTTTACTCAAATTAAAATTTACTCTTTATAAAAGAAAATACAACTCTCTATCTTTGTTTTATCAATTACGTAATGTCTTTTTTTTAATTGTTAATAATAATTAATCAATTTTACACGTGAAAATGATTGACAATGAAAATGTAGTTAATTTTCTGTCCGCTAGGAGTTTGGCGCAAAAATTTAAATTTCGATCATTCATTCATTTAATTCAAATATTCGCGGCATATTCCGATTAGTTGAAAAATAAACCACGCCTATTTCGTACTGCGCATGGTCACACTATGCCTTTTGTATTTTTTAAACGACGTAAAAACGGTTTGTTTTATAAAAATTTAATATATTTTTGCATAATTAACTGACATAATGTCGCGTAATTACAGAAAATTATAAATTCTGTCCAAAAAAGGGATTTTTAAATAAAATACTTCAAGAAAGACGCATGTAAACAAAACAACAAGCAGCTAAAAACAACGCACAGGACGTTAAGAGGTTATAAAAGGTATTTTTGCCAATTTTTGCGAATTATTAAATATTTATAAATAAATGTATAAAATTTATTTCTAATGCAACATTTATTTTCATGTGTTATTATTTATTGGTACATACCTGATACATTTGTTTTTCCAGACACTTCGTCAGTACTGATTTGTCAGTGACAGCGGTGACAGCGATAGTGTCAGTACATAAAATGGCGCCATTGATGTCGGTCATTTCTTTCCTTGCATCGTTACTTTTGACACCTTTCCTTATGTTTTTACTTGCCATTATATTTCTCGCATCAATTGGAAAATCTCTTGGTGTCCGAAAAGTTTATGTAAAATTACTTTTGACACTTTTCGAGGTAAGTCATTTTTCGATCAATTTAACATTTCATTCATGAGCGTATATATATTTCTTTTTATAGTGATTTAAATTTTCAATTATATACTTGAATCTTTTTACAAAATAGAATTGTTTTATAAATGAATGGAATTTTTTCTAAATCACGTGTTATAATTAAACGTATATAAATTTTTTGGGGGTTATGTCACAATCATGTCATCTCGTAAGATTTCGTTATAATTAATTGCAACATTCTTGATTTTTATCAGTATAGATCAAATTTTTTCACTATATTGTAGACTTTTATCGTGATATTTCTTTATGACATATAATAATCAACATTATTTTACCGTCTTATTAGTAAATTTTCTCTTTCAAAAAGAACATAACCTCGATGACGTTTTAAATGACATTGTGTAAAGAATATACTAGAAAAATCTTTTTCTTTTCATTTTCAAGGGTTAAATTTGGTTATTTGACTTTTAGAATTCTTACAATGTTACGAAAGCTTGTAAAAATTGGAAAATTCTTGAACATGCTTCTGGTTAATGATAGTGAAACGATTTATTGCTGTAACTGATTTAAATTATTCACTTTTATGAATCTTTTGTAAAGTTTCCTACGAAATAAATCTTAGAAACAATATTACCTTCTTTGAAAAGTATTAATAATTCCTTTAAAAGCGAAATGATTTATTGCTGTAACAGATTTAAATTCCACTTTTATGAATCTTTTGCATAGTTTCTATAGAAATAAATCTTAAAAACAATGTTTATTTTCTTAAGAATAATAATTTTTAGCCTTCTCTCCTTTCTTTATAAAAGAAATATATTACAAGAATAAATAAATTGTAATTGATGCAAATGAAATGTAGTTGAAAAAAAATTGAATTTTAATGTTATGGAGATTAATTTATATGAAAAATTGAACTCAAAAAATTTGCTTATTATTAGAAATTGTTTTTTTAAAATTATCTTTAAATCGCTTTCATTTTATATGTTGCAAATTTTCATTATTGATTAAAAGAAAAGCAATTCACGTTTACATTATTCATAGTAAGATGTAATGCTGTTATGTGTTGCGTGTTTTTTATAAATAAATCATTTGCTTAAGTATTCTCGATTAAAAATTAAAAAGCCATAGTCGCATTTATTGCAGTTGTAAAATAGTTAATAAAACGGGTCAAATTGAAACAATGATGATCAGTGATCTTAATAAATAAGAAACCTTTTGACTTTCAAAAAATGTTATTCTCATCGATAAATTACCAATGCATATTTATAAAGATGTTTTATGAAATTGTGACACAATAACTACTAGTTTTAATGATGATATTATTTTTGCGATTATAGTGAACATTTTTTTAACAGTTTTTATACTCTTTACATACACGACATGACATTTAATTTATGTAAAGGAGAAGTACATAATCTTTTTTAGCAATTAAATTTTTCTTCGATTAAAATAGAAAAAAATTATCTTTATAATAATAAAAATTTACATATTATTTATATACGAAAATTTAGTTCGATTATATGTAATTTTAGTTCAGATATAAGAGCTTAATAATATAATAAAAAGATAACTTTCCGAAAAATTGAGATTACTTTTGATGTACTCTGAACTCTAATCGATTTAAAATTACCTTGAATTGCATAATATAGTAGAAAAACTGCAAATCACGTTCGATAGTTTCAAGTTTTGTTTTGTGGTTATATTTTTGAATGATCATGTGAATAATAATAAACAAATATACATGTAAATCTTATGTAACTTAATAATGAAAAATATTGTGCATTGCAATTTCATAATTGTCGCCAATATTTTAATTATTTTAAAGAAATTTATTACAATATTATTATAATCGTGTAGTAAAAAAAAAATAAATTTAGATTTTCGTACTTGCTTGTTTGTATATAATGTTAAATAATTATGAGATTAGCTTATCGGTGTTATGTTTGTCTGAAACAAAATGTTAGCGAATATCAGAAAGTATTTTACATTGAGTATATATAGTGTAAAGTTTAGAAAGTAGACACAACTTACATATTTATTGATAATTTTTTTGTATTTCTTTTTTATCACTTTCTTCTACATTTACATGATTAATGGAAAAGTTAGAATTTAAATAATATCTACATTTTTTGTTGATTAATAATTTAAAGTTAATCCAGAATAAGAAAAAGAAAATTATATCAAACGGATTGATTGATAAACTATGTGGAAAGTAGTATGAGCTCTTTGAACTTTTATTATGAATCCGAAGTTCATAGTCCATGATATATGTATATATTATTATTATTGTTATTATTATTATTCATCATCGATTTGTTCTTCAGATAAAGAATTACATATATAGATCACGAGATTACTTGCAGTTTAAAAATAAAACAATTCTTTTTTTAAATATTGATTATACTTTTAAATTATTTTGTTTCAAAGTATGTAATTAAAAAATATCTTCAAAATTAACATTTTAAATTTTAATCTATTTTTTATTTATTACATGTCATTTATTTTTAATTTAGAGAAAATTTATTTTGTTAAAGTAACTTTTTTTGCAGTGCTAAATAAAAGTTTATTTGTTTTCTTAATTAATTCTAGAACAAGTTTATTGACTTGGAAGTGATTAACACTTTTGATTAACGCCGATTATTGAGCTTGTTCTAATTATAGTAACTCTTGTGTCTAAATAAAGATTTAAATGGTTAAATACATTAGTGTAAACTATTTAAAAAAAGTGTTTAACGAGAGAAATACCTATATCTATTTTTTCTTTATTAAAATTAAATTATTCAGTTTCTTCGTAAATTTTATTATTGGTACAAAGTTCAGGTTTCATATTTTTTCCTTTCAGTTGCAAAGGTTAATTGAATCTAAAAGATTCAATTCTTAAATGTGTATATGTATATTACATTTTAAAAATATTTTTTTATTTTATTTAAAATATTTGTTCACTTAAAATATTTTTTAAAAAATGCAAATTTAATATATTTTATAAATTTTAAAGAATATTTAAATAAAAGTTATTATTTATCTTAAAATAAATAATTGTGTAATTCTTTTGAGTTACAATCGAATTTTAACAAGTGAATGACATTTATTAGGATTCACACGATCCAGAAAATGAGGAAACCGTGATTGTGTTTTCTGTTACATGTCACAAGTCGTTGACCGTTTAATAGAGTTTACACAATATTCATATAACGATTTTATTGTTTTGAAATATTTAATTAGAGATAATAAATTATATATTCAACTGTAGAATGTAGATAAGAAACGTAAAATTGTTCTATTGTCACTTCATTATTATATTCATTTAATGGTTGCTACTGACCTTTAAATATTTCTTTTACTCATAAATCAATTAAAATACATTTTTTATTGATAGAAATTAATGACGAAAAATTACAATATTTAAAAAATGAAAATTAATTTATTTTTAATTTGTTTAAAATATAATTTACTCAAGTTTTAAAAAAAATAAATTTATAAATTATCATTAAAATTATTAGTTTGTAATTAAAATTTTTTTTTTACAGTTTGGAAGACAAAATATTGAAATAGAAAAAAAACGAAATGGTACTTGGCATATCGAGGAAGATGACAGTGAAGATGAAGGTGGAGGGACACCGACATCACAAAATAATCACAATTCCTGCAATAGTAAACAAAAAGGTGAGAAAACAAAGAATGGAGTTGTTGGAAGTTTCGTGATTGCCCGATCCAAGGATTTGATTTTGGTACCAGAACCAGAAGTACAAAATCATAAGGAACAACTGGAGAATGAGGAGCGCAATAAAACAGATGAACAACATTTAAATACTGGCGAAAATAAAGAGGTACATTTATTGTATTCAAAATGATAAAATAAGAATTCGAATTAATTTCTAAATTTGGAAACTCATAAAAAGTTAAAAGTGTTTTTGTAATTGAAACATATACAAACAGTCGTTTCAAAATTTGAAAACTATTAAAATTTGGAACGGTTCCAAAATTGAAAAATATTGGATTAGTTTTCAAATTTGTAATATTCTTCATTTTTGAGAAATTTTTGATTATTTTATTTTTTTTACAATTTATTATTTCAATTTTTGACATTTTTTTTAAGTCATTGGAATTTCATTATTTCAGGTATCGCTGACAAGTCCAAAGTCTTTTGATACACTTAAAAGAGAATTCGAACCGGCAAGTTGCCTCGATTACATCAGAGCAGGAGTAGAGGCCATTATCGAGGACGGAGTGACTTCGAGATTCGAAGCCGAGGAATTGAAGGTGTGTTGGTCATCGTTTTGAATTCAAATTTGTATCATTATAGTCGCAATGTTTTTTTATGTAAATGATTCATATTAAAATTCTGCACGACTTGAGACTTTCATTTATATTTAACAACGTAACTTAAAAAATTCTTTCTCTTCTAGAAAAATTTGCTTAATTCATTATTTTTCTGATTACTCACAAATTCTGTTATTTTTCAGAGTTGGAATCTTTTGACAAGGACAAATAGACGTTATGAGTTTATATCATGGAAACTTACGGTTATTTGGATGTTTGGATTTTTTATGAGATACTGTTTTCTTCTTCCTTTGAGAATATTCATCTGTTTTATTGGGGTGAGTTATCCAATTAATTTTCAATTGCGATTTGATTGATAAAATTACTTTCTCATTTTTCTTTTTTCTTAAATTAAATTGAATTCTTTTTTTGTATTTAAATTAAATTTAAAAATATAGTTTAATTTAAGTAGAAGTTATAGACTAATAAGCGATAAGATTTTATAGGTATTTTTCCTTATAATATCAACTTTTTCTATTGGATTTTTGCCAAATGGTTCATTAAAACGTAAGGCGAACAATTTTGCTAATTTAGTCACATTCAGATTAGTGGCTAGATCAATGTCTAGTGTGATAACAATTCATAATGATGAGAACATGCCGAAATCTGGCGGAATTTGTGTTGCAAATCACACATCCACTTTTGATGTGGCTGTTTTGTCCACGCAAACAACTTTTTGTTTGGTAATTTGAAATCTAAAAATTTTGAACGAAGAAAATAGTAGGGATAAAAAAAGCGCTTGCAAATTGTACGTCCAAATGGGATTCATTTTTGGCTTTGTGTTTTTTGTTTCAAGCTTCATGACTCATGTCACAAATCAAACAAAATTTAACAAGTTTAGTTTAGTTTAGATTGTTAATTTTTTTGTGTATTGATAAATAATTTTTTTAGGGTTTAGTGGTTATTATATATATATATATATATATATAGAATAAATCGTAGAATATATTAAAAGTGTAGAGGGTTGTGGTTTTCAGGTAATGTGGCTGACAGTTTGTACTGCGGTGGTAGGATATGTTCCAGACGGAAGATTTAAACGTTGGTTGATCTACAGAGTTTCAATAATGTGCTTCGCTGTCCTGTCTAGTGCCCTGTCGTCAGTTATCAACTATCATAATCCTGAGAATCGACCAGTGAGAGGCATTTGTGTTGCTAATCACACATCACCCATTGACGTACTCGTTCTTATGTGTGACAATTGTTATTCGCTGGTATGTCTCATTTAAATGACTATCGTTTCCTTCCTTTCTTTTTTTTATTTTTACACTCGTGAATTTCAAATTACTGTCATTTTTTTTTTAATTTCACGCATCAATTTTAAAAATTATTCTCATTGTTTACAGCAATGCTGATTTTTATGTTGCTTTTCATTTATTTTTAATCTATGAATTTTGATTCTAATTTAATTAAATTTTTTACAATTTAAATTGGTATAATTATTATTTTTAGTGCTAAAATTTTTGTTTTATTATTTGCTTTCCTGCTTTAATTTTGAATTTATTTCAAAGGAAATTTGGGTTATTGCCTTTGCTTTTTTATCATATTCAATTTCATTAATTTGTGTTAATCTGTGTAAAACGTCTGAATTGTTTCTTTTTAATATTTGGTGCTTACTGTACATAGTGTGCTTTCAAAATTAATTGCGCTTTTTGGGGAGATTTTGAATGCTTTATTTCTCTGTTAGATAGGACAAAGGCATGGTGGTTTTCTCGGTATTTTGCAACGAGCATTGGCCCGAGCGTCGCCTCACATTTGGTTCGAACGTTCAGAAGTAAAAGATCGAGAAGCAGTGACAAGAAGGTAACATTTAAATTATCCATTTAATTTGATTTTCATTATTATTTATTTCTTTCTAAATAATAATAATAAAAAATTTAAAGATTAAAGAAGCACGTGTCCGATCCAACCAATCCACCAATACTTATTTTCCCTGAAGGAACATGTATCAATAATACTTCAGTGATGCAGTTTAAGAAAGGAAGTTTCGAAGTTGGTGGCGTTATTTATCCAGTAGCCATTAAGGTACAAAAATAAAGAAAATTTTTTAATTTTCCTTTTCATTTCCTTGAAACTCAATTGTTTTATTTATTTACAGTATGATCCAAGATTTGGAGATGCTTTTTGGAATAGTAGTCGGTATTCCATGATACAATACCTTTATATGATGATGTCTAGCTGGGCAATTGTTTGCGATGTTTGGTATCTTCCTCCAATGTACAGGAACGAGGACGAAAGTTCTATTGATTTCGCGAACAGAGTAAAATCCGTAATTGCAAGACAAGGCGGACTCGTTGATCTTCAATGGTAATATTCTTTAGTTTTATTAAATTTTTGTAGATAATTATTTCTATTTATTTATTTTCTTTTACTTTGACTAAAAACCTTTTTGAAAAATAATTAATTGACATCGGGATGTTTATTAAAGGGACGGTCAATTAAAAAGGATAAAGCCAAAGAAAGAATGGAGGGAGAAACAACAAGAAGAATTTAGTAAGAGATTAAAGGTAGAATAAGTAATTAGTGAACCTCTAGTCCAAATCTCATCACTTCACGAAACTCGAAAACTTCTTTTGTTTTATTTGCTTTTACATATTTATTATTATCACAACTGCGTCGTTTGTACAAAATATTTCTTCATAATTAACTAATACTATTTTTATTATTATTATTATTATTATTATTAACTTAAACTTTAACTGTACAGTAAGCTTCCTCAATAGTTTGAATTTTTTTCTAATTTCAATTACCCCATTTTTCATTGTTCAGTACGTATGTTAAAAAACAACTGGACTCAGAGACTTTGTACATAAAAATATGAACTTTACTTTACATAATAAGACTTTGTGAACGCATTCAAGTACCCCTAGTTAATTGTTTCGATGAATTTTCATTTAATTTACTTTCATCAGATTTTGATTATTGTTTCTTGACCAATTATTTTTATAAATAATTATTTCAAGCGATGTATGTGATATTTATGTAATGGGTGTACATATTTTTTATGTGTATAATTTAATATTGAGATAGTCATTTAGTTTACAGTTGAAAGTTTAATGAGAAAACTTGGAAAGATTTCAAAAAATACAAATTTATTTATCTTTTTTTTTTAATTCGAAATCTTTCTGAATCTTTCTAAATTTTCGGCATTAAATTTTTATCTGAGATTAAACGACTTTAAGAATAGAATATTAGTTTAACGAGAAGAAATAATTTGGCTTTAGCACAAAAGTGCTTTTTTAAATATTAAGTTGTAAATGATTTTTGAGAATCCGGTGCTTGGATTCATTTATTAACTTAGTAAGAGTAACGTCTTTGAGATTCACTGTATTTTGTGAATATTAGAAGCACTTTATGTAAATAGAGAATTATCACGTGTGTGATAGAAAAGTGTTAGTGTGACGGTATAAGAAATAATTTAAGGAATTTAGAAATATAGTTATTTATTTTTATCGAGTCCATGAAACATTTAATTAGGATTTATTGAAAGTTCTTTAACTGCATCTTCGTTACCATCGAGCCAAAAATTAAATTTCAATTTTTATCTCACTTGTTCATCATAGATTTTTTTTAAATATATCTATGAAAAATTATTCCAAATCTTACATAATCTTAAATGTCAATTAAGTATAAACGTATATTGTATTTCTTAATATGAAAGTCAAGTGTCAAAATATTAATAATGAAATAATATTTAAATGATGACGGCTTTTTCTGTGAAAAAGATTGTCGATTTTTAAATTGTTAATTAATCATTCATCTTTGTTAATTTTTGTACAACGTGCCTTTCTTTCATGTGTCATTTAAAATGTATGAGAAATTACAAAAAATCAAATATGTTTACATTAAGTTTAATCATTTTAGGAAATTAATTTATTAGAAGAATTTATTAAAAAATTGAATGTTTAAAAATGTATGAAATTAAATTAAATAAGACTAATTATAACAATATATTCCAATTTATATAAACATACAATTATTATTCTAAAAACATATTCATGTTTATAATTCTAAATATATTTTCAAATTTAATAAATTCTTTAAATTGGATAATTATTTGAAGCAAATTAACAACAAAAAAGTTCAAAATTTCTAAAAGGCTGGTTCCTTTATCTCAAAAAAGTAAAAAATAAAAAATTCTCTTTCATTAAGTGCTCGATAAATAAACAGGAATATTTTTATAAAAAGAAGTTAGTTGCAATAGAAATTACAAAAAAGAAAAAAAAATATGGTGAAAATGTTTTTCGTACTTATGTCATTTTCTAAAAAAAATGTATTATATTAAAATTTAATTTGATTTTTTCTACCTGAGTCGAGTGTTTCAAAGAAAATCGTAGAAATAAATGAATCCTTTAAACAGAGTAACAAATATCACAATAAATTTGAATGCTTTTTTTTCATTGTGAATGAATGTGTTTAATTTGAGTGTTATACAAAAGGTATAAATTATATACTCCGTCGAATTAACATTCGATTCATTGTTACTGTCGTGATATAAAAAAAATATCCTCTAATGTATGCATGGTCAACGAATAAAAGAAGGTGCTTCTTAATATAATTGATAAAGTGATTATTTATTGTTCTATTAGATATATTAATATTATACTTTTAAAAAAAAGTTTATTACGCGCCACTATTATCTGTTTACGACGCATGCTCAGTTACCGGGGATTCCCGTAGATATGTTAATTTATTTCTTTTTTTTATTAATTAATTATAACCTACTGTAGTTTTTATTAAACACAATAGGTTAATTATTTGTTTTATAGAGTGAAATTACATAGTTAATAATTTTTAATTACTTTTATTTTTAAATAAATATTAATTAATTTGTTTGTCTTCTTGAAGAGCGCCATTTTGCAGTAGCCAATGAAAGTCTTTGATCAAACGCAAGCGCAATACTACAGTCTGGGTTAGGTTAGTCACATTTTTGCAAACTTTGCAAACATGTCGAATTCACATTTGTATATGAAATCGGGCTTTATTAAAAGTCATTTAGGTAATGGAATTACTCGCTATGTGTGTCAGTTAAAAAGAGTGACTCTAAAATTTTGTAAAAATAATGGATCAAGTCGTGGCATGCGGTAAATATATACATAATGTTTGATTTATTTTGATGTATCTAACCTCAAAATTTAAAAAACCAATCTATCGGTTTTTTATATTCGGTATCCTTTTTTTTTTGCTTTGTTATTTTATAAATATAATTTTTCTACTTCTTTTAAATGGAATGGCATTAAATAATTTTTCAGAGATTTTGTAGAACACGATTTGCTTGATTATGCAAGAAATAATTCAGGAACTGTCGTTTACCTGAAACCAAGGAGACATCGTTCTCCTGTTATAGTTGCAGAATATCGTAAGTTAAATTACTGAAAATTAATTTAATTTTCATTAAAAATTCTGTTTACTTTTATGATTATTTATTTTACAGTCGATGGAAGCAGACACTGGGTTGGTTGTAGAAATTTTCATCGAGAAGAAGTCATAAAATGGATGGAACTTTTAACAACAGAAACCCACGATGGTGCGGAAAAAAGATTACGAAGACTTTGGCATACAGATTTTCCTTCGATTCAAGGACCATGGACTCCATTCACATTCAGAGATCCTGCTCTTAATTTGGCAATATATCCTGATGTAAGTTCACCCTTTTTTTTATTAAATTTTTCTTTATTTTTTAATATTAAGACTATTTTAAGCCGATTGACTCGATTTTGAATAATAAGAGAAGACAAAATTAATTTTAGTTAGTTTTCTAAAAAAAAAAGTTGCCTGCTAAAGGATGAATAGATCCTTAAATTATTACGTTAAATGTAACGTTTTTTTCATTTATAGACTGAATTGGGAGCAGCTATAAAACTCGAGCAGACAGCAACAGAGAAACTTATCGAATTGTTCAAAGCTCAAAAATTATCTGAATCTAAGGAATCAGAAAGTAGTGTTGATTCTAATGTGTAAATTTTAATTTAGTCTTTATACAAAAATTTCGTAAATTCGTTAAATAAAATACTTGTAAAATATTTTACAAAGTTTAAGATTTTAAGTTTCTAATTTCCTAATTTACTAAAAGATTTAGGTATAATATTTAAAAAGCAGTTTTTTTTTAAACATTTTTGAAATAAAATAAATAAAAACTAATTCATTTTGGAATGAAGTACACTGGGTTTCCGTCGTGGGGTCTTAAAATAAAACTAGAGATTAGTTTCATTTCTTGGGGTGTTCTTGCACTTTTAACTCGCCATTTTCTTAAAATTGATGTGAGAACAATTTTCTGTTCGGCTACGGCGAATTTTTGTCCAATGCAGTTTCTTGGTCCAGCGCTAAATGGAACATAGGCGTACGGATGACGACCTCGAGAATTTTCTGGCAAAAATCTGTCTGGATCGAATTTTTCTGGATCCGGCCAAACTTCGGGATTATGATGCAATTGGTAAATTGCCATTGAAACATTGCATCCTTTGGGAATTTTGTATCCATCTAAAAAAAATAATTTATTTATTACCATTCAATAAATTGTAATGATTTATAATAATTAATTTTTGTAATTTTACCTAGGACAATATCTTGGGTCAATCGTCGTGAAATTTGAGGTACAGATGGATGCATTCGAAGAGTTTCTTTGACAACCCGATCGAGACACTTGAGTTCTGCAACATCCTTTAAGGTGATTGGTCCCTGAGAATTACCGAAATGTCCATCTAATTCCTGATGTATTTTCTCTTGAACTTCGGGATTATTACCAAGATTGAATATCGCCCAGTTTATTGCAGCGGCCGTGGTATCGTGGCCCTTTTTAAGGAAAATATTAACAGGTATGCTTATTAATAATTAATTATTTTAATTAATTAAGTAATTATTTAATATCGATAATTAAATATTTTTTCCGAAAGTTCTTTAAATTAAAAGACTCACAGCAAACATAAACGTGTCCACTTGCTCTCTTATTTCAACTTCGGTCATAGGAACTTTTTCATTCTCATTAACGTCTAATAAAAGATCCAAAAAGGCTTTCCTTTTTCGTTTACCTAGAAATTCAACAGCATTTAAATTTATTTATTTGGTTAATTAAATTAATGTAATTTTTAAATAATTTATTTTTCTTTTATTTACCGAATTCGTCTAAATCTATTTCGTTGATCTTTTCATTAATTTTTGATAATCGGGCTAATTTTTTCTTCTTGATAATAGACATTGTGAAATCAATCATTGTTTCGAATGCAGATTTTGCTTCTTTGCCTTGTTTTGTTCGATAAAAAATCCAATCCCATTTTAACCATGGAGAATTCACTCTATCGACAGATGTCACAGCGACTCTGCAATAAATATGATAAATAGTGCATTAAATTTGTAATTATTTACAGATTAAGTTTTTAATTATAAAGTAATTATAATTAATTAATCAATTATCGATATTAAATAATATTGTATTATTAAGAAACTATGCATAATAAATTAATATATTAATTAGATTATATACTTATGAAGCGCGTTCATATAATCGGTATCATATTTTCTTTGTACGTTCATATCCACTCCCATTGCCGTTTCTAAAAATACATAAAAATATCAATTTACAAAAATTAAATGACGTTTATTGTTAATGTGGTTTATATCATTTACGCGGATCGTAAATTAATCAGTAATGGTTGCAATTATTAAATACCACAAATAATGTCAAGAGCACATCTGATAATGAGTTTGAAAATATCAATTGGCTTTCCTGGATTCTCGCGAAGTGTCTCGTCAATTATTTCCGTTAATATTTTCGATTTTTCTGACATGACCTCAGCAAATTGCTCAACTACTCCAAAATGAAATGCTGGCGTAATTAATTTTCTCTGATGAAACCATGTTTGTCCTATATATTTGAAAAAAGAATTTCGAATTTTTAAAGTTCTCAAAATATTGATTTTTTAAATATTCGTTAAATTGAATTTATAAATTTATAAATTGAAAACAATACAGTATTTTTACCAGAAGAAGTGAGAAGACCTTGACCTAACCAGATATTGAGATTGTCGTAGAAAAAGGATTTTTTTATATTTTCTGTACTCGGGAAAATGATCTTTAAGAAAAACAATTAAAACATATTCATTTCATGAGAAACAATTGTTCAATAATTTAATTTTATACTTTATTTTTCACATTTACTTTTATTGTTCGATTATTAATTAGATATTAAATATTTAATTATTATTCTTAATTATCCCTACATGTGGAAATAGAAAGTTGAAAATTTAACATTAAAAAATTTATTTTACCTCCATGTGCCGAGGATTGTATATGTGAATTATAGCTTCATTGAGATGTAAAATATTCATCATGAATCCTTTTCTATATTTCGCAATCAAATTGCTAAACCATTTGAAACGATCTATTTAAGAGAAACAATCAATAATTTGTCAATTTTATTTAAATTCGAAATTCGCTTTATTGTTATAGTTAAATTAATTAATTATTTTTTAAAATTAAATAAAGGCTAAAAATTGAGTTATTCAGGTTCAAATTTCCACTTTTACGTGGGATTATGTTAAAAGTTTAAAATTTCAACATGAATAGCTGGAGAACGTACTTAAATAATAAGATGTGAAATTATCGTTCTCTTCCCATCTTATTATGTAATATAATACCTGTGTAGGAAAAGCAAAACCACATGTAAATTTACTTATTATAGTTTCAAGAATTGTTAATTATTAATTAATTATTTATTAATCAATTAATTTTGTTTACCTTCATGCTTAATTTTTTTGATTTGAAGAGAAACTGTCGGTAAAGGATATCTAGCTGGACCAGGAAGTTTATTAATATCCGTACAAAACTTGAAAAACTTAAACACCTGGATGAGAATTCTCATTAATGCTATGACAATCACTGTCGTTATAAACACCATAAACGTTGTCATTTTATTTAAAAAAAATTAATTTTAATATTCAATTAAATAAGAATTCATAAAAAAATTTTTTTTTTTTTCACCACCGAGGATTTTTGTTTATGTTGATAAATTTTATTACATAGTTTTTATTATAAGTGGATCCAGATTTTCTTGAAGTCAATGATTAATGTTGATATATGTACGGGTTCATATACAGGAATGAAGAAAACTGGTTTGTTCTCTATGATTATATCTTATAAGTATGAACACTGACGTATCAATGTCGTTAAAGAAGGGAGGTTGTATTGCATTGTCATTAAAAAATATTTTTGTAAATTGTAATCATAAAGAAACATTTAGTCTAAATATATACTTATCACAATAATATCATTACTGTTATGAAGATATTTTTAATATATTTCCTTATAAATGAAAGTTATTTTTTTATTTTTATTTATTTACTTTTTAAAATCAATGTTAATTAATTGTACGTCAAATTTATTTTTTATTTAATTACTTATAGATTATAATTCCTTAATTATACTTTTTTACACGGGATATATTGTTGAATTTTTTAGAACAACGATCATGGTTTAATTTCGACAATAGTAAAATTCACAAAAATTGCAATTTAAATATACTTGAGGATTCTTATTATTTACTAGTGAAATTATCCAGCTTATATACTATGTATTCCGGTAGTTAAATTTTTCCAACAACCACATTTATTTCTACTATATACTTAATTATTGTCTTAAGTAATAAATTGTTGCTTGACATTTCCACAATGGTGATAATCGAACGAAATTGAATTTTACTTCCTTATTTTGTAGATATTCCAAAGTATTTATAATGTATAGAATTTTTAATATTTAGAATATAGTAGAATAGTAAATAAAAATATTAATAAAAAAATTTTTAATTTTAAAAACTAAAGTAAATTAAGTGTGTAAAAAAATTTACAAGAAATTGAATGCCAAATTTTGATAACCTATTGGTTATCAAAATTTGTACATTGATAAAAAAACATTGTAAAAACATTGATAGTAATTTTGAATACATTACTGCTTTATGTGATAGATTTCAACAGAGTACACACAATGAAAAATATTGCCGAGTCATTTAGATCCGTTTATCAGTAATGTTATTCTGTATTAGAAAAGAATAGAACTTCTATTACCTATTCAAAAAAATATTTTAAAATTTAGTCACATTTTAAAATTTTTATAATGATAAACAATTTTTTTAAATCTAGATTTATTGTCAAATCTATTTGTAGTAATTATAAATATTAAGTGTACATTTGAAAAATGTTATTAATAGTTATAACAATATTTATTTTTAGTTTTTTCACAATAATTTAGTTTCATTAAAAAAAAATATTAATTTTTTTATTTGTTTCAGATTTCAAAGTAAATTAATCCTTGTCAAACCATCGAGGTTCAATTACATTACATTTAATCGGAGGTTTTGGAATTGGAACTATTGAAGGTAAAGATTTTGGCAAAAATTCTCCTGGCCATAGATGAATGGAATCCATGAACATTAAACTAATTAAAATTCCGTGCATCAAAGGTCCGAGAATTCTTAATAATTTACTACGCTTCGCTTTTTGAGGCCAAATAAAGATTAGTCGAGGAGGACCTAATAAATAAATAAATTTATATAGAAAGAAAACATGAATTATCTATTTAAAAAATAATACATAAATAAATAATGAGTAACGAGTAATTAAGTAAATAATGAATAAATTTATCAAATAAAAATTAAAACATATAATTAAATATAAATAAAGATAAAAACAAAAATATAAGGAAACAAAAAATAAAAAATAAATAAGTGTAAAAATAGTTATGAAGATAAAGAAAAATAGAACAATACTTTTTTTAAAAAAATACAGATAAAGTAACCTGCAAATTTTCTGGCATTGGAAGAAGCTACATGATAAGAATTAACTCCGGCAGGAACACTAAAATTTCCATCGATAAAGGATTTTTTTTTACGGTATCTATAAACTCGACTTCTGGTATTATTATTCCTAAATTTTATTTTTTCAAAAATATCCTTTGATTGATCAACATTAATTAGCCCACTTTCAAGACTTTCTTGAAAAGTTAAAGTTGTAGTTAGAAGTGAACTGGAATCATCAATGAAACTATCACTTCCTGGTTGAACCAAAGATGTTTCTTCAATTTTTCCGATCCTAAAAAAAATATATATTTTTTTTATTTTCAAACGAAATTTTATCATTATTAAAAAAAATATATTTTTTTTTTAAAGTCAACTTACTTTGAAATATTTTGACACGTAAAACCATTTTTCACAGTTTTAAGCTCCAGATTTTAAATTTGAGATTTTTTTTAGCGTCATTGATAAATTTTTATTGTTGTTTTAAAAATTATTTCTCTCCAGTCAATTTTTTAATCGACATTTTTTCCTTTATTTAAAAATTGTCATAAAAAGCTGTCAATTCTGACAATTTAATTCCGTAAACCAATAAAGAATCAGAAAAATAAAAGAATCATCAAATGGAATGTTTTCTCAATGTGAATGCTGTAGAAGTCAATTTGAAAATTGAACTTTGTTGTTTGAAATGAAAAATTATATCAATATATCTCGCAAATTCATGATGATTAGTTAATTAATTTAAAAGAATAACTGAAAGCCATTAGAAAATAAACAAAGAAATAATTGTTTATGAATAAATATGCAAATTAAACAATATTTACTTCGAAATTATTTTTTAAAAAAATGTTATAATTGAATTAATATTAATATTTAATAAGTAAAAAAATTACAAAAAAACATTAAATTTTTTAAAATTAATATTAGTATCTAAAATACAGTTAAAAATAATAAAAAAAAAATTAAAATTTTCTATTAATTGCAAACTTCACTTGATTTTTAAACAAAAGAATACCAAATCTCAAGCTTCTTGGAAACATCAAAATAAATTAAAAAAATAGAAAATAATAAAATTTTAAAAAAAGTTCAAGTATTTTCGAAATTAAAATTTTTATGTATTTTTTACTGGTTCAGTAAAAAAAAAGAATCATGGCAGACACACATTGTCACAGTAAATTTTTTTAAATTGATTTTCGTGATTTAAGATCATTTATAAAAATTATTCTTATATATTATATATTTTATGTTTATTATTCTTTTTATAAGGTTTTGTATTAATTTTTTTATTTTTGCAGAACACAGTGAACCAACTTTTGAACCTTTTCCATGTTCAAGTAAGTTTTCACATATTTTATTTTTTATTATAATACAATTCCTTTGACAATGTTTGCTTTAATGTAATGAACGTAATTTTAATTTCTAATTAAGATAACAGTAGTAATTATTATTTAACACTATCTAAGAAAAATTGTATTCAATTAAAAATTAATAATAATTATTCTTGTCATGTTAATTAATTAATTAATTACTTACTAAGATAAAAAAATAATAATTAAGATTGCTTTATTAATTGATATGTAATTAATGAATGAATTAACAATAATAGAGTTGTTGAAAATTTTCTAGATTACAAGTCAAATGTAAAAATTACTGGTGAGGGATGTTCGTCAAAATTAGAGGACGCGGTTAACAAGATTGAGGGAAGACGTGTCGATTTGGCAGAACGTCAACGTTATTTAAAAGATAAAGTTTCAACAATGGAGAGATCAATTCCGGCCTTGATGGCATTTAATATGTGGATGTCGGGACAAAAATGCAAAGACGCTTCATTTTGTAAAATTCGAGAGATTATCAACACATTTTCACCTGATCTCGATCCCACGGAAAATCTCTTGCAGAATCTCAAGAAGAACGTTCAGGATATTAATCAAGAGATAGAAGAGTTGCACGTACGCCCTGCTTGAATTTCCGACGTAATTGCATTTATTTTACCATATCTGCTTCTTATTCCGAAAAATTTAAGTAATTCTTTTAAAAAAATATTAAAATTAAATAAATTTTAATTTTAATTTACACGAAATAATATTAAATTTTCAGGAAAAGATAATAGTGGCAGATGTGGATTTGGAAGAGAAGGGAATGGAGCTGGAATCTCTCGAGTTGTCAAACAATGAGATGAATAATGAATTGAAAAAATTGGAAAAAGAAGTTGCCGCCGAGACCACTTTAAGTTTACACTCGATTCATTCTGAGGATTTAATTTGCCTGAGTCGAATTCGACAATTAGGAGAAGAAGAAAGAAGTTTCAAATGCTGCATAAAACAATTGGAAGAAAAAGAAATGGCGTACAGACAACAAATGGAATTACTTTTGACATCGAAAGATTTTCAAAATTCTCTCGGTGGATCGCATATGGTTAGAAGACTCAAGGAACTTGAGATGAACGATAAGAAGTGGCGATGCACCTATCAAACTCTTAAGTATAATATGCATCAAATGAAGAAGAAAATCATGGAGAAAAGTGAAAAACTTGTAAATATTTATTTATATTTTAATCAATATTAAAAGTTGCTTATAATACTTTTTAATATAATTTTAATTTAAATTGTTCTAGGTGAAATTGGAAAATCAAAGTGGAATAGCTCATTCAAAAAATGAAAAAAATTCATCTTTAGAAGAAAATCAGGAAGAAAATAATGATGATAATGATATGATTTCAAACAAGCAGCAATGGACTTCTTGGACAGAAAATAATCGAAATAATCGTTTTTGTGGAAAGACACAAATTAATTATTCCCCACAATCGTGTTGCGTTCATCTCCCGAAAAGCTCGAGTTTAAAGAAAAAATCTTGTCGCTATTCTGCCGACTCCCGTCACGGATGTTCTCCAAAAAATTCTGGAGGAAACAAACTTTGCTCTGACAATCCACTTTGCCAATCTGGAATTTCTGGTAAAAATCATTTGAATCTATTATTATATATTAACAAATTAAAATTAATTTTTAAAAAATTATTTTTGAGTAATACAAAAAAAAATTAAGAAAGATGGCAAATTTTAAAGGTCGAAGTTGCCGATGTTCGTGCAAAGGAAAATGTGCTCGTGACAATTCCAAAAGTCCTTTTAATTGTGGCGTTGAATCAAAAAGTAATTATAATCCTGGATTGAAGGATCAAGATTTCCGAAATCGTGACGAAAGTAATAGTGACGATGAATTTCGCGAATGCGACTGTGGATGCAATGACGATGACATACTTGGAAGTTGCTTACGAAAAAAATAATTTCCCATATTCAAGAAATTTTTATTAATTAATTTAATTAATTAAGGATGTAATTTTATTTTTGGTAATGAGTTGAAACATAAATTTTATTCATCAGTGATAAGTACACAAAATACATTCTAAACGTTCTCTTAAATTTTATTAGAATTCCTCATTGAATGGATAGTGTTTATTTTTCACAGACCTGAAATAATTTTTTATATTTAAAAAATAATTTTCTTTTTTTGAAATTTTTTTAAGATATAGAATTAAAGTATAAAAAATTTGTTTACTTACATGGCCATACTACAAACTCTCATTTTTTTGTCAAACGTATGAATTTCCTGAATATCGTTCTTCGTTAATTCAAAATCGAAAATTGATAAGTTTTGCTGCATACGTTGTTTGCTAATAGACTTAGGAATGACGATATGGCCTCTTTGAACCTTAGAAAATTATTATTTTTCCAGTTTCATTATTGATAAAGAATCTCGATAAAGTATTATTTATTATTATTAGTTTAAAAAATGTACCTGATAACGAAGAAGAATTTGTGCTGGTGATTTATTGTATTTATCAGCGATTTTTTTAATTCTTTCATCTTTCAGAGGTTCTGGATCATCAGGTTTCGCCCAAGGTCTATCGGGTGAACCAAAAGGACTGTATGCCGTTATAACAATACCTTTGGACTTACAGAATTCGGATAATTTCACTTGAGGAAGATAAGGATGACATTCAACTTGATTGGTTACTGGTTTTATTTTACAAATTGCCAAAACCCTTTCGATTTGCTTTGAATTGAAATTGCTGACACCAATATTTTTTACCAATCCCTTCTCGACGCATTTCTCCATTGCCTTCCATGTGTCTACATAATCTACATCGCTATCGATTGACAATCCATTTTCATCTGAGGGAAATGGTACTTCTCCTTCTGCGTATGAAGAAAAATCGTAAGTTCGCTCAATTATTTTATTACACAAAAATTTTTAAGTTTAAACGTGAAATTTTCTTAAATTTCCTTTTCTTTTATTACTTAATTGTAAAGATACAAAGCTAAAACCTTGAATATTAAAATAATAAAATAAAAGCCTTAAATTTAATTTAATTAATTGAAATCAAAATTTAATTTATGAATGTAATTTAAATGTTATTGTTAAATTGTGTCGATTGATCATTAAGGGAAGTTGTAAAAACGACAAGTCACGATGATTAAGTAAATATCTTTATCTCCGTTGTTACTATTTGTCGAACAATAACAATGTTTTAAATATGTGAAAAAAGTCAATTATATAGAATTAGTCATGAATTATGGAAGTGAAAAAAACAATTTTCACCTTGAAAAGCCATTGGCCAATGAATTAAATATAAATCCAAGTAATTGAGACCGAGATCATTAAGAGTTTTTCTCAAAGCCGGTTCAACAAGTTCCGGTTTGTGTTTGGTACACCAGAGTTTTGAAGTGATAAAAACATCATCGCGTTTGATAATTCCTTCGCTGATCTTTGAACTCAAAGCTTTGCCAACATCAGTTTCATTTTCGTAAACTGGAGAACAATCGATATGTCTGTATCCAACATCGATTGCATTTTTGATAGCTTCAATACCTTCATTTGCCTTTGACTTAGTTTTAATTTACATTAATTACTGTCATGATAATTTTACAGTTTAAGGACGTGTTGACACTATGGCATGTAAATTCAAACTAAATACATAATTTGAAAACGTGTATTTAATTAATTAAAACAGTTTTCTCGGTTAAAAGAAAATTAATATTTACTTTAAAATTTAATTATTTAATTTTACATATTGATCAAAAATTATTTAATTTAACAGTGATTATTAATTTATACTTAATTATTATTTATTTAAAGTTACAAATATAAAGTGTCAAATATTTTAGTCTCTTTTTTAAAAAAAATTAGATAATTAAAATTTAATACAAGTTAGTAAATTAATTATTAAGTAGTATAAGTATTAAATTATGTAAATTTTAAATAATTTGATTAATTTCTTCGTTATTTCTTTAGTTTGAGGTTATGTCAACCTGTTGAACACGCCCTTAATTGAAATATTTATTAATTATTTAAAAATTTATCTTTTTTTTCATTTTACAAATTTGCAAAAAGTGGCGAATTGAAATTTTTTAAAAATTTATTTTAAATTACATAAAAATAATAATATTTTTTATACCATTTGATTTTATATATTTTTGTTTAAAAACGACTTTTATTCTTACTTTCCATGTTCCAAGACCCAAAATCGGTGCTTCATTTCCATTATTAAATTTCACCATTACCGGTTTCGACATTTTAAGTATTAATATTACTGAAAATGTTAAAAATTTAAATACTTGAAAACTTTAAGATTATAGCTCACGTGCAATCGGGCGTTGCCTGTGTTACACTGTCGGTATTTTCTGATGCTTTATACTCTATAGTATATGGAGATATAATTTTTTTTCTTCGTCGATTTCTTTAGTGACTTTGATATCAAGTCAATTAAAAAATTAATTTCAACTGGTTTTTTATCGCAAAAACAATTACGTTATTAATTATAATTAATCATTATTATTAAAAAAATAATTGAAATTATTATCAAATATTTAATCAAATTTATTTATTTATTCTTATTTAAATCTCTAAGTACTACAAAGCAGCGTGAAAAATACTTAAAAATTTCTTCTGTGCAAAATTACCAAGTTCAAAAGTTATATACAAAAAAAATCGATGCCTAGAATGGAATATTGAACGGATAGTGCTTTCCATTTTCACAACTGAAAATAAAGTATAGATTATGTTTAAAAAATTATTTGAAATATTAAAAAATTATTACATAAAATTATAAAATTTAAATAATTATAATAATTTTCTCTCTTACCCAAACATGGGACAAATTCTACCGTTGCATTCGAATGTATCAATGAAAGCGATATCATCATCATTCAATTTGAAATCAAACACTTGACTATTTTCTGCAATGCGAGACTTTGTCACTGATTTGGGAATAACAATATGTCCACGATCAATCTGAAATTAATTAAAAATTTATTTAATCAATCAATAATTTATTTAATCAACTAATAATTATAAATTAATTTAAATACTTTTCTATGTGGTTTTTGAAAAAAGAATATACCTGATAGCGTATTAGAACTTGTGCCGGAGATTTATTGTATTTTTTTGCAATTTCCAGTAATTTTTTATCCTCCATGAGTTTTGGATCATCTGGCTTCGCCCAAGGACGATCTGGACTTCCCAGTGGAGAGTAAGCCGTAATAATGATTCCTTTTGCTTTGCAAAAATCTGACAACTTCCTCTGAACCAGGTATGGATGACATTCAATCTAGAAATTATTTATATAATAAAATTATATATTTAAAAAAATCATTAAAAAAATTAAATTACCTGATTTGTAACTGGTTTAACTTTACAGTTCTTTAACAATTTTTCAATTTGTTCAGAGTTAAAGTTACTAACTCCGATATTTTTTGTCAATTTCTTTTCAAAAACAGCTTCCATAGCTTTCCAGGTATCGAGATAATCGACGGAATCATCAATGAATGGTTTTCCCTCAGCAGTTTGTGGAAAATTATCGGGACCATCTTTATAAGCGAATGGCCAGTGAATTAGATACAGATCCAAATAATTTAAATTAAGATCGGAAAGGGTTTTCTTGATAGCTGTCTCAACAAGTTCTGGTTTATGGTAAGTATTCCATAATTTACTTGTAATGAAGAGGTCTTCCCTTTTCACAACTCCTTCCGCAATTTTTGCCTTTATAGCTTCTCCTACTTCCTTTTCATTTCCATAAACGTGAGCACAATCAATGTGTCGATAACCAATATCAATTGCGTCCTTCACAGCTTGAGTAACTTCTCCAGGCTTGGACTGAAAAAATAAATTATTCCAACATGATTCAACTTAATTGCGGAAAATATAAAGGCTTTATTCATTCATTGTATATAAAGACCGTTTTTAATTAATGTGAATCATTAAGGAATTCTAATCAGTAAATGATTAACCAACATAGAAGTTTATAGCTTACAATTATGATTTTTAAAATGATTTATTTTAAAATACCGGATTAAAATAAAAATTTCTAAAGCATAATTATAATTAAGGGTAATAATAATAATAATAATAATAATAACAATTAATTAATTAAATTAAATAATTTTATTTTACCTACTGTTAAATAAATTCACAATAAAATAAAATCTAATCAGTAATTATTATATACGCTTGTTTATAAAAAAAAAAGACAACTCACTATTAATTAATTTGAAATATTTTGATAAACGAAATTTAAACCAAAAGTTCAATTAAAAAGAGTTAAATTATACTCAAATTATCTATTACAAAATTTATTTTTATCTTTCTTTTTACAATGTTTGTAGATAACGAGTGCAGAATATTCTAGAATTTTGAGGTTAGGTTACATAAATTTCCTCTTCTCTTATCAATTAAAATCTAGTTAAAGAGTTTTAGAACAAATACGCAATTAAGCAAGTATGATTATTAATTCCAAAAATTAAATTAATAGATATTTAATTTTACCTTCCAAGTTCCTAACCCAAAAATCGGAACTTCGTTTCCATTATTCAATTTAACGTTGGGCACTTTCAAAGACATTTTTAAAATGAAAAAGATATTATTTTCTTTGGTAAAAAATTGCTTTACTATCGGAAATGTTTTATAAATGCTCGATTTATGACGCCGGTAATAAAAGTCAACTGACTTAAATTGAAAAAAAATTCATTCTTTTAACTTCTCTAGAAATTTTTAAGCGCCTGCGCTTTGATAACATTTATAACACGCATGTCAAATGTAAAACTCTTTTTAAAAACATGGGCACAAAAAAAACATGAATGAAACATAACCTCTCTATTAGTTTGTTGTTTGTTTATTACTTTATTATGTGTATTTTATATACATGTAATATATAATATCGGAAAATTCCACTGCAGTTTAAGAAAAAGTATTTCAGTTAAAATTAATATACAAACTCCAAACACGGAAGCATCGTGTAACAATTAAAAACTAAGGTAATCTAGTAAAAATACAATTTTTTCTTGATTTATTTTGTTTTTATAATAATTACACGCTCTGTTATAATTAATTAATTATAAATGGAATTTTATTATACATATTTAACGTGTTGCTCCAAAAAATTAAATATTCTTATTTTTTCTTGTTCAACAGATTATTATTCGCAAGTCACATATTTTTTTAAATTGTTTTAATTTTAGATAGTTAAATTAATTGTTTTAGGTACTTAATCGAAATTTAGTTATTATTATATAATATAATTATATAAAAGTCTCTGGGGACAGGAATTTATTTAATTTGTACAATTACTATAAGAATGGTTTTGTATGTTTATCAATATTATAGAATTTTTAAACAGACGAGTCAACAAAATAGTGATGATAAGCTTAAAGTTCATTACTTGTAGCAAAAATAAACAGATAAGGAAATGATATGAGACAAAAATAAGTTGATAATTTTTTTACCGCTTTTGTCTATAATTTCTAAACAATTTGGCATATTTCAATGCATCAACAAAAAATATTTTTAAATTTTAAATTTTTCTTATGTTATAAATCACCTGTCCTATTTAAACATAATTTTAAAATATCTTTTTAATCCACTATTAATTAAAATTACATATCTGTTAAAATTTAGATCAAATTTGAATTTTTAATATTATTCTATCTTTCAGAATTAATGGATTTCCTCTTAAATATCCCGGAACAGGAAACATACATTATGAGGAGAAAATTTTCCAAAAGGAAGAGATATAAATTTAAGCATTGTTCTTTATGATTAACTTGGTAAAATCCTTATGGGAATTAGCGAAACGCTCACTTAACTATTAAATAGATAAATTAAACAATGCTACGGTAAATATATTTATCTTATTTATGTTTTTAATTATAAAATTTTATTTTTCTAAATTAGTTAACATAAATATTTGTTTTTTAAATAATAAGTAATAAAATAATTCGGCATCAAGATAACTAAATTAATTAAAAAAGAAACTGAGAATAATTCAAGAATATTAGGAAAACTATAATGACGACAGTAATAAAATATGATTGTCGAGCAGGTATCTTGTCCTGTCAAAGAAAACACCATGGGGGGTTCTGGTCCTCATCCCAAAGTACGAAAAGTATTCACAATGACTTATTGTTAATTTACTGGTCTCACTCCAGGAAGAAAGGTATTTATATTATCACCAAATTTACAAAATTACTTTGAAACAAACAAAATTATTTTTGCTGTTTCGTGTGCAGGTTACGATTATTCTTTTTCATTCATTTTTTATGTATACATTAATTATTTGTTACAAAAATTTATAGGTGCTCGTTAAGGTTGGAATTAACATCAAAAATCCTGTTTAAATTCAAAAAGATATTATTTTCACGTCAATTTTTTAAGGAGGTTGAAAACTTTTCAATAAAAACAAATTTTTAAATTTGCAAAATACCATCAGCTGCTGAGATAATTTATTTCAAATTTATGGACACAGAAGAATAATGTTTTCTATAAAATATTATTTAAAACAATAAGTATTAAAATATTTTTATAATAATAATAATAATAATAAATATTATTACTATTATATTTAATTAAAAAATGATTAAAGAAGAAGGTTTTTTAATCGACTTGGACAAAAAAAAGCCCGAATTTTACATCATGAATGCATTCAAGAGTCTGATTGTGAATTAAATTAAGTAACGCATTATATTTGAATATAATTTTGAATTGTATTAAAAATGTAATATAATTAATAGTATAAAAATATATTTGTGATTCTACCACGAAATTAAATTCTAAAAAGAAATTGTACATCAGATTTAAAATTCACAAATTTAAATTTAGCGCCATTTATCAAAATATTAGTGTTTCCAATTTTTATTTAAATATTACGGTCAAATTATATTAAATTAGCTTGATTTTTACTTCATTATTTTTAATTCCCGTTTTAAAAAAAACTCTCAACAGTATTTTACAACTAATTTGAATTTGGCGCCATTTTGAATGAAAATGCAAACTGATAGCTATAGACAACAAGCACAGTTATGGCTAGTTTTGCCGATTGTTGTTGCATCGTTTTACGTTAAAAACGAAGGTGTTTTTTTTCAATTCAGTTATGTCTATTTGACTCATTTACATCAAATTATGCAACGTGTGATAGAAAAAAGCTTGATAGTCAGTTTGACAGACGTTGAGGCATGTGACCTACTTAAGAATATCAATTTCTTTTGTGTCGCCGGTATGGCATGGATGAGAAGAAAAGCGAGTTTTCCTGCTTAGACAAACTTTATTTTAAACAATTAACATCTCCCTGAAGAATATATTGTGATTTGATATCAACGTCTTCTCAGGTATATGGAAATAAGTGGAAAAATCCGCATGAATTGCGTCTTTTTGTGACATTTCGTGGCATACAGGTTAATCAGTAACGTAACCTCAAATTCACGGAACCCACCGTGATTTCATTGTTAGGTGGAAAAAAAGACGCGCGCCATCACTCTCTCTTCCTTTCTCTTTCTTTTCATCTTATTATTTCATTAAACTTGATTAAAGCTATCCGTAAATGTGTATTTTTCATGAAAGCTTGGATAAATATTCTTTTCTTTTTGTTTGCATTTATAATTTATTACTCGCGAAGCGTCAGAGAAAGAGAGAGAGAGCTTCTTTTAATTAGAACCGGTAGTTTATTTTGAGGAACGAAAAAGTGAAAGTTTTTTAAAATAGCTTTCGAGATTTATTATCTAAAGAATTAATTTTGCCAAATTTTGTCTCTTAATTGGAATTTTTTATTCGATTGTCTGTCCTATCGAGGCGTTAATTAAATTTCGTTAATTCAAAACAAAAAAAAATGTCTCTAGACTTTGTAAATAATTGACCTTTTGGAACCTGTTTATGAATCATCAGGCAATTAAAATAGCCGAAAAAAAATGAAATGCATTTAGCTCGGAAACAGTTTTTATTTTATTTTGCATTTATTTATAAGTTGAGAAGAAATACATATTGTTAACGTAGCAATATATAAAATTTTCGCAAAAATAAAATGTGAAGTAAATTTTTAGTGTGCGAAATTTTTTATTTAAAATATTAATTTATATATAAAATGGATATAATTAAATGAATTTATCTTTGGGGAGATTTTGGTTTAAAACTTTTTCTATACTCTGAAATTGATATAGAAATTCTTTAAATGCCTGTAATAAGTCAAGTGACAGTTTTATCTAAATGAGTATAATGATCCCCTTGTTTGGATATTGAACAGATGGACGAAAATCTTGTTTTGATATAGCTATTATTTGAAAAGGAAAAGTGTCATTATGAGAAGCGGTCGGTGGCACAAAGAACATGTGTGACGCGCCTGGTGTTTAATGCGCCGCGACGGCATATTGAGGAACTAAGGGAGTGTCCGTCCTGTGTAAGATGGCCTACAGACCTACATTTGTCTAACGTTCGATTTTTTTTCTCCTGGCCCAACGACAATCGACACGGGGGTCGCGTGGTGATTGTGCGATGTCATATACATATACCACGGGACGGATATCCGTCTGACGTCGAGGTGACAGTTTCGTGACCCTCGCGAGAGGACGGGGCGCGCGAGCAAGAGAGGGACAGAGAGAGTGTGGAGGACAGAGAAAGGATTGAAAGAACAGAAAAGAGTGAAGACAGGAGAGAGAGAGAGAGAGAAAAAAAAATAGTGCGTGGGATAAGGAGAGAGTAAAAAGGAGAAAGGGCTCTCTCAAGTTATTGCGCGAATAATAGACAGGGGTGTTCCTAACCACGAAAATTCGCGTAGGTGTTTTTTGCCAAGTGCGCGCGTGTGGCAAAAGACGACGACGACGTGTTGCCGCCTTGGCATTTGTGTTTCAATCTAATCCGGTGGAATGCTTGAGGACCGAATGGCAGCGACCGGGGAAGCTGGACTTCCTACCCTGGAAAGTGCGAGCGATTCAACATCAACAATTTTGACAAACGATGGTACCGGAAATCTCGAGTTGCAAAATCATCTCCGAGTGCAACAGACACAACGACTTGAGCTGGTGGTGGATGTAAACGGAGCCGAGAGTTCTGGTGAGTTTTTATATTGTTTTTTTCCTCTATATTATAATATTTTTCCTCTATTTTTGCTTTGCTTTATTTTGAATGGAAAAAGGTGTACCTCGTGGTTGAGAGGCGAATACGGTCTATAATTCTCTACAGTCAACTCGGTACTCTTTGTTGTCGCGTTGTGCTTGCCCCTTTACCCGATTTACCTCCCGACTCCTTCCCTCTCAAATGTTAATGTTGCTGTCTCGCTTTCGCAGAGCCGTTTGTAAGTCTTTTTTTTATTCTCTCTTTCTTCCTCTCATGTCTGCTTTGCCGTCCGTCACTCTCGCCCTCTCGGTTTCTTTTCGTTTCCCCTCACCTCGCCTCCCTGCCTCGTCTGGCTTACTCACACTCGTTTTCATTTCGTTTACTCTCACTCTTGTTCCTCCTCTCTTGATAGCCACCGAGTGTGAGTGAGTCGGCTCCGATCACTTACTGTATATGCCGGCTTGCTTTTTTTAAAAAACTTTTCGCTTGTTTTTACCTTTTTTGCAATAAATTTAATTTTTTTAAAATTGTTTTTAATATTTTTAAATAAATCGGAGTATTTTTAGAAATTTTTATAGAAACCACATAAATACTGTTGGTTTTGTTTATTAAAACATAACAATGATACAATGATTTTAGTTTTGAAAATAATGTGATTTCGTTTTTTGCTAAATTATTTTTACACTTCTTATTTCTATTTAAAAACTTTTGTTCCTCATTCTTGAATAGTTTCAATTTTCGATTTATGTTATGTTAGTTTTTTGTAAATTATTTTTTATAAAAATAATTTATATATATATATAGGTTTTTTGTTTTTAGAAGAACATGAAGCCATGATTTCTAATACTATTTGGCTTCACAAAATTGAATTTAAAAATTAAACACAAAAGCGTGATTCATTCTATAGATAGTCTCATACACAAACACACACACACATATGGACCTTTGCTTTGCTCCTTTTTTTAATTTTTTGAACAGGTAAGGCGGATATAGCTTCGAGAAAAGAATCTTAGAAACTTCCTGGCAAATAAAAACTAGAAACTCATTTTTTCGTATTAAATTTTAATATTTTTTCGTTTGATGCCTTATTTTTTTCAATCTTTCGCAAAAATTTTTTTTATTTGCTTCACTAACGCTAAAAGCTGCACTGCTATAACACTTGTTTTCCCTGTTTCTGATAATTATTAAATTCAATATACGTAAAAAAAAATGGAAATTTACAATGTAGATACATTTCAATTGGTTCTTTAATCTTTTTTTTTAATAATTCTTTTTTTTGTTACTTTAAATAAGTTTTTTCTATAAATATTTTTTTATAAAAAATTTGCTCTATATTTATAATTTCCATTTTTATTTTTGTAAATTATTTTCAGAGTATCAGGTAAGATACTGTTTACGAAAATTATTGGAAAAAACTCTTGCAAGAAAATTTTCGACGATATTAAAAAATGTTTTCCGCCCTCCCCCCTCCCTAAAGAAATAGTAAAATTTGATTAATTTACTGTTGCTGATTCTTTGCTATATATTTTAAAACTCCCTGGCACTGAATATATTTCCTCCCGAGTACCAAATTATGTCGAGGTTCTTGCACTTCTTTCTCAACATGATTTAAGTTCATCGAAACGACCACTTCTTTATATTGATTCATCGTTAAAAATATCTCTCGATTATATATAGAGATGTATTAGGTATATATGCTTCTTTTTAAAGCACGCGAACATAACTACAATATATATATGTGCGCGTGGAACTTCAAATCTTACAAACAAAACATTCTCCAATAATTAAATATTGTATTTAATACCCTTAATTATATTCATTAGTACCTATATACCTGCAATAGTCATTAGCAATTAAAAAAATAATTAAAATGCGAATTTTTCCTCTTATTTTTTTTTATTTATATATATCTCGGGAGAATTAACATAATTAATCGCGAGGAGGCTGCGAAGGTCTATATCTCTATTTCTTTTCGCAACTAAATGTAATTATGCAAGCTAAATTAATAGGTTATGAGCCTAGGGTGTATTAAGAAATTGGAACGTTTCAATTTATTAGGCGATTGAAAAGGTATAACCAAAGTGAAGCAACAAATATATCGAACACACAAAACACACTTTTATCCCTTTCTAAAATTTCGCATTGGTTAGTTTTATTATCATTTGATTTTCTTTGTTAAATTATTAAATTAGACATTCATTTTTTTATTGTTACAATTACAATTAATCATTTTTAATTAATTAATAATAATTACATTAGTATATGTAATTAATAATGAATGTAATATAAGTCTAAAAATGCAGTTTTTACGTTTAAAAGACAATTAAAATTTATAAAATCGTTATGGAAATAACTTAATACAATGTAAATAACGGTTTTAGAAATTAGAAAATTTTACTCTCTAATAGAGGTTTAAATATAATTTTGATTTACATTAGTGACTATATACTTAAAAAGTAATTGGATTCTAGTTAAAAAATATTTTTTTTTAATTTCCATTTTTCTTATAATTTGAAACTTAAAAAATTTTTAACATAGAGCAAAATTATTTATTAATTATTATGAAAAATGATTAGTAATTAGTAAATTATGACAAATTTTGTTCAATTATTAATTAATAATTTAACTATTGTTAAATAAAATTATTTAACTGACAAATAATTAACAAATTAATTGTTTGAATTGAAAATAATTTTTTTTTCTCGTCACTTGCTCTAATTATATTTGGAGTCTGCAATGCTTTAATTTTTTCTCCCCGGTTTTTACTCTTCTTTTTTTTATTTTCTTTGTCTTCTTTCTTTTGCGAACGTACACGCATGTTGTTGACCCGGGGCATCTGTCATTGTAGTCATCATCTTTACTTGTTAATTATTGCAGTCTCAAATGTTACGATGTAGATTAGTAATTTGTGCGATTCGTATCAGAAAAATTCTCTCCCTTTTTTTTTATTTTCTCTCTTTTTTTGCATTTCACCGGATACTCAGTGACATCTGTCGCAAACATTACGTAACCTGTGGACCATATAAAAAACAGACATCGTTGTTATTAACCCTTATTGAGACACCTGTCTTTTATGGCATCTCCTTAACTAGTGTATATCAGTTTTGCGGAGACAATTGTTGATCTCTATCTCCACTGGCAAATTGATGTAAACTTTAATGGAAAACAAAATTACTTTCTTCTGTTGTTAATTCTTCCAATTACTATTCGAGAATTTTTTCGTTCGTTTAAATTTTATTTTATAAAAATATAAGAATTTTAATACTTTTCCTTTTTTTTATGATAATTTTTAGTTAAATTTTTTATTTATTCTGTTCATTATCCCTGTCTGATTTTTTTTTCACGGAATTTTTGCATCCTTATCAGTCTTCATTTGACCCAATTTTCATTTTTGTGAAACTTACCTTTGGTATTAATTCTATTTCTCTCGATGTTTTTGTTTGACCCCAATTTCTTTTACTCGCTGAATAATAATTATATAATTTGATGATTTATACTCTATGTGTATACATTGGAAAAAAAGGAAAAAAAAATTATTATTGAATGGGGAATAATAAATTAATTTATTAAATAGTTTTCGGTTAAATTTTATGTAAATCATTATTATTCCACAGATTGTTAGTTAAATAATTCATTATATACTTTTAATTTCTCAATTATAAAATATCTAAAACACGTTAGTGAATCGATGATTCAGCGTTTATAACAATGATGATATTCCCATCTAGAATTACAAATTTAATGAATCTATTAATTGAAAGACGATTTAAAAACACTTTTCGTATTTAGAATTTAAGAGGGGGTGGGAGGAATTTAGAATCTTTTGACCAAGTAAGAAAATTGTAATTTATATATTTTTTGTACTTTTAATTTTAAAAATGATTTTTTAAATTCTTTTTCTTATTATTTAATTAATATTTAATTGATAATAATTATAATCCTATTAATTTCAACTGCAAATTTATTTTATAATATTATTAAATTTATAAATATATTTATTTTATATATAAAATAATATTTATGAAATAACCACTTTGTTTTTATAGAAATTTTATAAATATATTTTATAAAATAAAATTGTAATTAGTAAATGTCAATTATTTATGATAAAAAAGAAATGAAAACTCGAGTTTAATAACAATATATTTTCATGAATGTAAATGGAAAGTATCTTGAAATAAGTTTGAAATTCTATAAATGGGTATTTTCAATATAAACTTAAATGTTATATTTATTAAAGTATAGTAGATTATTTAAGAAAGACAAAATAATAAACAATAATTATTATTGATTTGATGAAGTAAAAAATACTTTTAGAAATTGTTGCACTGCTTTCTTAACTTGCAGCTCTGTATATGTTTTTATATATATATAATATTCGTTTATAATACGTGCGATTATAATTATAGTAGTGGTTGAGAGATAAAGTGCACATTATTATACGTAAAATTATCATACATGCCGTGCCGATAACGATATAGAAGCTAAAAAGTGAATAACTTTAATTCACTCACATTAATTTCGTATGCAGATTGCTTTTTAATCTCTCAAAGGGAATTGCAATTATGTAACAATAATTAATCATAATTAAAATCGTTGAGCTTTTTAATTATAAATTGGTCGCGATTTAATTTTAAAATTTGTGCCAAATATATTCTTTTTAAAAACTTCTCTTTAAAAAAAAAAATCAAGTTTTAAATTATTATTTTTAATATAATTTAATATTTTTAAGTAACTTAATTTTTGTTTCAAATATTTAAAATATTCCAGTTTAGTCAAGTTAATTTTTGATTGGTGTCAGTATAATTCGACATACATTTATCCAAAAATCGTGATGTTGATCAAAGATAGGGTTTATTTATTAGAACTCGATGGGAATATAACACTTGATCTTTATTTTCCAACTTTATGGTGTGAGCAACATCCGTGAAGTTATCTGTACATATATATAATCAATACTTTCCATCAACTATTATCTGTCAGTCCAGGCCCTACCGATGTGAACGGCCTAATATAATCATTTTAAAACCGGGAAAGTTGCAGGCCTGCCATATGTCTTTTTTTTTTAAAGTCAGGTTGTTGTTTTGCTGATATATATGTATCGAGTTACAGATTTTGTAATATAATACCACCACACGAACTTGGAAAATAAAGAACAAGGAAATGCCGGATAAAATCCCCCTCTCCTCTTTTCTTCTTGAAGAACTCTCTTTACCTCCATTTTTTTTACTAGAAATATTTTTTATTATCGAAATTTATCACTTTTTACGACCTAAGTTCTTAAAAAGTCAAAAAAGAAAATTCCAGACATTTATATTCTATTTTATACATTCAACAATTTCTTTGGATAAAATTTATATTGCAGAGATTTAATCTCAGAAGTTTTACTTCTTGCAATATTTTTTTTTACTCTCTTTTGCCGCTTTTTTATTTATCGATTATTTCTATCGGAAAATTTTCACTTTTAAAATATTGTCCAATGAATTTTTTCTGTATAAAATATAGGTTTTGTATGTATTTAGTTTCTACTCTTAAAAAGAAATTTTCTTTTCATTGGAAAATTTTTGGTAACGTCCTCCGTAGAGTTGAGAGAAAAATTTCGCTTCTTTTTATTTTTTTTTTGTATTCTTCTTTATATAAAAAAAGATCGTAAATTCAGGTGACAAATTAGTGAGACAAATTTATGTCAACGTTTTTAGAACTTAGCATCGAGTTGTGTTATAATAGGGCTTGTAAATTCTATTTCCTGTGTGAAAGTTGACCGGGTGAGTTAAGGGACTACTTGATGTAATGTCTATTTTACAACAGTTTGTAAGCGTGGCAGCGCGTGCCGGGCATGATGTCGTGATTCGTGACTTCCTCTCCCTCTCTTTTAAGAAAAATAAATATTGTTGGAACAATATTTGAGTTAGAGAGAGAGATGAGGCCCATTTTACCCCTGCTGCGCTTGTTGCACGACAAAAGGTTTAGAGATTGTTTGAGGAAAATATCCTACCTGTTGCTCTGCCGCATTGTAACATTATCAACGCATTAGGTGCGCACCATGACAGTTGAGAGTAGTGTATACAGCAATAAATCAGGATTATCGGCATTGAACGATTTTCTCGAGGGGGGTTTATGCGTAAAAACAGGTCCGGCACGAAAACTATAAAATTTTTGCTTCTGTTCTCAATTTACACGTTGTTATGAAAAAAAAGTTCCGATTTTACGAAAAGGCTAGTTTATGTTTACTATTTGGGAAATCTTTTTCCCAACCTGGACACGGAACTCTTAATTTTTCCAACAGACGGAAAATGAGGATATTAGTTCCACTTTTCAGGATATTGTGTAAAAGATATATCTTTGGAAAAATTTTACAAATAATATATTTACTGCTCGGTCTATTGTTACATTTTTACTTGAAATTATTTCAATAGTTTTTCTCATGGGAGAATATTTTCAAATTCGTAGAATGGAAAATGGATTTAAAGTGTATTTAAACCTATAGAATTTAGGGGCATTTAAAAGTAAAAGCAAATATTGGTTAAAAAAAGTAAATAAAAATTTTTAAATTGTAATCTTGAAAATAGTAAAAAAAAATATTTATATGAATTTTCACATATTCTGCGCGTGAATAAAAAAAAATCACTGGTTTATAAAGTTAGGCACACTTGACTTGTCAATTAGGTTTTAGATTGCGTGCGATGCACATGATTTTCTTGAATAGAATCTCTTTAGAGTTTCCTTGTATCATTTTTCCTGACGTAAACTTCATAAGAAAAGAAAAATACAATTATATTTAAATGCTCTGATTTATTAAAAGTTATGAATTCTGGAAATTTCCATTTTTAATTTTTTATATTAAACTTTATTAGATTTTAGTGAATTCTTTCTCGTTTTTTTCTTTTTTAATTTTTGTTGTTTGTAAACTTTTTTCATTTTTCTCATTTTGTGGATTTATCTCGTTTTTCTATTATTGATCCTTTTTTTCATTTTTTCGTCACAAATGTTCTAAATTATATTATCTGATATTTCAGATTTATTTACTCATATTATAATATTTATAAGATGCAAATATTGGTTATTTTCACTTTCAAATTAAGCAAAAAATTATTTTTAAAATACTTTCCTTCAGATATAACGATTTTTAATAAAAAAAAAATTGGAGTTTTAGTCAAAATAAACAATTGGTTAAAATAATTTTCTCTTAAAAAAAATTTGGTTAAATAAAAATTTCTTGAAATTTTTTTGAATTGTCATTTTTTTCGTGTGCCTGCGACGATTTTAGGATCTTCTGTGTCTCGAATCACTTTCTCTCGCGCAAAGTTTTAGTGATTTGAGCGCGCCTCTCTTTTGCAGTTTGCCTTATGGCCATATTACAATGGAAAAACGTCTCCGTTTACAGTTCATGGCTTGTTTATTACCTCATTTCAGAACTGACGGCATGTAAGTTAAATTATACGCACGTATACCTCTCCTTTTTGGTTCGTTCGTATTGCTTTGGCAGTTATTGACATTGTCCCTACTCTCAACAGGAGTGAAGAAGAGCTGCGCGCTCTCCTCTCATCCTCTCTCAGGGGGCGATCATCGATTGCGTCCTGTAAGGGGAAGTTGCATACCCCCACTCTACCCGCCGGGCCATAAACACGGAGCTCGAGGGACGCATGCACCGCGGGGGGCCTAAGCGACGTTCTCGGGCCTAATGACATTTTCTATTTATGGCCCTTAATGAGTTTTTCCAAAAAAAATAAAAAAATTTTAAATATTAACAATTTTTAATTTTTTTTAACATATTCTTATTCCTCGTAATTTCACGATTACGAGCATATGTTGTTCGAATTAAAAATGTTAATATTAAAAATGTTTATAATTATTATTAAATAATATTACATTTAATTGTTTCTTAATTTAATTATACTGTTTAACAAACAGTATAAATTAACAAACATTTTCCCTTCACACTCGCAGGCTTAGGACTGGCCTCTATATTATTATAAAAATTTACATTCATTACAAGTCAAATATGTATTAAATAAAACCAAATATATTTTAATAAAGCTTTCAAAGCTTTTATATTATACTGGCTTACAAGCAAATTTTTTAAAAGTTCTGATTTTCTGTTTTGTATAAATAAACACACATTTTTTAAACACGCCAGCCTTCACGAATAAGTGAAATGCTGCCAGTCCTAAGCCTGTAAGTGTGAAGGAAAATGTTTGTTAATTTATACTGTTTTTTAAACAGTATAATTAAATTAAGAAACAATTAAATGTAATATTATTTAATAATAATTATAAACATTTTTAATATTAACATTTTTAATTCGAACAACATATGCTCGTAATCGTGAAATTACGAGGAATAAGAATATGTTAAAAAAAATTAAAAATTGTTAATATTTAAAATTTTTTTATTTTTTTTGGAAAAACTCATTAAGGGCCATAAATAGAAAATGTCATTAGGCCCGAGAACGTCGCTTAGGCCCCCCGCGGTGCATGCGTCCCTCGAGCTCCGTGTTTATGGCCCGGCGGGTAGAGTGGGGGTATGCAACTTCCCCTTACAGGACGCAATCGATGACTGCCCCTCTCAGGCCATAAAAATTGATATTTATGACTATGCGAGAGAGTGAGAGAGGTACTCGTTTTCACAATGAAAAGGGAACAGTGTCGTAAATGAAAACACTCTCTTATATATATAAAATAATTTTCTTTGTAATGTCACTTCCTTTGTCGTATGTAAGCTTTTTGTCTCTGTCGTGTAGGCATTAACGCTCATCACGTGCAACACTTAAACAAATGGAACCTACTTACCTCCTCTGTATATTGAGTAAGACTTGATTATTTTTGGGGAAAGTTTTTCAGACATACGTATATATGTATTCTTTCTCTAAAGTTGCATTCTCTTTCGAGTGGAATTTAAACATCTTTTATGTTGCACGACAAAACTTTTGTTAGAATACCAAAGGGGGTTTACCAATTTCATTTCTGAATGTAATTTCGATATCTCAGAGTGACAAATTAATTCATATCTCACCTTATATAACATTTGTTTTACATATTTTATTTTCATAAGAAAATATTATTTATTTTTCTCTCGAAATTATTATTAAAATATCTTAATAATTATTATTACTATTAGTAAAAAAATATTTTAATATATTTTGATAGTATTTTCAAGTGAAAAATTAATTTTCTACATTTAAATAACAAAATGTAATTAAAATGAATAATATGGTAAAGGAGTTTTTTCCTATATGTGTTGGAGGTAATTTAATTTAGAAAAAAAATCCCTCTCGGTAAAATTGGAAAGAGAAGATAAATTAAGATGAACGACACCCTAGAGTGTTGCTAAAGTTACCTACCTCTGCCCTAGATGTTTGTGTATGTATTAATTTTCAATAATAATTTTGAAAAATAAAACGCGCCATTTGTCGCGATGGACATATTTATGATAATTGAAGGGTATAAAATTTTGATGCCCTTAACTCTCCCATTGGGTCTTATAATGCGCACTTTAGATCATGCCGATACATAATGGTCTATTATATAGTAAGTAGCATATATATATATATATAAGTATACAAGTTGTCCGTGTACTCCCACGAGTTAAATACGGTCGCATTTACTCTCCTCTGCAGCAGCCAGCCGCCTATTGAATCGCTTGACCCACTTTGATAAACTCGCATTGGAATAACTCAATAACACACTGAGCTAGCAATAATTATTATTCAACGTTTTCTTACCCGACTTTACTGCGTTAAAAAATATTCAGGCAACCTATTTTTCATAATGATGAGCAGCACTAATTTTATAATCATCATCTGTGTCAGACGTGACTCCTTCTCTCTCTCTATCTCTCGAAACTGTCATTGCAAAAATTCTTTGCAAATAATTAAAATTTTATAATTTTTAATAAAATTTAAAGTTAATTTTTCTAGACAATTAAATAATTTTCATTATTTATAGATTCCGAATAATTCTGATATTTCTAATTAATTATTATTTATAATTTTTTTCGTTTCGATTTTGTTTTAATTTATTATTGATTAGGAAATTTTTTTCCTATTATTGAACATTTTTTAATTATAATTATTATTTTAGGTTTATTATAGAAGATAATTAATAATCGTTATTTTCTGAAAGAGAGCTTTCTTCTATTTTTTTTTTATTCAAAATATAATCAAAGTTTATTTTAGTATACCACTTCTGTATATTACACAACGTTTCTTATGTTTATATAATCGTTTAAGTTTCTCAGTTTTCATTGCATTTCCTTTTTTAAAAATCCTTCATTGATGACTGAATTAAAAATGTAACAAAAATAACTTTCCTCGAATTATTTCCAGTCTTTAATTTTTTTGTCTTATATGTTAAAATAATATTAATTATTCACACTTCGAATTATTTAAATTAATTAATTAAGTAAATAAAAATATTCATAATTGGGGATATTACAAAACCTTTTTAAAAAATATTTTAAATAAATTGTTTCAGACAAAATTTTCGCCAATAGTTTATATCTTCTTCTTCTTCTTAGATGACTTTAGGCCTAGCCAATGTTATGATATATTAGCGTATGTATGCTTACGAGAATGAATTCTTTGCATTAACCGTGAAAAAAAATTAATTAAATTCAAAAAAAAAATAACTAGTAAAATTACAGGTATATTTTTATCATCACTCAGGGTTTTAACAATGACACATTTGTAATATGTATAATAGCCAGTAACTAACGGACTTTGAACTGAACTAAAAGCGTGACACGTGAACTTTTTAACGTATTTCATTTGCATACTGTGTCGCATTAGCGTAATCAGTTTTCCTTGAAATCATTTGTTTTACGGAAAATGTTCAATTCATCAGGGATGCTTCCACATTCTTAAAGTAATAACCAATATAATGTTGTATATTACCATTTCATTTGTTTTCCTTTCAATATATTCATAAGTAGTCTTTTTTTATATCCTTAAGGTTAAAGTTCAATATATTTTTTTTTCTAAAATTATAACCAATTTTTCCTAATTTAGAAAGTTGTGAAAAAAAAATTCGAAATAATAAAGCAATTGAATTTTTTAAAAATTGAAATTAAGAAATAAATAAGAAATGTTAAATAATTCTTATAAAATTAGCCAGTAAAATTTTTTCTGGAGTGAATCATTGAAGAATTTGATTATTAATTAGTCATTTTTTTTAAGTGACAAATCGTTGCATTTGTTTTGTTTATCTTATTTCTTTACCCACGTGTTATAGCACTCATATGTTTAAAATTGTGGAATTCAAGAAATTTTGACAATATTACCGCGTGATAACATCTAAAAATATGTTGCAAAAACAATATTAAGCTAACTATACACGTGTTGTTTGAGAATATTATTAGTTTTATCTATTTATTTATTGCTATATGCATAAGAAAATAAACATTTCGCCCAAGATTTAGTTTTTTTGAAACTGTTGAAAAATAATTTAACGGATACAAAAAAAAATTCGTCGAATTAAAATTATCAAAAAGCAATTACATATTATAATTAATTATAAAAAATATATTAATTTATCTTTAAATTTAATTTAATTATAAATTAAAACTAAATTTAATTATAATCTTTAATTAAAAATTTAATTTTTTTCATTATCATCACGGAATTGATATGCAGAAAACAAAAGGGATAATGATATTAAGTCAGTTTTGAAAGAGAGGACGTTGTTCTAGATTTTTATGTTTCTGCGATTATAATAATAAGTGCGGGAGCATGCCACTCCAAAGGAGTCTTTCTTCGTGTTTAATAAATACTCTAAATGGTTACTGGAGCTCCGATATCACCAAAAGTGGGTCGCGTAAATGAAGCTCGTGCGTGTTTCGTGACGGATAAGCATTGTGAAAAAAATGTATTTATAAGCCCCCTTCCTTCCCCTCTCGAAAAAAGTTTTTTTTTAAAAAAAAAATCCATAAAATTCAAAGCCAATTAGCGCAACCGATTAAATTCCAGTTTCATTCGTTTATATAAATCGGGGTTACTTCGTATTTAAAGAGAGTGAGAGAGAGAGGGAGAGAAACACACACACTTTTTTTTTTCTTTTTCACAATGTGTCTCACTAACGATCAATGATACAAAATTTGTGCAATAGATGGCTCCTCCTGTCTTATTTTCCTTTGATTACTCGTTTATTTCAATTTCACGCATGACTGGGATTAATTTATACTTATAATTTTTTTTTTTTTTTCCGTTATAACACCTTGTTTCTCATTTTTCTCTGGATTAAAAATATTTTTATTGATTTGAATTTTATCGTACGTTACTTTTTTTTCTAATTATTATTGAAAAAAGATGTAATTTTTTTCCAAAATTTTATTTTTTATTTATTCTTTGGAATATATAAAAACAAATATTGGTTATTTTTAAAAATATTTTTAATTAAAAAAAAAAGAAAAGTAATCTTTTGTCTTTTTTTTCTGCATAATGTAATTAGAATTTTTTTTTTTCTGTGAAATTATGATAATAATTCAGCTAATATCTATAATTTATTACCATCAATTCATTAATAATGTTATGACAATTCATTAGTCAAAATTGTCTAATTAATTATAGAGTTGACAATCGAGAAGCTTTCGTCTTGGAACTAATCTTCATTGAACTAGTTCACCAATTGTTCCATAAATTTATTATTACATTATTAATTATATTGTAATTATTGTAAAATAGAAGGGCCTATTAATTTATTTAGCATCAATAATTAAATTTGAAAATTACTTAGTAATTTTTGAATAAATGAAAAATATAGTAAAATTATCGATTAATTTGTTGAGAGAGTGAAGGGAATTTGTTTGGCAGCACTTGTCGCGCAAGTGGTTTAAATTATTATACATTATACATATACACAAAAGCAAAGATGGCCTATGTGAATTCCCTGCGTGCGACATAACAATGGCGCTAATCGGAGATTATATGTGCCGCTTATTATGATGAATTCGATTGAGTAATCAGCCCGCGAGAGAGAGAAGGTGAATATGACGCCACGGGATACGGTCTGTGGTTTTTAATACGCGTCCTACTTTTCGCTATCTCAACTATACAGTATCGCGGATTTTGTTGCAAATATAACAATAACAATTAGAAAATAAAAAATTATATATTTTTTCTTCTTTCTGACCAAAAAAGAGAGCGTTTTCATTCTTTCTCCGTCATTAAAAAAAGAGTGGGGGTATTCTTTCAACTTAAATACCCGGTTTGAATTTTTCATCGACGCCCCCCCCTGTCCCCACTCAACGCCCCTCGAATCGTGTTGAGATAACGCGCGAGACGCGCCACGCGGAGTTACACGGCCAACAGAAGGACTGAAATCGAAAGTGGTTGTCCCACTGGCCTAGTGACCTGATTACCCACTGACAATGACACCAATTCCTCCCGCACGTCCCCCTCCCCTCCTTCTACCCCCCTGAAGCGCCTCATGTGGTCGATCTACGCGACGCCCGCGAGTCTCACTTAGCCTTCTATAACTCCTCCCCCTCGCGACCACCTCACCGCTATAACTATTCCTCTAGGAAGAGTAAGACGACACGATATGTATATTTATATCGGATCATGCATTTTGAACAATAATTTTTATAATATATTTTATTTTTTTTTATTTTTTATAATTCTTTTTCAGAATTAAAAATTATTTTTTTATTTTATAATTTATTTATTATATTTAATATAATAAAATAATTCGCCGTCAAGATTAATATCATAATCCAATAGTTTGGAAGATAATAAATTAATCCTCTGTTCCAAAGTTGGGAATTATATTTGTTGTTTCGTAGTGTTATAACTTATTTCGAACTTTATAAATTTTGGATTATATTGGGGATTTACTTTCTCCCCCCTCCTCTCTCTAATAAATTTAAATAGTTGAATTTCTTATTTTGAGTTTGTTGTAATTAACTTAATCCTTTCAATTTTATTTTACAATCAAAAAATGTTTCTTAAATTATTTTCCGAACTTTTGAACTTGAATCTGAATTCTGTATTTTCCATGGGGGATTTATTTACTCTCTAAATTCAAATTAGCCAAAGTTCTTGAGTTATTCATGTTGATCAAAGTTGTAACTAATTTGAATTTAGATAACACATACATACATATAGCGGATAAGATCCTTGAAATACATATTCTCAAATATAATTTCACAGTAAAAATTAATAATAAAAAATAACATTTTTATAAAAAAAAAATAATAATTCTAATAATAATAAAAAATAAATAAGTGAAGAATTTTTCAAATTATTCATAAAAATTTAATGGAAAATACATTTAGTTAATATTTAAAAAAAAGTAGGATATATATTTTTTTTATTGTTATAATGAGCCTTGGAATTAATAAGGTATCATAGATGAAGTATTTCATGGTTGTTTGATGTCGGTTATGGATCCGTTATGGCAGTGTCTAGAATTCTAGAGTCGACTAGTTAAATCGAAGGGCACATAGTTGAATAAAAAAAAAGGCTTGTACAGTTATGGTGAACCTTAACCTAGACCGTCTAATGTGCAAACTTGTAGACTTTAGATTTACACTTCCGGTATTTTACCTTCAAAGAGTTTTTTTCCTTTTTTTTTAACTTAAATCTTGAATTTGAACAAAAAAATTAATATTTTTCATGCAAGATAATATATGTTTATTTAGCCTAATTACAATGATAAAAAAAACTTAATATTAAATTCTGGAAAAATCCACTTTTTCTGAAGATTCAAAATTCGTGAATTTTTTAAGTAGGAATTTTGAAATAAACCAAATTTTTGATTAATCCTGGCAATTCAATAATAAATTGATATTATTGTAATTATTTTTAATTTAAAACAGTAAATTAAAAATTTTAAATTATAAAATAATTTAAATATTAATATACAATAAAACTAAATTTTATTTTAGAAAAATTATTTATTGATATTTCGTGGATAAAATCGTTAAAATATTTTGAAATTTCCTCGACGCACATCTCTTTTGAAATCTCCTTTGTAACTCATCCCCTCAAATATTGTTTCGCAATCACGTGAAATATGTATTCCACGCCATAGAAAAAAATCTCACTGATCAATTAAAAAATTTTTTTTTTAAATGTCGTTATTAACTGTTTATTTTCTGTCATTATATATGTTTATTGTATTAAATTGAGTAGAAGATTACATGTAAGGTACAAGACAACGAGGTTTCGCGATAAAAAAAAAAGTAGACTGAAGAGTAAACGATGTCAAGGGCAGATATGACTCGAGATTGCATTTTGGTTAAATGATGAATAGAAACCGTATGATCATGAATAAATATTGAGAGATATTATCTTATACATATGTAACGTAATTTTGGTTGTTTCAACGCCATATATATATATATATATATATATATATATATATAAACGTAACCTATTATTTGAATATATATAGAAAAAAAGTGTGACATAACACACACACACACTGTGTTTAAATAGAAATCTTATTATCGTAAATGATTCAAAAAGGAAAGTTAGATACTTGAAAATTTCACTCTTTAATTATAAATACATACTTTTTTGAAATAAAATCATCTCTTTATTTACATATATTTTTAAATAAGTTTACATAACTGAAACATAATTTATATATTCTTTCATTCTTTATTTTTTTGAAATTTTAAAAAAATTACATTTTCTTAATTCGTGATATTTTGAAACTATTCTTTTTATTTTATTCTGAAATAGTAGTTTTGCAATTTGGACTTAAAAAAAAAGAAGTGAATTTCAAATTTACCTTTCCTTTTAACATAATGAATTCAAAGTTATACAATACTCATTTTCAACATTTTTTTCTCAGTATATTGCTTTTTAAAGACAAAAAGTATAAGAAAAATGAACTATATTTTCAAATATATTTACAATATAAAACGATAAATAAAGGGATAGTTACAGTGATATTTAATAGAGTAATCAAAAGGTGCAAAACGCATTCATAAAAACAATATGTCAATTCTTATCTATTGAATTTGATCTAGTAACTGTTTCTATACATTACAATTTTAATCGATTGACATTTAATAAAACAATGACTTCGATAATTTAAACCTGATAAATCACAATACAATTTTTTTTTATTTAATAAATTTCCTCTCGGCAAATATCAATCAGTGTCGAAAAAACAAATAGATCATAAAACTATTGATGATAATCTAAATAAAAATATAATAATAAAAATTGAAATACATAATAATAATGGAAAAAAAAATTTCTTCAGTTTTTTGTAAAACATTTTTTTTCTGCTTAAGGTTGAAAGATAAGATTTATTTTATTCTTATAAAAATAATAATTAGGATTGGTTTCTTTTTACTATCAGTATGTAATAATAATAATAATATGTAGTTTAATAATTTCTTTCGAAAATAATTTTGCGGCAAAACAATTTTATAAACGCGTGTACGTTAAACGAATGTGCGCAAAAGTATAATCGAGACCTTCGTTCGGAGATTTTGATTTTTTACTGAACAAAGGCCGACAACAATAATTATTATGTTACGCTCAAGGCTCCGCCTCTCGGTGAAAAGAAAGCTTTACTTTGCAGAACTCGATTTTATTGATATTTATAATATTATTTTATAATTAATCCACTTTAATCATAAAAAAATATATCATTTTGTTTTTTAAGACTCCCCCCTTAAAAACAATATTTTTCTAAATGCGAATTAAATTTTTTTAAAAAATTTTAAATAATATTCAAATAATAAATATAAATTTACAAATATTCACTGAACGGTATGCGAAAATAATGATCATAAATCACTGTAAATATTTTATCGATTTAGAAAAAAAGGAAAAAAAACATTTACTTGTTTTTGTTAATACTATTTTAGATTTCGAAGGCCATTGATCAACTGGTGATGTTTCTAATTTGATTAAAATCGTACAATCATATTCTATTGCCGATTACGATGTTAGCCATACAAAAACGATTTGATAATTTCGTTGGCAAGAATATATTTCATAATATATACTACATATATATGAGAGATTCTTTTTCAATCGCCCCAGCCCAAAAAGTCAATGTTCTGGGATTGGCTTCATACTTTGGTAAATTGTTGTCCTATATGATAGTAATAAATCCCTAAAATATAAACTAATTAAAAAAATATTTATAGAAAGTAGAGGGGGTTGAAGTTTTGACGTTAAGGGTAACATTGTCATTTTCAAATCCGTATAACTATGACAAAAGTTAATGGATTTTAATTTATCTATAATGAATTTTATTGCATTTTTCACGTACTTTTCAAAAATGTATACGAAATTAAAAAAAAAAAAATTTTAACCCCTTTTTTTTCAAAATCAACCCTTATTTTTCGATTTTCACCCCTTCGGGAATTTTTTTTTGTTTTTTTTTTATTTTCATTGGAAAGCTGAGGTTTTTTCCCATGAGCTATGTAAATATGAAAATGGGACAACAATAATTTTGTGAGAAACATAATATTAAATTAGGCGGTGCCTATCTAAATCCTCAAAGATGATCTCCAGGTACACCCCTTATCGGCACCGCCTACTTTAATATTCTGTTACTCACAAAATTATTGTTGTCCCATTTTCATATTTACATAGCTCATCGGAAAAAACCTCAGCTTTCCAATGAAAATAAAAAAAAAAAAAAAAAAAATACCCGAAGGGGTGAAAATCGAAAAATAAGGGTTGATTTTGACAAAAAAGGGGTTAAAAATTTTTTTTTTTAAATTTCATATACATTTTTGAAAAGTACGTGAAAAATGCAATAAAATTCATTATAGATAAATTAAAATCCATTAACTTTTGTCATAGTTAAACGGATTTGAAAATGACAATGTTACCCTTAACGTCAAAACTTCAACCCCCTCTACTTTCTACAAATATTTTTTTAATGAGTTTATATTTTAGGGATTTATTACTATCATATAGGACAACAATTTACCAAAGTATGAAGCCAATCCCAGAACATTGACTTTTTGGGCTGGGGCGATTGAAAAAGAATCTCTCATATACATATAATTGCTTTTTATCGTCTCTACAACACGTTTTTCAAAACTCTCTCCTCTTACGACCTTGCTTTGTCAAGGTATAGAAAAATATCACTTTCAAGTTTTTTTTAAGTCTGCTCGTTAGAATATTAAAATTAAATTTAAAATATATTTTTAATATTATTTTTATTAAAAATTACAGCAAACTATATAATAACAATAATTTAAGAAAACAAATTATATTTAATAAAATAATAATAATGACATAAGTCACTTATTGTCTTTTTATAATAAGGTTATTATATAATCAAAGGTTTAGAAAACTTTTTGTGGTAATTTTTATTATTTTCTAAATTTAGTTTTTTAAACCAAATCAGCTATCATTTTATTCAGAAAGCAGTAGAATTAATTTACTATTAATTAGTAATTTAATTGCACATGTAGGACTTGATTCTCGTTTTATTGTCTTCCAATTGCTATGTTGGTGATATTATCTGTCCTACCACTTGCCTGGCTAACCTGATTTTTCCAATGTAATTTCAACGCGGACCTCGAATTCAATACTCATTCGAATTTAATTGAGGGTTGAGTGCGTAATTGGTCGAATTTCATTTCCTCTTTCTGAAATGTTGGATATTAAATTTCTTTTTTGTTTCATTTTTATATATAATTATAGGTACAGTGTACTTTATTTATAATTTTTGAATTATTACAATTTTTAATTTCTCCAGCGTTGGAGTAAAAATAAAAAAAAATTGATATTTTCTGTCCTAAAACTGGCCCAGATATTATATACTTTCCAGCGGTTGGTTTTTTAAGCCTGGCCAGACTCACTCTCGCTTTCGGTATAAAGGTACGGGACTATTTCACAATATTTTCCCAACCAACCGACCCAACGAATGAACGTATATACGAGCCAAGCAGCGAACTAATACACGCGTGCAACAGGCTCACGTATTATTTCATCCTACATATATAGATATACATAATAGCCCAAGCAGTCACATTACCGACGCCGCCAACCGCCTACTTTCGCTTGTTTTGCGTAAGAATATATACCACACGGTTAGCTAATTCTCCCGTATTCACTTCTGATAACTAGAAATGTTCTTAAATATATAAATCGAATATAATTTCTAATAATTTCACTTATTAATTTCTTTTCGCTTAAATTTTTTTCCATAATTTTCATTTATTTAACTATGTTTTGTCTTATAAAGTTTCAAACATCTTCGTTATATATATAAAAAAGAAAACGATCCACAATGAAGATTGCTTTGTTTTTTTTATCACTATCCTTCTATATATATATGTTTCGTCATAATTATGTATTACGACATGAAATATTTTTCTTTATGGCTTTTCCTTAGTTTAAGACGTTTATTTTCTATTTTCCTCGCAATTTATAATGTTGAAATTTAATTCAATTTTCTTCTTTTGTTCTTTAAATTTCCTTTGTCTTTCATTATTTTTTCTGTCGTGGACAAAAAAAATTTAGTTGATTCAAATACCAATTTATTTTATTCAAATAAAAATTATTTGATTCAAGTAAATATATTTATTTCATTATTATAGGACACTGAAAAAAAATTTATTTGATTCAAATAATTGATTACTTTAGTATGAAATAAATATTTACATGAATCAAATAATTTTTATTTAAATTAAATAAATTGTATTTGAAACAAATACCACCTTAAATAACAATTATTTGATACAAATAAATATTTATTTGATAATAATCAAGTAACCGATTATTTGAAACAAATAAATTTTTTTTCAGTGTAAAGTAACCGATTACTTGAGTCAAATAATTTTTTTTTTTCAGTTGACCGTTTTGTTTATATATAAAATATACTTGTAGCAATATTATCGATACAGTTAACGTGAATATTAAAGCGAAAGTTATCGCGCTCCGAATTTCTTTTTTGTTTCATTTTTATATATAATTATAGGTACAGTGTACTTTATTTATAATTTTTGAATTATTACAATTTTTAATTTCCGTTTCTCTATAATTAATTATTAAATTAAGCTATATGTGAAAAATTCTCAATTTTTACCAAGTGGAATTTCGATACATTTAAAAATGTATCATTTAAAAATATTGGATTATTAAAAATAAATAAATTTCCAAATTAATATCTTATAAAAAAAATAATAAATTTTTACAAATGCTACTGAGAAAAAAAATATCCTTTATTTGTATAAAAACGTGTATTTCTGAAGTTGAAAAAGTTTGGTCCTTAAATAATTTATTATAGGTGAGCACCCCAGAGATCGATATCGAAACTTCGACTGCTGGTTTCAAAAGAAAGAGAGAGAGAGAGAGATAGCTTACTTTGGTAGGGATGTCACAATCTTCGTCTTCTTTTGCTCTCCGTGTGTCCCCAGGGTTCGCCAAAGTAACAAGTGGTGAAACGCGTCCGAAAGTTTCTCGCTTAAAAGTATTATAACCATCCGTTTTTTACGGTTCTTTTTTTTATTTTATTATCATTGCAATTTTCTCTGAATTGCCACAAAACAAAAAAAAATACAATTATATTTAATATTTTTTAAAAAGAAAAACCGCAACAGATCCTATATATTTCTCATTGTGTCGTAAAAAAAAATCTTGATTCCCCTGTAATGTAATTCTCGAATGGAAAAAGAAAGAAGAATGACGAAACTTTCTTGACTCTGACATTTCCATTTCTGAAAAGGTCCAAAGGCGGCTTTTATTATTTGAAAAGGTCATAATTAAAAATTATTCATGGATGTTTCTAATGTTTTTACTATTTCACCGTTGTTTGGAATTGTTATATATTTTTTTTTCTGCAAATTTTTGTAATATTAACATTTTTTCGCAATTATATCTAAAAAGCTATTTTTTAGAATAATAATTTTTCAACAAAAATTAGGAATATTTCATAGATACTTCTATTTTTATTTATAAAATATTTTTTATATCAGCGGGAAATATTTTTTTTTCTAACTTATAAATCAGATAATTATTTATGAAGTCCTCGATTGTCGTCCATGAAAGATGCCCCCATGATGATTCCTTCGCCGACTATTGTCGCATATCAAGTGCGTGTAATTACGTTCCAGACCCCCTGATTTTTTTTTTTTTTTATTGAATCGAAAGAAATTTTATTTTTTTGTTTATTTACATGTTTGCTTCTTATTTTTAGAAAATTAGAAAAAAATGTAATATTGTGATACTGCGAGATATGAGATGTGAGTAAAGCTTTGCACATAGATTATAGTTATGAGGATAATGAGAAAGCACCTTTAAAGGTCCTCCCGCGGTGAAAAATCGAAGGACGATATCGCGCGCGCTGCAAAAACGGCCTCGAGATCGAAACGGTTTCGAACACACACGTTGCGTGCGTCGCTTAAAATACCTACACCATGCACTATCACCCTATCCTATCCATTCCATTTCTATGGAGGTCACCCGGTAGCCAAAGTGGGTCTCGAGCACTTGGTTAGTATGTCATGGCATACCCGCTATTGAATAAACTTAAACTCAATACCGGCATTAATAAACACCGCGATGAGTCGCAATCCCAGACTCACGTCGACGATTGAAAAAAAAAAGAAAAAACAATCAGTAATGATATTTATTCGCGGTACAGGAAAAAAATATACATTTGTCAACTCACTCAAGGAAAAAATTTTTTGATCCTTTTGCAGATTGTCTAAATTAAATTTGCAAACAAATTTTATTTTTCTTGATTTATTATAATTATTAGGTTAATTATTTAATTGCCCTGATTTTTGAAATTTTACATTCTGTTGCTGTAGTCAGTTACGGAATTTATTTAATTAATTATTAATTAAAAATTAACGGAATTTATTACAACCGATGATTATTTTGACTTTATTTTTTATAAGTATTAATTGAACTATTAATTTAAATATATTTAACAAATGTTTTCATAATTTTTTTTTATTTAATTTTTATCGCAGAAAAATCCTAACTCCGCAAGGGATCGAACCCTCATGTTTCGTATCGCAAGTCGGGAACGCTAACCACTAGGTTACGATCAAAATTATTTTAGACAATGAAAATGGTTCGGTGGAGAGATATTTTTTTGATAAAACGCTTTGGTATGTTGTTTTTTCATTCATATTTTTATGTATAAGTTTATTATAGTATTTTTTACAAATGAGTAATGTTTCTCGAGATACATTTTGGCCGAGTTATTATTATTATTATTTTTTTTTTTCTTTGAAAGTACACGCACCGTGAAAAATGATGTTTCGCCGAAATGATTTTAAACGATTGGTTTAAAAATTACACCCAAGTAACGACCATCGATTATAGGTACACGTATTGCAAATCTTTTGGCTTCAGTAGAATAACCTTGAGCTCAATTCTTCGATCCGTTTCGGAGATATTGCGCATTCACGAATAATCGCGCAAAAATTAACGACAAATGTTACAAAACAGTAGATACCACTATTTGTGCTTTTTTTAAAAAAAGAAATACGCTCTCAAATATATCTAAGACACAATGCTCCTTTTTATTAATGCTACCAACATACTTTGGAGAAATCACTTGACACTTATTGTTAGATAAAAGAACATTTCTTCTATTTTAAAAAGAAAAATACAATATTTCTCCGTTTTCTCGAATTTGAAAATTTATTTATTTTCTTCAATAATTTTTTCATTGAAACAACTATAACATGATTAAATTAAAAAAATAATATTTTGTAACTTTATTATAATAAGTCAAAAATTTAAAAAGATTACATATATTTTTGAAAAATAACTTTTTTTTAAATTTCTTTTTAATTTATATCATTTCAATAACTCTAGAGTGGCTCTTCTTACGTGATATATCGAATCAAAAATTAAATGAGGCGTATGAGACTTATTTTATATATATATTTTTTTTTTGCTCTCTGAAGTAACTGATCTGACACAACCGGAGTTTCATTTTTGGTCCCACATGACATCGTTTTCGATATCGTTCTCTCTGTGGCCAGGTCGAAAGTGAAATCGACGCCTGATTGGCTGAGAGCTCATATATATGCGAGAGAGAAAGAGAGAGACGAGACGCGCGATATATTGCACGCGGCTTTAGTGTATACGTATAATTTTGCGAGTACTCTCCAATATACCAGAGAGACGAATATTGTTATATCGTGGGATAAGAATGTATGTCTAGTTTAATGGGTAAGTAGGTCGCGAGGGAAACCGACAGTTGATTACGCAATGTAATTCCAGAGTTATACAAGTATTGACTCACCGGATTATCAAGTAGGCTGGGTGAAAACGAAAGCTACGGAGCCCGTTTCTTTTATATATACTTTGTTGAGGATAACTTCCATCTTATAATATATGTATATATTTATACATATATTCCATATCTTACTCGCACATGTGTAAAAATATATTATGTATTCTGACATTGTCCGCAAGCGTAAATTCAGTATTGACAAAAAAATTTCTATTCGCACTTTTTGCTTTTGAATTAGTTACATTTTACTAATTTGATGGTAAAAAATTATTTTAGTAAAATCTAACTAATTCGAAAACAAAAAGTGCGTCACTAATTCAAATTAGTTATAAATAAATTAATTCAGATTTAGGAGAGTGAATTAATTTTGTTAATAATTTTATTGTATTGATAAAATTAATAATTTCCCGTTATTTCTGTCGGAGATTAAAGGAAATGTATATTCTTCTCTTGAATTTCTATAATAAAACTCTGTCTATAAACATAGGAAATAAGTGTAGAAACTGAGGAAGAATCTTGGAAACTTCGAGTTCAATATAGTCTTTGAAAGTTTTAAAAGCGACTTACACAATACTTTTTCTAACTAAATTTAGATTTTATAACTCTTCTCTATAAAAAAGAACAAATTGATTTGTTTGCTTTCAACTCATATATAATTTTAAATTTATATATAAAAGTTTGAATTTAATATTACTATATTTTTAATTAGTATTAAATTAAATATATTTAATTTAATTATGTAGTTTCAAACAAATTGTATATTTATGAGTTTCCATATCACTTTTTATCCAAAGTATTTTCTTTTTTGCAAAGTACGGTTTTTTTTGTTAATGAGAAATCGAAAGAATTTTTATTAAGAAAAATGAAGTCTTCTTTTGCGCTATCATGTAAAATATATATAGTATCCATGCATTAGACACGAGACATTTTTATGATTTACAAAATAAATTTATTATCTTAAGTAATATTTTTGCACAAAATTTCAAACTCGTTAATATTTTTTATTTATTTACTTTTGTTCACGATGAATCCAAGGCTAACATCTTGCTCGCCTTGCCCTAGTCTCGCCGTCGGGCAGTCGGCTTTAAAGAAAAAAAAGAAAAAAATGATTTTTAAACTCCATCCGAGTCACTGAAAATCAGGACTGTACTTGCAATTTTGTTTCAGAGAATATCAAAAAATAATTTTCTTTTCTTACTAGTAGCAAAAAAAATCTTTATTATGTTTAATGACTAGTTTCGATATTTTTAATTTTTTGGTAGATATGGAATTCGTTTCAATTAATTAGTTAATTAATAATTTTCATAATAATATTAACCATAATTCTTCTTCTTACAGTTCAATTTAAATATAAATTGAATGTCAAAAAAAAAACTATCGCCGCTATTTGTATTAGTTTTTTTTTCTTTTTTGCTATCGATTTTGCATGAACCGTTTCTTAAATTACATTAGCGCTAAAAATAGTGAGAACGATGATTGAATTGATATCCAGCGACCTTGCTTATATAGCTATACGTACCTGAAGGAAGCGCAGCTTGTTATCGAGTTGTATTGAAGGTAATACGCGTCGCGATTATACGACATAAACTTCCATTGACGTTGCCGACCTGCCTCAAATACGCAAGTACAAGCATTTAACGCGCGTGAGCGCTCGTATAAAGGTCGAGACATGTGCGAAAAAAAACTGTGTCGTCGCGACGTATTATTCAATGCAATCGAGTAAAAGAGGGAGGGGGTGATTTTCCGTAGAGTCTCTAATGAAGGTTGCATTATAAATTAGCTGATTCAATTTCACGTTCCCAACAACAGGCCTCATACGACTTTTTTTTAAAATGGAACTTTAAGAATTTAAGAATTTATAAAAAATATATTTTTTTATTAAAAATATAAAAATAAAAATTTTTTTTATGAATGAAAAAAGAAACTTTTTTTTGTGAATGAAATTAACGCTCTGTTTGACATATTGCATATATGGAGAAAACAGATTATGCAAATTGTAAACAATACTTTGTGTAAAGTGTCAAATGTCAAATATATGACTAATAACACAAATTTTCATATAAGAAAAGTTAAATTGATCTAATTTTAAAATTAAAAAGCATTGTTTCAATATATGTATTGTCAATGTCGTGTTTGAATTTCTTTTTTTGGGGGGCTCTATTATTTAATCAAACGCCAAAACTTTTTCTTATTGTGAAATGAAATTAGTTTGAGTTTCACTTCAGTCAAGTTTCTATTGAAATAAGATTGGATACCTCCGGTTCCCTCTTTGCCTTATTGCCATTAGAAAGTGTCAAAATCTTTTGCAATTATATGTCTATACATAATTTAACATTTACTTTGGAATAATTTTTTCGTGGCCTTTGAAATCGAGAGAAAAAAAAAACTTTTACCTTAGTTCAACAAAAAGAAGTAAGAAAGTACTTTTCTACTTCATAAAAATATATATATATTTTTTTTAATTATTGAATGAGAATAATTGAAATAAAAAAAATTAATTAAAGTGTTTAAAGTAATTAATAAATTGCCAAGTAAAAGAAAATATTTCTATAGTTATTTCGCCATTTAATATAAATTACTCGAGTTTTAGTAAAACATTAAGATGCGATTGAAATGATGGTGAATAAAGATAACGTCATTACTGGATAATAAATGTGAATCGTGAAAGTGAAATGTTGGGCAGTCATCGATTGCGTCCTATGAGGGGAAGTGACCTTCCCCCATCATGCGACCCACAAGCGTCCGGTAGTTCGGGACTATGAATGCTCATACGACCCTCGCAGCAGAGGGCGTCTAATCCGTCATTAAGGAGTTTTTCTTAATGACTTTTTTTGACAAAATGTAACATTTTTAAATATTTACATTTTTTGTTATTAAATTTGAACACCTTATTTTCTAGCGATTTCAGGCATATTATATTGAATGTTTTGTTGCTGTAATTTAAAAAAAAATGCATAACTTTTCAATAAGTAATAATTAATGTTTCGATTTCAATTTTATTAATGATCAAAATGAGGCTTGGGATACGGGCGAGAAATCCATTCCTGGTGGTGGAGGGGAAGGCTACTTCCCCTCACGGGACGGAATCGATGATCGCCCGGAGAAAAATATAGCAACAGTTTGCCTCGTGTATAGGGCTTGAAACGATAAATGCTACCACACAGGGGGCTATGAGTAAATGGAAGATCAATAATGGTGACACGCTTACCGAGTAAACCTGGCCCAGTTTCAACTTGACCTCATTTCTTACCGGTTTTCCTTCCTTCCTTCCTATCTATTTATCTATCCATCCATCTATCTCTAACTAACTTAGCTAACTCACCTTTCAGTCACGACTCCAAAGAAAACCTATGAATACCGATCAGTGCTGCCATTTGGTGGCGTAAACTATCACTTTAGCAAAATACTTCTTTGCTTTTTTCATTCTTTCCAGAATTTTATTACAATTTTATTTTTTTGACTGAATTAGTTAGTTTTCGCTAATTTGCTGATTTACTAATAATTATTCTTTAGAGAATAGTAAAATTGAAGCTAAAAAAAAAATTGTGTCAAAAATAGTTATTTTATTTTCTCGAAAATTAATAATGTCCTTTAAAATAGCTTTCCCTCGCTTTTTTTTCGTTTGCCACTCGCGACAATCATTAGTATGTTCTTTCCGGTCTCGCCTTGAAGTCTCTTTTCGACAATACGGATAAACCGTGCGATAATTACAATAGTGATTAGGCAACAGCCGCACACAGATTAACGAGTCAATTTTGCTTCTCGCTCCTCTTTTTGTTAACCCAACTATGGAAAATAAATATATAGTATTAGTTACATGATTTTTTTCTCGCGGTCTCTTTTTTTATTATTATACATTTTGAGAAAATTTTATTTTGAAAATTGGTCTGAAAAATAATGATTTCTAATGAAATATTTCATAAAATAAAAATTCTAATTAATGATTTTTTATGGAAAATTCATACTCCTATATTTTTCTTAAAGTCAAATTTGGTTTAAATCAGAAATTGTTCTAGGGCCCAGATCGGGGCCGGATCAGGGAATGAAACGCCACGTCTGATGTGGCCCTGGTTAGGAAATCCATATTTTCTGGTCGTTCTAATCTGGCCCTTATCAGGTGTGGCGTTTCATTCCCTACAAAGGCCCTGGTAAGGCAATTTGTATACAAATACAATTTTTACGCGTGTAGAAAATTTAATTTAATATACTAAATTAAATTTTCTATTTGAAAATAAATAAATAAATGCAAATAAAAAAAATTCTCTTTGTGCGCAGATTTAGAGAGAACTTTGTGAATAAATATTATTATTGAATAAATAAATGAATATTATATAATTTAAAAAAATAATTTAATATTTATTTAAAAATAATAATTCTTTTTTCCTCGCTCAGGAGAATTACATATTTATAATAGTAGTCGGAAATACAAAAAGGCATGCACACACACACTCTTCGAAAATGATATAAATACACTTATACAAATATGGTTGGAATAAAAAAAAAAGAAGGGGAGAGTGGGAAATACTCTCTCGCCACAGGAAATTTTATGTCTTGACATGTAAAAAACTGAAACACACACATATAGAAATTAGCACGCAACTGCGTAACCAACATAAATATAGAGAAAACCACACAGACACAAAGGGAGGGAGAATTTTACATAGGCATGAAAAATACGTGGATGGTGGCATGCACACGTACGGCAATCGCGCTTCTCTCTCTCTCTCTCTCTCTTGTATAAGAAACTATGTCAAGGGCAAAACCAACAGGGCACCGGTCCGTGACGAGTAGAAACGAAACAGCGATGAAAGTACCGGCAAAGTATTTTACCTGTACACCAGAAAATAAAAGAGGGAAAGAGCAAGAGAGAGAGAGAGACCCCTCTCTGTGAAATGCGCATTTCGTGGCCAAGCTTCACGCCGAATTACAAAAGTGTTTCGTTTCAACGTGTTTCTGAAATCAACCCGTTTCCCCCCCCCCCACAAAAAAAAGATTTTTATACTCTCACTCTCTTCTTTTTTGACGCATACATTAACGATAAAATTATCATAACGCAACGAATCAGTCCGAGTCGCTAATCACGTTACGCAATCTGGATCCCTCTCCACCGAAAAAGCTTGTTGCTACCTCGAATTTATATATATATTATATGACAAAGAGAAAAAAAATCGAAATTCATTTATGGTGGTTTTGAAATTGAAAAATTTGATTTTATTTTCAATATATAGTTTTTTTCTGGGTCAAGGAAAATTAACTGCATTCTTGACTGTAATGAACATGAAAAAAAAAAAAATTAATCCTATTATTGTAGTAACGAAAAAAGTATTTCAAAGTCTTTTGAAATTTGATATTATAGGAATTTCAGTTCAGAATTAATTTCTCATAATTTTTATTTGAATTTTGTCTATTGCAATTTTATTTAAGTAAAATTAACTCTGAAAATAGATCTTTAGAGCGTGCGGTAAAATTCAGTAGATACATTCAAGTTTAGTCAGACTGAAGGAAAAGTGCCTTCTTTCACTTTGGACTTTATCGAAAAAGTAATTATTTAATGCCAAGTCGTTATCAAATCTCTACCCCAAATACTATTTTTTATATACAATAAATTAAATTATATTCTGTTAAATTAGAATTCTGCGAAATAAAAATTAGGTACAAATTCTATCAGATGTTGGCAAAAATTATTAATTTTTCGGTATGAGTAAATGATATTTCCGTGCTATCCCACGCAGTAACAAAACAAAAATCATGATTCGACTAACTCATAATTTGCAGGTATATCTATATATATATTTAACATTTGGGTTATATTTAACCATAAATACTTGTGAATTATTTTTCCCAGTCGTACATGTATTTGAACGCGAGTATATATATGGCGTAAATAATAAAAATTTCCGAGCATGTGGTTCAGAAAAATTACACGGTGACCTTTACTGCTGAAATCTTGCACCATGGTTGCAAATGTTTTACACATGAAATACGCTCAAGTGCAATAAGGCATTAAATCCAATGTACAAATATCCGAGAGTACGTGCGATGACGTTGAGAAAGTAGTAACGTCATTGAAATATATCGTCTGATTTCTTATTGGCTGTTAATATTTATATTTTTTTCTTTTCTCGCCATTTTTTTACAGTTATAATATATTATAATTTTAAAAAGAAACAATTTAATCTGAAAATTATATATCGCATATTATATGTAACTTGACGAAAATTATATAGCTGAGAATAGTTTGTTTTTCACAAAAACAAGGTTTTAAAATCGTGTATTGAATTAAATTCAAAATTCTGTTTTTGTCAAAACAGATTATTTAGTAAACTATTGAACGTAATCAATTTTTTTTGCATAAATAAAAAATGTATAATGCCATTAATTTTATAAATAATCTGCTCTGAAAAAACACAGACTAAAGCTGGTCAGGTCAATTTAATTTATTATTTATTATATTATCTGTGAATTTATATACTTATATAAAGTTTAAAGTTGGTCAGGATATATTGACGCGCATTTTAAAAGATTAATCGTAAAAGTGCATAGTATATATAACTCTATAGATGTATCAGAACGGATATGGGTGTAGAATTGATTACTAGTTTTATTATCGATTACTGTACTTAGGACACAAGGTGTATTCATTTACTGGAATTCAATTTAAAAAACCTTGAACAATTATTTATTCTTTATTATATTGTCTTTAAAAACAACTTTTATTATAACAATTAGCTAAAATTGTCAAAATGGTATTTTTTATGATTAAAAATGTTTAAAATTTTATGATTAAAAAATAATTGATATTAAATTTATTTGATGGTAATTTGGTAGTTTCAAAATATAATAACACACATAAATACACGATTACGTGTAACTAACACGTAAAATATACCAATTCTCGTTGCCTATATAATTTAGGAATTACGATAGTCGAGAACGCTCACTTCTTCTTTTGCGTGAGAAATCGTTAGTCAAAGGTTCGAATATTCTTTGGGATATTCTCTCTTTTCTATCACCAATCATGCGTGACTCAATCTTTCTTTTTTTTCAAATAAAGATTTTCAATTATGAAATTGAACGCGATTTTGCAAAAAATAAATAAAATCGCGTGGGAATTGACATTTTTGCGATATTACTCTTTTTGTTTTTCTACTGGTAACAAAGAGTTAGAATTTTCTTTTTATAGAATTTCACTAGATTGAATTTTCATTAATAGAGAATTAAGATCCGGAAACTTAATAATTTGGAAAATATGAAAAGAAATTTCTTTTCCTTTGAAGAAAAAACTCTTTTTGTTTCATTCACCGTATATAACAGTTGTACGAAGACGGTTTTTCTTGGAAGAACCTGAGACATTTTGAAAGTTCTCTGCCACCAAAGAGTCGTTAAACATGAAATTAAAAAGTTTTAAAGCACATAACAGAGCGCACTTCCGTGTGAGAAAGGCACAAACTTTTACTGCTAGTTTATTCATATGTATATATAAATATACACACATGCGTATATATATACAAATGAAAAGTGGAGAGATTGAATCAAGTCAACCTCCAACCCCTGCTTGGAATTTGGATCAAGGAGGGCTCTGTCTGCCTTCTACCAAGCGTGACCATTTTATGGAGTTTACACACGGAATGACCTATAGGTTCAAGCTGACTCGAGATACCCGCGTTAGATTAAAGCATGATTTTAAAATACATAATATATATTTAAAAAAGAATTTCTCCTTTGGACACTCGTCATATTTCTCGCAATTGTTTTCTTTCTCTTTCGTTTTGGAACCAAACAATACACTCGTGTTACACTTTGTGAAATTTGACATTTTTTTTACATATTTCTTTTATATTCTTTTACAATATAAAAAATAAATATTTTTTATAATATAATAATAATTACTTTTATTTTTTTAAAAAAAGCGTTAGTAATAGTTTAATCTTGATGAAATATAATAATAAAAAATGTCAAATTTGGTAATACAGTAAGATTAGTGGCTTCTTTGTTCAAACGAATTACATCATTTGAAATTTAATACTACTTAGGTTGCTTGTCACAACTTTTATCTACTTCTTCATTAAAGGCATATTACTTTCACTTTCATCCGGGAAACACTTTCATCCTTGGTGTTTTGTGCTTTATAATATTCGCTGTCTCAACTTTAATTCTCGAATCAGTCCTTTACAGGTATTTCATCATTTTTTTTTAAATATATATACCCTTGCGAAACCTTAGACCCATTTTGGAAACATGAGTGATTATTAATTTAATAATACTTAATTATATATTATTATTATCATTTAGTAATATTATTATTCTAAATAATAATAATAATAATTTATCAAAATAAATGTGTGTGAAAAATAGTAAATAAAAACAACACTACGTCACATTAATTATACACTATATGAAAGTGTTATACATATGCTATACATATCGGTTATGGGTCAATTGATATAGGTGAGCCAGCCGGAGATTAGTCTATAATAGATTTTTCTTCTTAACTATACGAGGCCATTTATGCACATGTTTTAATACCTTTCATGTATATGTGTACACTACAAAATGTCTTAAATATTATACAATTTTCCGGGTATAATTCTATTTTTTTTTTTGCATAAAAAAATTAATTTGATTCAAATAATACCTGAAAAAATTTGAAATAATTGTTATATTTTTATCATGCAATAATAACATTAAGAGAAAGAAAGAAATAAAAGAAAATAAATCGATTAATTCTAATTACATTTAACAACAGAATTAACATAAAAACCATGTAATAATAATTATACTTTTATTATTACCCTCGAGAAGTAATTTTAAAACAAAACTTAAAATTAAAAAAGTTCTTTTTTTCATTTTAAGTAAAATATCATTTATTTTTCGGTACGTATATGTGTGTGTATTATGTTGGGAAAAAAACAATTCAAGAGACGTTTTCGCTCTCTGCAATTTGCTTTCTCAAGTATTAAATGTTTCTCAAGAGGGTGTTTGTCATTAAGCAAACTGACGACATTGAACGACACAAATTACACCTAGTTTGGGTTAGATTTCATTTGTTATACAAGAGAATGTAAACAAGCGGTTTGCTGACGTCACACACACATATACACATACAAAAACAATGGTTGAACTAATTATTTAGTTCATAAACTGTGTCACAGCTATTCCCATTTCTTTTTATATTAATATTTTATTCATTAGATTCTTCTATATATACATAATGTATCGTTAAAGTTAACAGAAAATTCTTCTAATGAACGTCTTGAAAAAAATTATGAAAAATAAGCTTTGTTAATGCTTAATAAATCATTAATGAAGCTAATTTTTAACAATTTTTTTTATAAATGAAAATTTTATCAATTAGAAATTCTGCAATAACTTTTCGGTTTTTATTATAATTCTAGCAATTGATTTTTACAACGTGTCCCTTTTTTTCTCTCAGTATAGAATATATTTGAAAAAGCTTAAAGAATTTAACAACTTTCTCCACTATAGAATATACCTGTGAATACATTGGGGTTTGCTTATGTAATTTACAATGCCGCACGCGGTCGGACTGGAGGAAATTGAAATCGTGGCACACGGACTATATGTATATATATAGTGACAATACTTTTAAGTTGAAAATTAGGACAGTGGCTATATACAAATTCGTGGGTGGTCTTTGTGCCCTTTTTTTGTTCTCCCGAAATACATGTAGCTGTGTGTATATGTATGTGCAACCAAGCGAAACTCTTTGTGCTATATACTCGTCGGATGGGGGTGGATATATGGGAGGAAGGAAGGGTCTGATGCGTGCATGATTTTTCTCTCAAGCATATCTTTTTTTCTCTCTCAGAAAATACATGAATATGTTTATGTGCGCATTGAAAAATTGAAAAAAAAAAATAAAATTGCGTACTTTATACCATTCCGTCAAGGACGATGCACCATCAAACGTTGCACACAATCGTTCATCCGATTCACGTTTATTGTAATGTTTCACTAGAAACCAATAAATAAAAAAATTCTAATGATCTAACTTTGCAATATGTAAAAACAATTTTAAATAGCGATTATTAGATTATAGAGATTTTTTTCTTCTTAGATTATATTTGTTTTATAATATTTTTTTTAGTAGAGAGAATTTTTAGGTAATAAACTTTTTTTGGGACAATTTTTATTTTACAGAATTTTAGTTTGTAAAAAAGTGTTATCCATAAATTTTGTTGGTACTGCATTACGCATCATTGGTATTGGCTATGGCAGTAATCAAGAAAAATTTCTTTCAGCGTAATGACGGTAATTTTAATCGACAGACTAGCATTCTGCATTAGTGGTTACATGAAAAATAAAGTAGCTCTTATGATCAAGCGAGTGGTACTCATACCCAGGGGGTTGGTAACTGCGAATAAGGTAAAATAAAATTTAAATTATTTTTCAAATTTATTATTATATTCTCAGTAACCCTTATAGTTTCACTCAAGCCCGACAACAAAATCTTATCCCCCCTCTAAACTCTAGCAATTATAACCCATTGGGCTCAAACTTTAAATACATAAGTATTTTTGCTAGTGGATTAAAAATTATAGCGAACCCGATTGGAGTTAAATTTAATATAGTTATAGTACAAAAACTCGAAATTTCGAAAAAAGTGTGTCCCCACCCTTAACTTTCACAGTTTTGGAGCTACGATATTTTTTTATGATAGGGGTTGCCTTAAAGGTGATAATAGGAGTCTTCCCCTACTTGTATCAAGGTTTCAATTTTTTCTACACTTTTAGGTGTATTTTGTGCAAGAAATTGGTATAAAATAGTCTGCTTAAGAAAAATTCAATTTTTTTGTCACTTTTTCTATGACGAAAAGTGCTTTAATGGTGCTAACAGGTGTCTTCCTCTACTCGTATCAGGCTATCAATTTTATTCTACACTTTTAGGTGTATTTTGTGCAAGAAATTGCAATAAAATAGTGTGCCTAAGAAAAATTGAATTTTTTTGGAAATTTTTTTTTTTCGAAAAACGTTTTAAAGTTCATAATAGGGGTCTTCCTCTACTCGGATCGGGCTGTCAATTTTTTTCTACACTGTTAGGTGTATTTTGTGCAAGAAATTGCAATAAAATAGTCTGCCTAAGAAAAATTGAATTTTTTTGAAAATTTTTTGAGTTCCATTCACACAGTGAACGGAAACGGAACCCTTTTGGCTTTAACTTTTATAGTTTTTGAGCTAAGAAGCTGAAAATTGGTACACATTTTTAATTTTATGTTTAGATTTCACGAAAAATATAGTTAACCCTTTTGAAATATTATATTTAAATATTAAAATTTAAATAATCGTGAATGGAACCTTAGGTAAGCGAGTGTAACTCGTACTTGACCAATTTTTTTATTAATAATTTTATGGATTTTTGTTGTTTTAAGATTTTACAAGAAAAATAAATTCTCTTTAATTGAGAAGAACATTTTATTGAAAATTAAAAATTCCCTCAAAATTAAAAGCGACTTTTGTTTTTACGTTGTGAGAAAAGGATGGCTATTAAAAATTGCGTGAAAGAAACTTGTTAAAACGGTTACACCATTCACTTGCGCAGCACCGGAACCAAAATTCTTTGGGCCCTTTACTTTTTACTCATTATCCTTTATCACCAGCAAAAACAAATTATTTTATTCAAATATACTTAAATTAATTAATTTTTTTTTCATTAAATTATTATTGCGTCAATTAATTGATTGGTAGTAATTTTGTCTTTAAATAAAAATTATTCAATTCAAATAAAAATGATCTGATTCAAGAATAATAATTATTATTTGAAGTTGAGTAACCGATTATTTGAATTTTTTAATCAGTATTTATCCATTCGATAGTGTCAGATTAATTCTCTGATTCTTAATAATTAAGAGATTAATTACGTAAGGTTCTGTGTTGAAATTGCATATACAATATCGTTAAAATTTGTCGTTGAAACTGATTCGTTCGACCCTAAATTTATACTTAATCCGATTATTTTTATTAAAATAGAGGAATTTTTTTAATGAATGCGACAAATCCATCTTTTTTCATTAGCGTTACATAAATCATTTAAAATTTATGTTCTCAGAGAAAAGTATTATTGGAATCAAATATATTTTTTTGTATTGAGACAAATTTTTTGGTTGATTCAACCAAAATTTGGTTGTTTCAAACAATTTTTTCTCTGAGTGTGAATAACCCGAAATAAAAAATATAGTTATCAAAGTATAATGTTAAACGGTATAAAACGTGGCGCCATCTCTACACATCTTCGTTGCATTTGAGTCGATCATATAAAATTAAACCAAAAAAATTTTTTTTTACTATACTTTTGCATATAAAACATGATTGAAGAAAAGAAAATTTTCTTTCTCATTTTAATAATCGTGACGGAATAAGTTTGCGCGGTGCGATACACGGGCGCTGCACACGTCGCTTAGAATTAATGCCTGTCCAGCTTTTAAAGCTACCTGTTATTCCGCGGCGACAAGGCCTATTTATATCGGCCTAGATTCCGCGTTTATACACCATGTGCTGCTCTTGCGCGCGTGTGCGCACCTCGCATAACACTATATGTATATATATACACAACAGGTATATAAAACGATCATAAAAAGAATACCGCTATTCTCACGATCTAAATTATTATACCGGCGATCTAATTTATGGAAAAAGATTAGATTTTTGCGAAATCAAATTACAACCGGACAAGACACATTTGTATATACTTTATTTGCAACACGTGCGTGCGCGTCATGATAAATCCCACCAGTTACATTATTCGTTTTAATCGAGGCTTTATTGTTGTTCGATTGGAACGCATGAATAAGTTTTAAAAATCGTTAGTTACAATTTTCATTTTATATTTATTTGCTCGAATTATTTTGCAGAATTTTCATTAAACCCCCGTGTAGAAATTTTGCCGTTGTTCGGAATGAAACGCCGCGCCTGATGTGGACTTAATTAGGAAATCTACATTTTCTCGTGGCCCTGATCTGGCCCTGATCGGGCATGGCGTTTTATTCACTAGTAGGGAAATTTCTGCACAGGCTGATTTTTTGTATTTTTGTGTCCCGTTAGATCATATAAATTGAAAATATATATAAAAAAACATTTTAAGATTATTTTTAATTTTATATTCTTTATTTCATTGAAAGAAATGTTTCTCCGGTATGTAATTGATTCTCTTTATGAAGGAGGTGTTTTTTTATTTACATTTCTTTGAAAAAAAAGTTTTGATGTCTTCTTTTATTGGATGAAGTTGTCAATGCGTATGATGAATAAAAAATAATTTCTATATCTACTCTATGTCCTAAGTCTAATAATCTAGATGTACACACACGGCAATTATATAGAATTGTTTCATATATATATAGTTATATGAAGATTATAAGTACACTGATTGTAATTGAGATTTTCTTTTCTATTACAAGGTAGGAAAAAAATACCGTAGAAACTTTGCATTAAAATCGAAGTAGAAAAAAAATTTAGGACACAGCAGTCTCTTTTTAACCAACCCCTTATCTTCCCAAATGATTATAGTTGAAGTGAGAAATAAAATAAAATTTTAAAGGAAAAAAGATAAATTTTTGGAAATACGAAATAGGGAAGAGAATGTTTAAAATTTGTGTGACCCATTTGCCCGGTGCACTTGGACGATGCATTCCCTACGTCCCAGACATAGACCCGTTCTGGTACACTGGGACACGTGCTTGGTGCAAATACACGCACTTTATAATTTATTTTAAGCCTCTTGGGAGCGCACTACTTCATAAAGGAGTGACGATCTCACGCGAAGACTCGCGGATATAAGAAAGAGAGAGGAAGGGAAAGTAAAAAGAAAGAAGAACAAAAAAAAGGAGATAACTTTTTTACGATAGAGCGGTTTTTGTGACGAAAATAGGTATAAGCTAATTAAAGCTTGCTTTTATTCGCTTGCGGTTTGAAAGTTTTAAACTTGAAAAATTAACCCTCATAGTGCAGGATTTAAGTAGTAAACAGTTAATTTGGGCAGACATCTGGTGGAATTTTAAAGTTGACAGAACAGTAATAAAGTACTATTTTAGCTTTCAATTACCTTCGGGTAATTTGTAATTGATAGAAATATATTTTTAATTATTAACTTTTTTTTGTCAATTTAATTATTATATTCTACTGTTTTGCAATAAAACAAATTTCGACTAATCGGTTTCATTGTATTAAATTAAATTTTAATCCTTAAAATAGTTCTTTGAAAAATAAAAATATAAAAATTACCGGCACAAAAATCTACATGACCGATTGATAATAAAGAAAATGTTTGAAAAATGAAAATATAAAAAAAATACTGACAAGAAATCTACCTTACCGACTGATAGTAAAACAGATTTTTTGAAAAATAAAAATATAAAAAATTACCGACATAGAAATCCACATTACTAACTGATGGTAAAGAAATTTTTGAAATTTAACAATTTTTCAAAACATTTTTTACCATCAGTCGGTAAAGTAGATTTCTATGTGGGTAATTTTTTATGTTTTCATTTTTAAAAATTGTTTTACCATCAGTCGGTAATGTAGATTTCTGTATCGGTATTTTTATATTTCCCTTTTCAAAAAAGTATTTACCATCAGTCGGTAAGGTAGATTTCTATGTCGGTAATTTTTTATGTTTTCATTTTTAAAAACTGTTTTACCATCAGTCGGTAAGGTAGATTTCCATATCGGTAATTTTTTATTTTTAAAAAATCTGTTTTACCATCCGTCGGCAAGGTAGATTTCTATGTCGGTAATTTTTTATATTTTTATTTATCAACATTTTTTACCATCTTGTTAATTTTTTTACCATCTATGTAATTACAAATAGTATTTTCCTTGAAAGTTAATAAAAAATCATGTAAAATTTCAAATATTATTGAAGAAAATATTTTTCCATTTAATTTTGCGAAGGTTTTCCGGAAAATGCGACCCTGAAGATTAGGCGTGATGAAAAATGCGGATGCATGTATTTTCGTTAGAATATGATGATCGCACTGCATAGCAGATTGGCGCGGCGCGACGTGCGTTTAAATTGTGATGTTGATGATGATCAAGATTGATAATAATAGACTATACTCGAGATGGCACGCACAAATGTTGAGTTGTAGATATATATTTATATATATGTATATAGAAGAAGAGCACCCGGCAAGGTAGTGTTGTTATATGCGCTTGGGCTTGCGCGTCGCTCGTTTCTCATTGACCCAGTTACCCAGTACACTTGATCGCGTTCTATTCGCCCCCTCTCCCCCGTTTATGCCCCTCCGACCACCCTGACACTACCCCTTCCATCCGCGTTGATTACGCTCCGAGTTTTGCGCCATCCGACGCCACCTCTCTTTTGCCCTCTTCAACCACCCTCTTCTGTTCTTCATCCCGTAAATCGCCGCCATATCAACCCCCTTCGCAGGCGTCTAGCACTGCCGCCATCGAAGTAGCTCTCACCACTCAAAACCGGAAACTTCAGCATTCACTTCCACCCTCCCCCTCTTGCGGTTGTATAGTAGCGCTCCCCCGACGCTCTTCTTTCTTTTCGCACCGATAAATATCGTGTAGAGTGATGTCTGCGAACCCCTTCTGCGCGTCGGCGTCGCGACGCCTTTGCGTTAATGACGCGACAGCTTTCTCTCTCTCTCTCCCTCTTTCTTTGTGTATATACCCGATTTAGGCACAAGCGAAAGCTATTTTTGCTGAAATTTATATTTTACGGAGGGGAGAAAATTATCTTTAGCACTGTACAAATACATGTATAGTGGTAAGAAAATCTTATTTTAAACGTTATATGTTCATAAACAAACATGATTTTAAATTTTCCAAAAATGTTCCTTTTAATGTGTTAAAAAATTTCTCAACTCTTTGTAAGGCTAATCTCTTAATTTTGAATCAGTAAAATAGCTTACCGTTCACCTGGGAAAGTCAGGGAATTTTGTTCGATTGAAATCGTATAGCAACTTTGAACTTGCTGATTTTCAAACAATTTTTTAGTTGAAAACTACTAAAAATTCAGTTTGAAAAAGTAAGAAGTGAAGAAAATTATTTGAAAATATAATTTTGTTTAGTAAATGATAAAGTAAAACTAAACAATATTTATTGAAATAATAAAAAGTATAACATGATTAAAATTTTGTTAAATTTTTATCATCACAGAAGTGAATTACATTAACTCCGTGCGCCACAAAGGACATTAAAAATTGTCAGAAAAGAATTTTTTTAAAAAATGGTAAAACTAAATTGATGATTTTAACTCGTGAAATTGATGCACTTTTTTTTAACAATATGACCTAGAAGCTATTTTTAAATATTATACACGAGAGAAAAAAATTGCAAAATAAGCCTCTGATGCGACAAACGCAACGTAACCCTTAAAATTAATATGCAAGATGATATTGTATTCTCTATAATATATATACATATATAAACTATGTACGTATGCGGTTACTAGACTGGAATTCCGTTCATTCGAGTGAGTGTACTGCGAACCATCCAATTAATGCACGCAGAATTGTAAGAAACACATTACACGCCTTGTGCTTTTAGGGTAACAGGTGAACACGCGCTAAAAATAAAACTGCATTTTCTTGCATATTCAAAATTTTTTTTTTACTTACTCTTTCTCACGCGTTATGAAATTTCAGTTAACGAAATATTTCTAATAAATTATTCATATATAAACACACATTCAACACACTGACATAAAAATAAATATCAGATTGGAATTAAAGTAGAAACAATTTTAATTAATTATTCAATCAACGACAAAAAAAAAATAATAAATATATTTATATTTTAGCCAAAAATCAGTGGAAAATAAAAACGCTTTTTAGTGAAAAATTTTTCCTTGAAAAGATAAAAGATTGAGGTCGGCATTTATTTTCTGATCAGAAATTTATTTTGGTTTCGGTTTGATTCCCTGCCATAAACTATTTTTGGTGGATAATATATCACTGACCCGAAAATCACATTTTGAATATGATAATAATGATCATTATTAAGATATTAATTATACAAATTAATCCTATATTTGTTAATAAAAAAAGAGAATAGTTTTGCAAATAAAAGATTGCGTAAAAATATGAGAGAAAAAAAACAATGGTTTATGATTTCTCTATAATCTTTATATGCAAGTGGCATCGGACAAAAGAATCTTGTTTCTAAAAATTGATATTGCACTTGGCTCAACACAATGATGGTTAAAGAAAATTATCACTTCATTTTATCATTTATATATATATATTGCGTGGAATTTGAAAAATAAAAGATAAATTTCATTTTCGAAATATTCGTACGATATTCCCAACGATAATGCGGGATCAACGTGAAATCTTTTCGCCTTTATTTTTTTTCTCTTTTCTTTTTTTTTCTTTTTTGTATTTTGATAACGTCGATGCGTATACGAGCCGGAAACGAGTCGTGTATTGCAGAACTCTCTGCCTACCCTGATGGAAAGAATGATTCTGACGATGAGTCATTCTACTAAAGGCCATTGCAGAGCAGCAGACATTCACAAAAAATTGTGTATTGTATCAAAAATAAGATATGCAAACGCTCTTATTTTTTCCAATATTAATAAATTCGCGAATTATAAAGTAATATAAATAAATAAATAAAATATTTCACATACTAATTGTAAGCAGCTATGTTTTGACATGACTTAATCCAATCGTATTATTTTTCCCCAGCTTTGCCATTGGTTACTTTACTGGCTTAATACTTACGTAATTACAACTCTCCTTATTGGTCTATTTACATATGGACCGATCAACCGTTTCATGGGCGTCCACGCCTCGAGGATATGAGAAAATATTTCTCTATTTTTATTTGCACAATAAACAATTTCGACAGCAATTTTTTTTTTCAATACGAATAATGCACATTTAATAGATTGCAACTTTTTAATTGAAATTTTAATATATATTTTATTTATTTATATTTATCCGAATTTGTTCTAAGCAAATTTTTTTTTTGATCAGACTGCAAGGTTTTACTAAATGTATAATATTTGTATAATATTTCTAAATACTTTTTAAATTAATTATTTGAAATTTCGCGCGTTAAAACCTAACCTAAATTGGCTGCGTACGGTAGGGAGGATTCTTACCTGCGGTCCGGTCACACCGATGGAAAGAAATCTAATTGTGAAATGATGGAGCGATAAATACCTTGTGCAAGTGGAGATGATGCCTCTAAAAGGATATAGAATTTTTGTGTTTGGGATAAAAAAAAAAGAGATTTGAAAATGCAAGAGACAACCAGTAAGTGGTGTAAGGAGCAAGTTGTGTGCGGTTGTGTGCAGTTACTTAGCGTTGCACCGTTGCAGCCTTGAGCCTATTCCACGCACGAAAGAGCCCGCAGCACGCCTGGCTGCTTGCCGCGCTCCAAGTCGAGAGATATCCCGGACCACGAATCACCTGAAACAAATAAAAAAATAAATAAATAAACAAAAAATCACCGAAACGTATATATAGATATATTTACAATCACGTTTTCAACATTATTTATATTGACAATGCACTTAGTTACACAAATTCACAACTAGTGCATAGAAAGAAAAACGAATACCAATTATTATTATAATGATGCTATCGCTTATCATATAATACGGTTTGCTCATGCCCATTATTATATGGTAACAATGACTGTCACGAGTTACTCATATGGGAGTTCTGAGAAATGTCTGCAATATTTTATTCAATCAAGAAAAGGAGATTTAAAAAAAATCAAAATTACTTTTCCTTTGGAGGTATGACAATTTTTTATACATCAGGAAAATAATTTTCATTCTACAATATTTATAATCTCAGAATAGTAATTATCCGAATTTTTTTCTTTTCTTAAAAAGTGACGACTTTTTACCAATTTGAAAAATGTAAATAGATAAATTACATTATTTAAAATCACCATTCGGAAGATATAACAGAGAGGGAGAGAAAGATATTGTTAGATATATAAACAATAACAGAGTTTCGTGAACCTCTCGCGAGCGCGTTATCAGCTACTTTATTTTCTTACGCAACATTATATTCTCTGCGTTCCGATTTGATTGAATCACTTAAATAAAAATGGAGGGGATATAACAAAGAGAGCGTAAGTAAGTTTATTTAAAATAGTTCGCTTATGTTTTCTGTCCATTCTCCCTGACTCTTTATACACACAACATTGCGATAAAGTGACTTTTAAATGAGATCGACAAACATAAAAAGAGACCCCTGTTTTTCTTGATTCAATATTGTATATAGAAGAACGATCATGTTCTAATCAGTACATGATGGGATTTTATAGAGCGCATTTAATTATAATCTAATCCACGTGCTATACTCGGCAATCGAATGTAAGATTTCAATAATTTTAAACTCATTTTTTTTCTATTTTATTGGAGAATTAATTTTTTTCTGAAAGAAAGTTCAATTTTAATTGAAGGAACAAAAAGATAAAAAAAAGTTTTCCAAATATATAAAATTATGGAAAGTAAAATGTTCAAGAAATCTCGAATGACGCATCTCGTGAATTAGATGCTGATAATGTTGCATTTTTTATATATATATATATATACATGTAGTTTGAACATTCCTTACCAATCGCGTTTGACCCACTTTGCTTAAAAAAAGGAGATCAAATCGTGGACGAGTTTTACAATTTTACACTAAACTGTTGCAATGTTTCTCTCTGGACTATCGATCTTCGCAAATAAAAATGTTCTGTACATGTTGCGTGAACATGTACTTCGCCGGAAATGAATAGTCTTGTTAAATTCGATTTATATACAAATAAAAATTTAGGTCCACTTTTTACTATAATTCGAATGCTTTTATATTTGTAAGTCAGTTCGTTAAATAAATAATCTACTATCAATTCGAAATAAATAAAAAAAATTTAATATGTAAAAAAATAAATGCAATAACAGACCGAAAAATGTAAATAAAATTATGAATAACAAAGTAAACAAAAAGATTAAAATAAATATCAAGAAAAATAAAAAACTAAATAAAAAGATTAAAATAAATATCAAGAAAAATAAAAAACTAAATAAAAAGATTAAAATAAATATCAAGAAAAATAAAAAACTAAATAAAAAATGATAAATTAAAAATAAATAAGTAAAAACATGAGCCAAAAGTTTTGAACGTTCATATGAACGAAATTTTTTTTGCAACTTCTTTAACTACGAATTTTATTACAAAATATTGTTTAAAATATCTAAAAAGATGTTATTAATTTAATAATTGTTAAATTTACTGTTTTATTTTACATTGTCATCATAATTTTTAATAATTTATAGATTGAAAAAAATATTTCGTTCATATGAACGTTCAAAACTTTCGGCTCATGTAAAAACAAAAATTTAATAAATTAACGAAACAAGTAAAACAAAAACAAAAATAAAATCGAGAATGGAATATAAAAAATATTTTTAAAAATAAAAAAGAAATTTAAAAAAAATATTAAGTTTTAATATTTTGGGGGGTGGTTTTTAAAAAATTTATTTTCTGACCATTGAAGAGCCCTAAATTCCTGTGAAAGAAGTTTTTAGTTTTTGAATTTTAATTTCAAATATCATGAAAATAATGATAAAGATCTTATTTGAAAATGAGTAATTTTAGTAGTATGATGTGAAATTAGAGGAATATAGATTAGGGACCAGTCAAGATCCTTCCTTTTCATGTCGTGGCGTGGATTATTAATAACAGGTTCACGAGCATAATTTTTCACACGGATGAAACATGCAGATACTCTATTATAGTTTTACAGGACGCATGCCGAGCATATGTATGTATACGCGCAAGCACGGTAACGTGGTGCCAGCCGGGAATCAGGTCACTCGTATCAAACTGACCTACATACCGCTTATCGCGCCCGTTATCTCTTTTGATAAAGCCTTTATTAACCATATGATTATATACCTAAAAGTCTCAGAAAAATTTTCGAAACGTCCCCGTAAAAATATCTCTAGAAAAAAAAAAAATTCTCAGTTTCCTCGCTCATCCTTTTTTGTATTTTTATAACTCCACGTGCGGATGAGGGAGAAAAACTCGAGTTCCCGTCAATGGAAAACTGCGATTTTACAACTCAGAAAAATCTCTTATTCTCTCCCGAGATTCTTTGAAATGTTTTTTTTTTAATTTAAAATTATTTAAATTTGTTGCTTTAAAAAAAAAATCTTTAATACACAGTATATTTTTATAAATAAATATTATTAGTTTATTCTTTAAAGGTTAACCATTTTCTTTTCATTCTTCAAAAGGTTGAATAAAATTTTAAAAAAGGAAATTTTTTAAATTCTTTAACAAAAATTTATGCTATAAGAAGACTTCTTTACTTTTAATAACTTTTTAAAAGAAAATATTTGATATATATATAACGATGGAATGAAATCGTTTCACCTGGAAAAGAATTGTTGAATATAAGATCGTAATTTTACACATTGTCTAACTCACCTAGTTAAAAGTTTATTTAAAAGTATAATAATTTATTCTTGAAACAATTGTATATTAAGGTCGTCTCTATGTTTAATTACTACATTTTCAATTAATGTATAACTTTTTACCTAGAAAAAAAGTTCCTATATCTTAAATGTAAAACAGTTCAGTGTGTATTTAGTCGAAAAATTTTTCAAAAATGTAAAAACAATTTACCAAAATTAATTAAAAAAAAAAAAATTAAAAATAAAATAAAACAAATTAAATTTAAAAAATTTTATAAAAAATAAAAAAATTAAATAAAAAACAAAAAATAAATAAAATTAAAAATTTAATTCAAAAAAAATTTTTAAAAACCAAATAAAAAAAAAATATAAAAAATATAAAAAATATAAAAAAAACAAAAAATAAATAAAATAAAAAAAATTTTAAATTAAATTAAAATTTAAAAAATAAGTAAAAATTGTAAAAACAATTTGTTGAATTTTTGTTCTAAATAATTTGTTGTGACAAATAAGTAACAATAATGAAAGTTGACCGCGTGGAAATATATATAAATATAATTAGAAATATTTTAAAGAGATTTTTCGGAAGAAGAGTGCAATTCTTGCATGTGGGTGTTGGGATTTTTTTTTAGCACGGCATTAATATATATCGTAAACGCTTTAAAGCAACTTCACCTGCCACGCTAAAAATAACAAACGATTTATACATACACGTGCATAAATATATATATATATACATATATATATGTTATAAAGTTTCGACCTCGCCCTGACGGTCGTCCTTACTCGACTACACGAACTCTTCAACTTGACCTGAATCCTGTTTTGCAAGATATTTCGCAATTTCCCTGACCGTCCGCAGACTCCTCGCGAATATAAAGAAATCCCCTTTTGGCAATTTTCGAAAGCGATACAGAAAAATAAGAAATAAAATGAAAAAAAAAATTTTAAAAAAAGGAACAATTCGATTCATGACAATATTTTTTTTTGCTCCATCAGCGCGGAAAATTGGCCAAAGGGAGATTTTTCACTGTATACATATAGGGGGACTCTCTTTGCGCTCGATTCAACTTAATGCATTTTTGCAAATATATCTCAGTGTACTGGAAAAATAATTTTTTTTTCTTTATTTGGATCCAGAGTGATTGAATATTGAATATGATGTAATGGCAAAATGATAAGAGGTCATAAATTGTAGTAATCATTCTTGATTATTTTATGAATGACTTTCGAGATGCGTGATGTTTTATCTTAAATCCAGGGTATACTTATTATTACGACATTGACATACTTTTGTTGCATGTGACGTCATAATTAATTTAATTGCTGAATACTTATTTATTTTCTTTGAAAAAAATATTATTTTCTTAGAAAGAGGAGACAACATACTTGTAATTATTTTATAGGCAATACACTCTCGCCGTTTCAAAAGAGGGGGGAAAAAATGAGAAGAGAAATTAAAAATAATATCTGGAACCATTTTTATTTAAATCAATAATTGCAACCATTTTTTGCATTCACCATATATCAATTTTTTACTGTAATTTTGTATTTTTAGATTAATTTTAACTTTGCATCTAGCAATTTTTACAATAATCTTGTTTTTTTAAATATTAATCTTACTTTTTTTTTATTGTATTGCAAGTTTTTCTTGAGGCATTATTTTTCCGAGCTGTTCGTACTTTTTTTACGTGATAAGAAACATCTTTATCTCGACGGTAAATTATTGTTTCTAGAGCGAAACCAATCGCTCTTCTTTTTTATTTTTACTTTTCATGTCTGAAACATTTAATTTCTTCGTCCAGTTCTAATTAGTTGTTTTTGTGTTCTATATACGGTTATTCTCATATATATTTTAATTACATAAAATGAAAATAAAATTTTTTTTCTTTTGGTAAAATTAAAATCATTCATTTCCATATTTTGAAACAAAAACTAAATATTTTTACAAAAATACAAAATTGTATTTACAAAAATACGAAATGTAATAAAAAGTAGAAAATTCGACAAAATTACAAATTTGTACAAAAAACAACTAAATAATTAAAAAATAAGGGTATAAAAAATGTAAGAGAAAAAAAAAATCGATAGGTGAAATAAAAATTGTACTCTGGAAGATTATTTGAAACAGCGTACAAATATTGGATGCAGGAGAAAAAAAAGTGAGAGAGAGAAGAGAGAAAGTTATATCTGAATAAGGAAAGAGCATTGGCTTACTTCACCTCTCTTACGAGAGAGGTGTTACTGCTCGCTCGTAACCGGTTAACGTAACAGACGTAACTAGTACCATTGCCAACGAAAGCGGCCAGCCAAGGAAAGTAAAAGCGGACGAACTACTTTTCGCGTGAGAGACGATTTAACTCGCTTCTCTCCGCGTGAGAGTGAAAAGGTAATATCGGGGGCGAGAGAGGCAGGCAAAAGCGAATCAGCGAAAGTGGTGTTATAGATGTGAAAGAGCAAGTGCCAGAAAGAGAAAGGGAGCCTTACCAAGGGAGACGCACAAACAAAGACAAAGAGACAAAAGAATATGTATACACATATAGAAATAAAAGAGAAAGCATTTCACTCTATATTTAAATTTAATAAACAATTTTATGTCCTCTGCCGAAAAAAAAATTTCATTTTTTTCATATTTTCAAAAGAATAAATTATAGGCTTATTAAAAAATTGTAATCAGTGACATTAAACTAAAAAAAAAATTTGAATCAACAAAATTTTATTTTTGAAAAAAAAATGAAAATATCTGGAGTTTATTTACGGACTGTTTGAGAATTTGTGCGGAATAATGGAAAGATTTTAAAGCCTGAAGTATGATTTTAGTTTTGGACAATAAAAGAAGAAAGTTGTACATGAACCGTGGAAACCTATTGTGAAAATTGTAAAAGGGCCTCAAAATTTTTCGGTATGCAACTGTGGATCACTGGGTCAGTAGGGAAACTCCCCGTTACAAATTGCATGCAATAAGCCATGTTTTGGAAGCTGATGCCTCTCAAAATATTTACACCTATACCCTAATTTACAATATCCAAAAGCGTTGAAACATCTCCCGCTGTGAGAGAGCTTCAGAAACCCTCCGACTCAATCCGATCGATTTTAACAACTTTTCGTGTGCAACGAAAAAATAGAGAGGGAGAATTTTCCCTCGAATACCTAATTGAATAGAAATAAAAGAGTAGCTAAAATCTCTAACGAAAAAGGAATTTTATTACCTTTTATATTCTCCTTCACTAATCCATGGGATTTTCGAAAATTATATTGTTTTCTCAATGAGATTTTTTTCGAAATTATTCTTTGTCTCGTTTTTAATAAAAAAATTTCTTTAGATTAAATTAATAATTAATTTTGATTAATTATTATTTAATATTAACAAATAAATAAGATTGTTTAAAACCGAAAAGGTACAATTGTAATGTTAACCCTTTAATGGCCGAGTTTTTTGTCGTTACTTTAGGCTTATAATGTATATTAGATTTAATTACTAAAGTATTCAGTATGAGAAAAAAATTTTTTTTAACATGTCTCACCCCTTAAAACCACCCCCACGGTACATTACTACCCCAAAAAACTGATATTTAACCAAATTGATGAATTAAATATTTTTCAGCTCTTATCTACTTTTTATTTATTTATAAACATTGCCTGGTTGCTTAAAAATTGAAAAGGATCAATAACCCCTTGAAAACACCCTTAAAGTCAAATAATCATTCCTTGACGGTGAAAGTTTTTGTAAATGATTAAAAAAAATCTATAGATTCTAATTGCTTCTAAATTATAAACAATTATTTGAAAGTTACACAGACATAGATAATAATAATAATAATAAACTCACCCCCTACCCTTGAAGCCCACCCCTAATTCATAACTATTCTCAGTTTGGAACAATCAAAAAAATAATTTTCACTGATTTTCGAAAATATGAAAAAAAAAATTTTCTATGATAACTAAGTATTAATACTGAATATAAACAACCCCTGAAAAACAACCCTTAAGTCAAATAACCACCCCTTAATGATAAATGTTTTTGTGAATAAATGAAAAAAATTATATGGATTCTAAGTGCTTCTGAATTGTAAAAAAGTATTTCAATGTTTCACAGATATGGATAATAATAATAAACTCACCCCCTACCCTTGAAATCCACCCCTAATTTATAAGTTATAAGATACTGAATTCAGTTTTCAACAATCAAAAAAATAATTTTCACTGATTATTATCATATTGAGAAATGCATTGAGTACATACTCAATGCACTCCCCTCCACGATGGCGTAGAGGGGAGTGCATTGGGTAAATGAAAGGGGGGGGGGTACGACAGTAGCAAAGAAGCTCCCATGTGGAACTGCTGTTATAAGGCAATCAGCGCGTCGTTTCGTTTTCTCTGTGTAGCGTTCTCCCACTACCTCACCGATTGAGCCTGGGTCTGTAATTTTCATTTTCATACTAAACTCCTAACAACAGGCACTAAAAGCTACAAAATTAATAGGCAATAATGACACCAGCATTATTTTGCAATTTTAAAAACTGACATCATATTCGTAATTATCGACCCCGAAAACCCCTGAGTAATAAGTTTCAGATGAATCTAATGAAAGTTAATCATTTCGTCCGCCATATTGGATCCGCCATTTTCAATTTTCTAAATCTGATATCGGATTCGTAATCAGCGACCCCGAAAACCCCCCAAGTGACAAGTTTCACATGAATCTAGTGAATTTTTATATTTATCGGTCGCCATATTGGATCCGCCATTTTGAATTCTTAAAGACGGACATCGGATTCGTAATCAGCGACCCCGAAAACCCCCGAGTGATAAGTTTCACGCGAATGTAGTAAATTTTTATAATTATCGGTCGCCATTTTGGTTCCGCCATTTTGAATTTTTGAAAACGGACATCGGATTCGTAATCAGCGACCCCGAAAACCCCCGAGTGATAAGTTTCACGGGAATCTAGTAAATTTTTATAATTATCGGTCGCCATTTTGGATCCGCCATTTTGAATTTTTGAAAACGGACATCGGATTCGTAATCAGCGACCCCGAAAACCCCCAAGTAACAATTTTCAAGCGAATTTATTAATTTTTAAAGGTTTTGGTTTTTAGGGGTAGTTTTAGTTATTTTTCTGCACCCTCGGGTTGAATTTTTAATATTAATTTTTTTTTACAAAGGTTGCAATATTTTTAAACATATGTTACTATGAAAGCCTGAAAAAAAAATTTCTTCTGAAATTTATACCTGTTTTTTCATTTTTCTCATTTTTCGGGTTTTTTGAAGGGGTGTATTTCAAAGAGGGTAGTTTTTTAAAAAAATACATGTATTTACATTTGTTACTCTATCCCTCCCCTTCAAAATGAGATCTTAGTGGAGTTAATCGATTAAGTTTTAAGAAAGTTATGATTTTTTGAAGTAGGTGGGACGTATGTGTCCCACTGGCCATGAAAGGGTTAATAAGTTCATGGAAATCGATTCAATACAAAAAAAGACAATTCGTATTGTTATGAAGATAATTATGATAGCGCAATTTCAGCATTTACATTTTCTATTTTTTTTTCTTTTTTTTTTTTTTTTTTTGACCCAGTAGAAATTAGATTTCTAAAGTCACTTTCTAAAATTACACAAATGGAAGTTGTGAATAGATAAAGATCCAAGAGATAATCAAACTCAGAATCCTTTTGGTACTCTTAAAAAGTATAAAGAAATAAAAAATAAAGATAAGAATATAAATAATATTGTTGCATTAGATGCATTAAAAAAAAAATTATTTACTTAATAAATTTTTTTTATAAAGAATTATAAAAAATATTTTAAAGTTCATCAAATAAATAAAATGAAAATAACAAGTTTTGTCAGGAAAAAAAAGAATGAAGGTTAGTACAAAATGTAATAAACAAGTATAGATATCGTTTATAAAGGAACAAATAGATTTTTTTTTTCATTCATTTAACCCTGGAGAGTTGTGTCTGCGGATTTTGTCAGAGTTCCGCCAAGTCTGATAAACGCATTTTATCTCAAGCGATCAGATAACGTACGTTTCGCGTTGAGATAATTATCATCTTGCACAATGCAATGCACAGTGTACCAGTTATGGCTTGAAGATCCACATTAAAAAAATATATAAAATACTAAAAATTAATATTTACCCAATTTTAATTATTTTAATTTTCTACAATTGGGGAATAATTCCCTATCAAAAATTAACCAATTTTTAATCAATATTAATTGATTAGTAAAAGTTACTAGAATGACAAGCGATCAGGGTTGGGTATCATCAAAACGAAAATCAGAATTATATCGCTCATATAGTGTAGAAATTTTGCCAGGGCCCAGATCGGGGCCAGATAAGGCTGCCCTATTAGGGAATGAAACGCCGCGCCTGATGAGGCCCTGATCAGGTGTAGGGTTTCATTCTCTACCAGGGCAGTCTGATCCGGCCCCGATCTGGGCCCTGGCAAAATTTCTACACGGGATTTCTAATTGGCCCAGTTGCAATAAAAATGAACACAAACGTCAAAAAAAAAGCACACGAGAGGGTGGGGGGAGAAAATTATAACTCGGGTATAAGATGCATATATAAATATGCACGCATTTACGTTTGAAACATTGTTGCAGATCGTTTGCAGATTATATATATATGTTGATGGATATATAGAAGAGAAACGCACGCGCACAATTTTGTTAACATACTTTTATAATACCAGGAGCGGTGCGCGTGTCTATGCGACCATCAATGTTGAGTGTAGTAATGCGTCTGTATGAGGCGTTATAGTCTCACATATACAAAGAAAAGTCACTATACGAGTCTCGTGGTACCCCATCTGGGTAAGTGTGTCAAGGACGTGCGAACTGGGCTGCAAAACGGCGGTTTACGTATTGCCGATGAAACGCGTTCGCCTGATGAAGAAGAAAAAATAAAAAAAAAAAATAACGAATATTTGTAATAGGCAAAACAAATTTTCCGCGTGCATTTGCGCGACGTCTATTTATCTTGTGTGACCCCGGCGGAAAAAAAATGGCACCCAGGGACCATTTCCTACATTTGATAAGGTTCATCATTTTTTTTCCCCCGACGACGACCACACCGCGAGTATGTAATCATTTTTCGCAGAGAAAAATGTGTATATATTACAATGAATTTTTTTTTTTTTTTGAAAAATTAGTTAGGAAAATGCGAGTCGTAAATTTTCATCAAATTTTTTTTAAGAAAATATTTTGCTGGGGAAAATGGTTTTCTTTTTTCTAATAAGCTCAAGGTGAGGATAAATCTTAGAATTAGATGTTTTTTTATTGAAATCGAAAAGTTGATTGGCAAAAAAAAAATATTAAAATTAAAAAGGGGAATTTTAAATTAAAATAGGAAAACAAAGAATTAAAATAAAATAAATGAATATCGTCGTAAAAATTGAAAAATTAATTGAATTTTGAAAGTTTATTGAAAGTTTCTTTTTACGATTTTGAACCACTTTTGAAATGCACTTTATTTTTCCAACAACAATATATTGCGACGAGAGAGAGAGTAGGAATATATCATTATTACAAAATTTACGACATATTTGATATGTAAAATTATTGCATAAAAAAAGAAATCTATTTTTGATAAAACTATTATTAGCTGAGATAATATTTCAATTAAAATTCTGAGTTTAAAATTAAACTAAACATAAATTGAATATACTTTAAGATAAAACTTGCAGAAATCGTGAGTTGTAATTAGTTAAAGAGACAGCTGTTAGTCTTTCTTGAAATCAAGTGGAACAAGTTTTTAATTTACATATTCAAACAAAATTATTGACGGTTGCGTATGTGTATGTGTTACTCTATGAGAAAACTGGGTGTTTCATTATTTATATATTTTTAAATAGAGATATATACAAAATATTCTAAATATTACATATGTATTTTTATCTCACTCTCAATCAGTTTTACATTATTTTGTAATCGAACATTTTTTTTGCAGAAAAAATAAAAAATTTCAATATTAATTTTTAAAGAAATTATTCAAAATTAATGAAATTAAATAAAAAGGAGAAATTGTTTTTTGTACTACAATTTGGAAAAGTCAATTTCGTGAAATGAATATTGTCCCCATTGTAAATAGTTTCTGGCAGCGCGCAGTCAATTAATTTTCGCCTTCATATAAAGCGAAAACTAATTGACAAATGTGACAATTTAATATATTGTCATAGATTTTTTTTCCCCCGAAGAGATTGGATAATTCGGTAGTAGGCGAGAAACTCTTAGGTAAATTATTTTGTTTGCGCATAAAATTGCCTCATCCGGGGTATTAATCTCAAATAGACTTTTATCTAGATAATGCCTATGGGAAATCGTTACGGCAATCGTAACTCCGTCATATTGCAATCGCTCACGGACGAATGGCACTTACGATGTATGCTAAATATATATACATATATACCATAAATGATAGCCGGAGTTTTTATATATATTTGTTGCTCACTGCGTTTATTTGGATATATCTTTTCATTTTATTTTTATTACTTTTATTGAAAATAATTATTTTTTCAAAGAGATTTTCTAATTAATAAAAATAAATCATTTTTCCCGAGGAAAAAATTGATCCTTGAAATTCATCTCCAGGGTGAAAATTTCAACGGCATTAACGAGGGTGTGTTTCCTATAAAGCTCTTGATATTCTAAACGATTGATTCTAATCGCATTCATAACGCGACAAAAATATATATTACGGTAACGCTCCTGGTAACGACACAAAGAGTTAGATTTTACTTTTAGTTTCGAAAATGGGATTACGGAGTGGGGCAGGCCTTGGCACACTTTACACACCGAGACACGCTACTAACAGACAAAGATAGAATGAGATAGAAGGAGAGAACGCTTGAGCAAAAGAAAGATAGTAGAGAGAGAGAGAGAGATAGATAGACTCGCACGTGCTTATACTTGCGACAAATATTACGAGAATTGCAGGTACGATATACATTATACCTATGATTAATTTACATCCTTTTTTTTATTTCTTAATTCTTATTTCGATGGTGTCCCTCTGTTCTTGAAAAAAAAAATTCTTTTCGAAAATATTGATCGTAGATTTCTCTTTTTCCCCGAAAAAAGAGTTTCGCTTCTTATCTGACTCATCTTAATGGTGGTTTTAGGCAAATGTTATTCGAATTTGTTCTCAAAAAAATATTTTCTTACTTTATACTTAAAAAAATATTTTCCGAATAAAATTTTTACAAAGACAATGGATATTTTTAATATGGAAATATTTGGAAAGAAGTTCATATTATATCCGCAACCGCAAACTTTGTCATTATTTTTTCTTTTTGTTCTGTTATGATTTCCGGTTACGTATACTGGTGTAAAAAAAAGTGAAGAAGTAGGCTTATAGCGAGAGAAAAGAATAAAATGGTGAATCGCATGTTTTAACATTTTTAAAAATATATCTCGTTCTCCGGCGTGTCTGCTTTAGGGACTTTTCGTTTTTGTAGGTCAGGGCTTTCACTTTCGTTTCGGCGTATTCTTTTTTCAACATCCGCCCGTACTCACTCTTTCGCTTTCGATTGACCCTTTTTCAAGAGACTATATATAAAATGTATGGTTAAAGTACACGAATTCGATTACGATCCACTTCTCATTCTTTGATGATCCCCCTAAACTATACTCTAATACCTAAAAACTTTCGCGAAGAGAAGCCTTTTCACGCAGGTGAATAAAAAATGAAAAAAAAAAAAAGAAACGAAAGAAAGAACGAATCAAGATCAGAACCCGAGTACCTGCTGCTATCAAGCAGGTACGAAAAATTTTGCGCCCACATATAATATAAAAGTGGTCTCGTCGTTTGTGTATGTGTGTAACATAAGACGAGAAATAGTTTTCGATCGATTCACGGAACTCTTTAACGTTCCCCTTTGCCCTTTCCTGTCTCGAGGGAGAAAGATATCGAAAATCATCCTTGTAAAATAATTCCACAGGTGTCTGCGAGAATAATCCATTGAGGGCTATATTAGTTGTTTAATTATACTTCCATTTTTAGACGCAAGGTTCAAAATTATTTATATATATTTTTATCATTTCTAAAGGGAATTGAATTGTTTTCTTTTTCTATATATATTGTTCTATATTTATTATATGTATGTGTATATACTATAAGTCTGAAAAATCTATCACGTCAGATAAATAAATACATAATTCATTCACTTAGAATCTTATTTAGGTTAAGAGCACTTACGATAATCAAAATATCGATTAAACTTCACCAAGTGCATTACCTATAGGTCCGAAGATTATACTCTCATTACAGCATACTTTTATTGCTCGATATATTTTTTTTGCCATTTGCGAGGTTAACATTTGCCTTCAAAACAAAATAAGGGAAATTTTCATTTTTTTTTTCTGTTAATCGTATTTGTGTCACATTACCCCACATAATTGAAACGATAGACTAAAAATAAATAAATTTCCTCCGATTCTTTAAAAATAGAGACGAACTCGAGAAAATTTGAAACTTCACAAAAAAGTGCAGTACTTTTATTTTGTATAAAAAAAATCAGTTATTTATTGAAAATTTCTCCAAGACAAGTATATAATAAAATATTTTGAATTTGAAATACAATTTTCTAATACGTAATTTTTTTTCAAAGATAATTTTTAAATCAATATGCGCATAAAGAATTAGATATAAGGAAAAATCTGAGCAAATTTCCATTCTATAAACCGTATAGATTTGTTTTTTCCTCCTTTGGATTGCATCTCAAAGTTAAAGGATGTGGACACATTCATCAATAAAAAAATTAATTTCATTCAAATAATTAATTACTTGCTTTTTATCAAAATAAATATTTACTTGAACTAAATATGACGAAAAAAAATTTTATTTGATTCAAATAAATATTTCTTCATAATAATCGATTATTTGAATCAAATTTTTTTTACCCTGTCAATTACACCAATCGAGGAAATTGTGTTAAATACACGAAGCACGAAAGATTTATTATTTGTTAAAATTTCACCCCTTTTATAAATGTATAAAATCAATATTTTAATCAAAATAGGGTAATATGGCTTAAAAACGAATTACCGAAATTTAATATTTATTGTGACCTTTTTTTATCATAAAATTCTAATTAACATATAAAAGAAATTTTTGTCAATTCAACTGAAAAATTATGTTATCTAAAAAAAGAAAAAAGCAATGTTATTTAAAAATATTTCGTTCAATATGAGCGCACCATTAAGAATTCTTATGGTGTCTCTGATGAAACTTTGAGAAACTCATTGTCAGAGAAGACAAAATTGGAGAGAAAACACGAGTCGCGCGGATGAAAGAGGGGAATTTTTTGAAATAAAAAGTAAAGTAGCAGCAAAAAAGAAAAAAAAGCAGCGACAAAAAGAAACACACATTGAATTTATGGGGAGAAAACGGATGAAGAAGAGAATCATAAAACGGAAGAAGAGACAGAGAAGGAGAGAGAGAGAGTGTGGAGAGGAGAGTAGAGGAGACGATGAGAAGAAAAAAGGGAGAGTTAAAGACAAAGATGAAGATAAAGGCAGAAACAAAGAGAGAAGAGGCAGTCATAAAGAGGAGAGACAAGAGAGGGGTGTACGCTAGGTAGAAAAAAAAGAGAGAGAGAAATATAATAAGAGGGAGTGAGTCGCGGCTGCGTCATGTTCTCATCGAAGTAGGTCAGTGGGTCTCCCCACCAAGTTTTGATCGCACACGACACTGGCAGACTGTACCATAGACTGTTGGTAAGTACATACAGTGAGAGGCACCGGTGTACTGTCAGTGGGGAGTGCCAACGGCGTTACTGTTGACCCAGCCACAGTCTGAACAACTTTACAAGAGTCGATCTCTTGCCTGCTCTTTGAAAGCAAGAGTTTTCTGTAATTCACCTTCTCTCTAACTGACTCTCTCCCTCAATTTCCCCTCTGGATCGGACTCTCTTGTTATTCTTACGATACACCTATCGCTTTACTATCACTTTTTACATCTCATCACCCACACCTTTCTTCTGCTCCATCATTACTCAAGGTCCTCGATTATTCAAAATCAAATTCAGAAAGCCCGGTTGCAAATTCAAAAAAAAAAAAGGGAAAGTTACGAGTTATTCGCTTCTTTACATTCCATGAAATTTTACTCAACGGGATTTACATATTTTATAGCCGAAATTCAATACTAAAAATGGTAAAATTTACAAGACTCTAAAGAATCATAAATTCCACCGTACTGAATTTAAAGTACAGTAAATTTTACTAAACTTTATTTAAAAGACGGTAAAATTTACCAAACTGATTAATAAAATTTAAAAAAACATTTAATTAACTAAAAGCAAATGGTAAAATTTATTAATTTCTATATTTAAAGAATCATAAATTTCGCCAAACTGAATTTGAAGTATGATAAATTTTACTAAACTAAATGATAGTAAATTTTACAATGCAATTTAATTTTAAGATTTAGTAATATTTTTTAAATTAAGAGAATTTTTTAAAGTAATAAATTTTTTTTTAATTAAAAACTCACCGGTGAAGTAATCCCGCGCGTAGAAAATCATCTTTGGTCCAGATATAGAGTGAAACGTAAACGAGGTGCTTCATTAATGGTCTAATTCAATTTGGAGGATTGGGGCCATTAGCTAACAATCCTGCACGGAAAGTCCACCATGAATTTTCAAAATTTCTAATTGTAAAAACCTGGAAAATAAATTTTTTTTTAGTTTCAATCGTTTCTGACTCAAATGAGAAATATTTTTAAATTCTTGAAATTAAAATTATCATTTTAATTATTACAATTCGATTTTCAATAATATTACTTTAGTCAGTGAAATTCTTTTTATTTACCGTCTGGTCAAATTATATTCGTTTAAAAAATATTTCATTCAATCGATTGCAAATAGGTTAAAATTTTTTTCTTTTTGTGTCTTTTCTCTATTTTCTTTTTTCTCATTATTCAATAAAATTAGGGAAATTTGAGCTTTCGTGACTTATTTCTAAGACAAGAATAATATTCATTAGATTATTTAAATAACATTTGATAAAATTACTATTATTAAATATTGCTTGATATTTATAACAAAAACAAAGTAGGTATTGTATAGTTCGATTGAAATCTGTTAAATAAAAAAAGAAAGAAACAATTTCACCAACTATCGTGATATTTTTTAAATTATGTGAGAAATGTGATAAGAACATTTAATAAGGGACTAAATTGGAAGAGAGAGGAAGTTGTTGGATTAGAATTTAGTGCGCATTAAATTCATTTGGGTCGTTGGTCATGCAAACTTCTAATATTTCAATGTCTATAAATATAATTTATTAGACACGAAAAATATTAAGTATAAAGAAAATATTTTCAATAAATATATTTTCTATTATTCATCTTATTCAATTCAAATTTTATTCGAAAATTTATATTTTACAATAAACTAATAATTACCTAAAAAAATTAGTGAAATTTTTTGTTTTATTTGCATGACAAAAGATATATATATATGTTAGATTTGTGTCATTTGGGAAGAGAGCTATAATAAAGGAAATGTTAAACTGTATATTTATTCATTATTAAGTTATAAGCAAACACTCGAAAGCCTTTGGAGAATTTCAAATAAGATATATTCATTTCTTATGCGAATAACGTTGCAGCCCTAAGTCTCGCACATTCGTCACAGAAATTGACAAACTTCCGGAAAAAGAAAACGTCTTTTTAGTATATAAAACTTGCGGCACCTAACACAAGATATATATTTATAACTTTTTTGTTTTGCGAAAGTTATAATAATAATCTTCATATAAAGTACCAAAGAAAAGAAAAAGTAGACGCTCGAGTCTTACAATATATCTTAAAATTTCTTAAAAGCATTTCTGACATACATATATTTTTCGTTACTGGAGAAAAATTTTCTTGATAAATAACAAAAAATCGAATTATAGTAATGCACTAAAAATGAACTAAAAGCTTGATACATATTTGGGTAAAGAAACTTTTTTAGTTAGGTCAACAAAATTTTATTGAGACAATTAAAACTTTTTGTTAGTCAAATCAAACAAATTGGTTGTTACATTATACTGACATAGAAAAAAAATTAAAACATCCTTTTTTCGTTATTATTCGAATAAAAATATCCGAGAAAATGAGTATGAAAGAAGGTATTTATACTGAAAAGGAACGAAATCAGATTGGAGTAAGGTAATCCTCTTTAGAATATTTAGAATTGATTCGTTGCTTGAGCTCTTCTCACATCCTTTTGATACAGGTTCACTTCCTTTTGATATCAATGGTACTATAGGTTCTCCAGACACTACGTAATAGATGCTTCCCGCGACGAAACATCTGCACCAAAAAGGAGTGTCTTTCATATTATATATATATATTTTTTTTCTTATTGTTGGATCTGTTCAATTGCTTCCTTTCGATAGTCAGAAGAATCCTTTTGACGGGCAAAAAAAAGAAGGAAGGAGTGATGCTTACAAAATTGAAGATCATAAATTATGGATATAGTATGTTACGTAGATTGACCCACTTCTTGACACTAATACCAACTCGATTCTTTCCTTCTGACGAGTTAAATTTGGATCTCCGTGTATATAATCAAACCACAGATGCCATGTGAATATTGGTCTCTTTGGCGCCACAATTCTTCCTTTAAAAGAATTTTTTTTTGTTTCATTTTATTTTCTATAATTGCATTACTTCAATTTTATTTGTTTTATACTTTTTCTTCTATATCATCTTTATTAGAATGATTCTTCAAATATACCTCACATTTCGAGAATGCATTGATATAACGAAAAATATAAATTTTAGATGAGGGGGGAAATAAATAGTTTTCCTCATAAAATATTCTGAATATAAATTCATATCAAGTATAAATTTGAGCAAGACATCCTTGAATTACGTAAAGTTTTTCGTTATTGGAACATTTTGAAGAGATGCTTTCTGATGAGAGAAATCGATTAACTATAACGTCAAAATTGATTTTGATTCTAAAATCCGAATTTAATTTGCTTTACATAGGAACTGTTTAAGAAACACAATCAATTCGCTGAGACCTTCATTTATTACATTCTCATATTTCCTTCAATATATACTTGAAATCTCCTCTAAATTGTCAAATTTGAGGCTGTGGATTTTAAAAGGACCTACGCTCGAATTTACATCACAAGTTAAAATTTTGAAATTTCAATAATAGTCGTTAATTTGATATTGAATGAAGTAAAATTCCAATTTACGATCAAAAAGAAGTTAAAAATTCTGATGATTTTAATTATGCATCTTAATTTGCGAGCGTGTTCCATGCCGATATTTTGAGCATATTGTCATTCCGTTGATTAATAATTGAATTAGCCTTCGCTCATCTATCTATCTCTGACTTGCAATGAGCCCACCACCCCCGCTCGCCTAGGAAGGTACACGTGCTTACGTTGCTCGGCACTTGGGCGATAAAGCTGCCGCCGCCACCACCGCGCGAGTCTCGGACAATATTTCTGCAGCCGACATAGACCTGGTTCCGTAAGTAGGTCAACCCCACCTTCGTTGTCGCGTTCCTCACTCGTCCCCCTTGCCCCCCTGACTCCCAGCCCGATTGCCGCTCGGCTCGTTTCGCGCCACCACCACCAAGCCCCTTGCCCCCACGACCCTCTCCGACAGCCCGAATGATCATCGCCCCTCTCCTCTCTGCACACTGACCCCCGCCTCCTCGGCGGGCACCTGGCCGCGCGCAGTGGCTTACGCTGCTGAATCACTTTCACTTATGCTGTGCACTGTGTTGGTACTGCTGTTCTCCGTCGGTAAGGGGCTTTTGTATGAGCGCGAAATACTCTCCGCGAAAAATAATAATAGGGATATTTTAGTGTAAATTTTGATTTTTTTTCAAAAAAGATCAATTTTTGGAAAGTTAATTGGGTGCCGGTTGTGACCGCAAAAGCGCGTGGGAGCCGCCTTCCAATTTGGAGTGACGTTGTGTACAGGCCGGAGGCACGGATACAGCGGGTCTAGGGTGACAGGAAGGGTGGGGGTGGGCCCTTCAGGAAAAGCAACGAGGCGAGAGACAACAGTCGCACGCAGATCGCCGTGTTGTCAGGCCGTGTTTGAGGGGAATTGAACAGCCACGTTACAGTGCTCCGAAAAAACACACATCTCTCTCTCTTTCTCTCTCATACATTCGTTTTTACTACACGATTCATTTACTTCGGCCTAGTATCTCGTTTATTTATTTAGCCGTTTCTGTTTATTTATAGCTGCACGTCTATTAATAATCAGTGCGAAGTGTCTTTAAAGGAATATCGTCCCGGTTTATTATTTGGTGCATCGTGTGTGATTTTTTTAACATCATCAGGTTTTTTGGATTGCAGTGCTGGAAAACAAGGAGTTATAAAAGAGGTGTCGTTGATCCACAAGTTTGTCGTGACTAATCACATAAATAGTGACAGAGGTTCTCCGTGATTTTCATTCGCGTTTAACACTCACGATAATGACCCGAACGTGTTGCAGATCCTCGAGTGGATACGAAGCTGAAACAGTGCCTTGGTTTCTCCTTCCATGAGATCCGGTGTTTGTCCCATTATCCCCAACCCCTGAATTAAAACACTCTTGTTTTTAACAAAAAAATTATGTGCTAGAACCAAAATTTCAGTAGGAACAAAATATTTAATTTCTTTTAGTGGTCTTTTTGCAGTGCAAGGGGCCAAAAATTAGGAACAAATTAGAGATTTGGTGGTGTATCCTTTTTTTTTTGGTTTTTATTTTGTTTATAAATTAGTGAGTGGTGATTTATGACCCGAAAGATAAATTGTGGTGTGTCACTCTTTCATGGGTGATATGTTATTGGAGATGGAGCAACATTCGGGCCTGATATCCCTGAACATGTCGCCATTTCAGTTGAGCCCTCAGGGCAGTCCCCAAGGTGCTGGCACAGGTCAGCAACAACAGCAACAGCAACAACAGTCCCAACACACGAGTCAGTATGGATCCTCCCCCTATGGTAATTGTGCGCAAAGTTCACCCTCAAATATGTGCCACCCCCAGCAAAATCAGCAACAGTCCCAAATGTCGAGTCACAATCAATCGCAACAAAGTGGAGGCGGTATGTCCGGTTTTGAGGCGGCATTCTTTGATGCCACGAGCCTCGAGGAACGTTGTCCCATGTGCGGTGACAAAATGTCCGGCTATCAATACGGTCTCCTTACTTGCGAATCTTGCAAGGGTTTTTTCAAGCGCAATAGCTCGCCCTGTAGCAGTAAAAAGGTCTACACATGTCTATTTTCGCCAACAGGCGGAGGCAGCTGTGGTACTTCCTCGGCCTTGGAGGGAGGCACTTACGCCGGTGGTGGCAATACCGGCGGTAACAACAACAACAACAACAATAATGCCGGTACAGGTGCAGGAGGTGGCAACAATGCCGGACCGACTGGTGCCGGCGCCAGCGGGAACGTTGCCATTCCTGGTGCACTTTGTCATCCAAGTCTTGCACAGGCGGGTGTGGGTGTCGTGACTGGTTCCATTCCTGGACCATCGGACTTTCCTGATACCAAGGACGTCATCGAGGAACTGTGTCCTGTGTGCGGGGACAAGGTGTCCGGTTATCACTATGGATTACTCACTTGCGAGTCCTGCAAAGGATTCTTCAAGAGGACGGTCCAAAACAAAAAAGTCTACACCTGTGTCGCTGAGAGGTCATGTCACATTGACAAGACACAGAGGAAGCGATGTCCCTTCTGCCGGTTTCAAAAGTGCCTTGAAGTTGGCATGAAGCTCGAAGGTGAGTTATATTTTCTCTTTCTATTCCATATTCGTTCTCGGAGAATCGATTTTAGAATCAGCCTTGCGATGCTTTAAATATGTTTTTTATGCCAGAAATTTGAACCGGTTGTTAAAAATTTCACTTTTGCTAAGAAAATCAAAATCGATTCGGAAATATACATCCCTTAAAATTTAAGAACGTTCTCAACTATATTTTAAACTAAAAACATTTTAAAAATTTCATTAAAAAAATTGTTGAAAAACTTGTGCCGTTTATAGTATGAATTATATAACAAATAAATATAACTATCATTTACAATAATAATGAATCAGTTGGAAAATTCTTAGCTAGAATCAAAAGAAAATGTCATTATTGGAGTAGATATCTATCACTTTTCTAAATGTTAAATTGAAACTCGTGGATATATTCCTTTCTAGATAGGTTCGTGAACGTCTGTTTTACATATGTTGCACAATACGTGTTCATAAACATAACCCATATAATGGAAAGAATTTATGAGTTTCTTTTTCGATTCGGAAAAGTGACAGGTGACTATATATGCTAAAACTCACTCTCTGTAAATTTTAAACTGTTTGAAAAAGCTGCTTAACGAAATGACGTAAAACTCACTAATTGACAACTAATTTTCAGTGAAATAATGGTCTATTTGGCCAGTGACCAATAAATAATAATTTGACACCAATTAAATTGATTTTTTTTCTTTTTAATTTAATTCCATCATGGAAATAAATCTTAAACAAAAATTTAACTCTTTCGTAAAAAACATTTTGTTTTTCTTGCCATACAAAAAAAAAATTAACCAAACTGATGATGCTCAATGATACTGGGGATATTTTACATTTTTTTCAATATCAATAGTTATGTTAATAATATGTTATTTTTATTTGTTATTTTTACAAGCGCAAGGAGGTAGAGTGAGAAACAAGTTCCAATAATAAAGCAAATACTGTATAGTACAGTGGAATAGTCAATAAAAGCTGTACGTTACATGCCAAAAGGTCAAGATGTCAAAGTAGGTCGTAGAAATTATAAGCCAAATTGTAACAAACTTAATTGGTATCGTTGTACATTTAAAAGTTTTGAAATTAAATATTTCACCATCTTGTGTACTTCACAATATATTGAAAGTTAATTAAAATTATTTGAAACGTGTTAAAAAATTGTTTATAACATGTGAAAAACAATTTTTGTGTTCAAAATATTTTGAAAAGTGCCAAAGGTGTTGGAAATTATTTCAAATATTTAAAACATGTTTCAAATGATTTAAAATGGTCAGAACATTTTAGAAAATGTTTTAAACATGTTCAAAATTGTTTAAAATATTTTTAAAAAGTAGATCACTTTCTAAAAACAACTTTAAACAATTTTCACTGGCAATTGAAATATCAACATTTCACTTATTAAGCACTGTTACGTCAACGAAAAAGAAATGGAGTTTTATAAATTTTTGATGTACAGTGTGTAATGATCGATTGATTTTGTTTGAATTGACTGACTGACAAGTGTTGCAAGTACAAACATTTTAAAAATGTCTTTATAATAATAAATACAAAAACGATACCTCAACTTTTTAAAATTGATCTCTCTTGGCATATTTCAAGAATTTTTTTTATCTCATTTCGTAAATATTGTTCGAAGACGCTTTTACTTTGTAAAATGAAACGAAAAAAGATTTTTTTTGATGTCTTAATATCATGCGACATCTCTTGTCACAAATTATGTATTAAATGTCCCTACCCATTCAAGTTAAATGGCGACAGTTATTGCTAAATATATTAAAAACTTTTCATAATCTCCATTGGAAAGCATATAAAATATCTTGAATGCTTGACATGGCATTGAGAATGTAATTGTCGAAATCGATTTCTATTATGAGAAACCACATCCACCTACGCCCTTTTCGGCACACTAACTTTGGTTAAAAATATACCTATAATTCTTTGAGATTTGATCCCTTAACATCTATATGTATTATGAAATTTAATAGTCTTTTTTCCATAAAAAAAAGAAACGAAAGTCAATTCATTTTTAATGCATTTTTAGTTTCAAATCAAATATAAAAAAAAATTGAGATGAAAATACTACTTTTCGATGTTGAAAAACGTATAAAACAATATTTCGAAAAATTTATGCCCCAATTACTAATCTTTCAGAATATTTATTTACATTGCGCAAGATAATTCTGTTTTTTAAATCGAATAATGAAATAGTATATAACTTATTTTCCATCATTTTACTTAATTTATTATTTTTAAAATAAAAAAAAATTACACTAGACATAATTTTTATTTATATATTAATTTTTCTAAACCCTAAGATTAATAATTTATTGCTGATAATTTGATTCAGTGGGTTAATAAAATTAACAATATTTATGGCGACTTTTTTTTGTGTCTTAGTAATTAACTTGTATATTTATAGTTTTCAAGACACATTCATTTATATAATAATTACAAGGACTACATTGTTAATATCTCTGATTTACAAAACCCATAACTCTTTTAAATAGTTATCAGCCATCAGTCTTATTAATCAATTATTTTATAATTAATGCATATTTTTTTTCATCTTATTTTGCATTCTTTGTTCTATTTTGTTACTTGTATGCATGGGCTATAAATATAATTATTATTTTGTTATTGTGTTATCCATTAGATTTTTGTTATTATCACATAAATATTGTAATTTTCCGTATGCGTAAAATTTAATTTAATTTTTCAAAATTACAACAAAATGAAATTTATTATTTGTTATTGAACTGACGTCATTCGTTGTTGAACTTTATCATTGCTTTAAAAGTTTTTAAAATAAAATAATATATTTTACAGAGAAAAAGCGTATTCGAAAAATTAAAAAATAATCTAAAAAATATTGAAATTATTTTTAGGATTCTTTGTGTGGTTATGTAATTTTATAAAATAAAAGTTAAAAAGAAAACTCTCACTTTTTATTATCTACGTCAAATTTTGAAATTTTTCAAGTTTATTTGGTGTAATATTTGAAGAAAATTGAACTGAATTAAATATTTCAAAATTACAAATTGAATTTTAATTTTGTAAGTAAATGAAAAAAAAACTTTCGATTGAAGTGAAAGTAAAAGTGAAATTACATAATCACATTCGAAATTTAATTTGAAAAGGATTCTTTTTTTTGGAGACTTATATATTTGAAATGATTTTTAATTGTTATGATATTAAAAATAATTTGTTGCTTTTAAAAGTGTCAACATCCCTTCTTGACGGTTTATTTCGACACTGTCAGTTCTTATCAATGTGCTACTTCTGTACACGTGGGTGGTGGGTTGTCGCAATGGAGGTCAAGTGCGGGAAATAGTAACTGGGTGGAATTAAATGATGCCTCTGACAGACACAATTAAATTTACTGACACTGAAGCACTCGGATCAATTAAATAGCCAGGAGTTTGGTCAAAACAAACAATAAAACACCTTTAAAAAAAGTGTTTAACAAATAAAAAAATATAATGACTACTTTGCTCTAGATTTCGTGACTTTGATCTAATTTCACAATGCCATATGCTTTGTACATCTATATTATCTCAAATTGTCTTTTGCAAAAGTTTATCTATAATGCTTTTTTTTTAACTTTAAACCCCGTTTTTATTATCTAGTAGCGATAAAAATTTTAAAAAAGGTGAAAACTTTTTTGTTATGGCAAATATTGTAAAATATTATTTGTTTGGCATTTTTTGCAAATGTAATTATGTCAGATGTATTGTATACATTGTGACATAATTACATATATATATTTTTTTGGATGTGTACTGTAGAAAATTTGTCTGTTGTTGCTAATGTAATGTAAATTTATTTTTAACAGATTTATAAATTATAATATATTAAAAATTTTTGTATATCATAATTATTTATTTGTCGCTTTTGCTGAAATAAAAATTCAGTCAAATTTGCATGTTTGCTAAATTACCGATGATATCACGCTATATTACTCTTTACTTCATATGAGGCACATTTAACCCAGATTGTGAACGACGGAATACGTAACACACAACATACCTCGTTTGTCGACTCAACCTCCTCACACTCTCGGTTTACTTTTATCCACTCAATAAATAAAAATCATTCAATTAAATTGTATCAGTCGGGCAAATAGAATATTTCAGAATTATTTCATTTTTTAAATTGAATCATGTTTTTTTAAAATAAGAGTTGTCTTTGAAAATTAAGAATTTAGAATCTTTTTAAACGGCTATTTTTTTTTACTTTTTTTTTGTGTTGATGAGAAATCTCGAAGAGCAAGTCATCTCTGGTGAGACCAATCACGACTTGAATCGGTCACATTCTTTGCAATTTTTTTTTTGTTTTTTTATCTTTTTCGTTTCTGTTTCTTTGATGGGATTTTTTTGTTCTGTGGAGGATGCGCGAGAACCGGAAACCATCACTTTTCATTCAAGAGACTCGGTTACTTTCGTCAAAGTTCGCCAAAAATCGCTGATTCACCGATCTCTATTCAAAGCGTCATTTGTATGATACTAGGTGCTACCTACATGCTTTTTCATGTCAGAAAGACTAGCCTTTAGGCTTCATAGTCTTCTAGAATCTTGATAGTAATAAGCTCTGACTCACTCTCATCCTTCTCTATTATCCCACTTGCTCCATCATCACTCTCGATTTTCAAGTCAGTGGCGCCTAACTCATTTATACCGCGTGTTTTGAAAAACGTTGATCAAAGATTTTCAATCACTTTCAATTTTTTATGATGATTTTTCTAAAATCTATACAAATTTTATAAGCAAAACATTTTCAATTTAGATACGGATTAGATTTAGCTTCTGTTGTTCCAAGGAAATATCAAACAGATCTAACTTTTGTTGAACAACAAATATTGCCAAAGCAAACCGTAATTTTGTTTACTCTACATAGTTGTTTTGATAATTGGATAATTTCGATCCATTCAACAGAAAACTTTTGTCCTATACTATAATTTTAGAAAATCAATCATGTTTGTACCAACAAAGATTTCAATTATAAAAAAATCAAACTTTGCGTCGATGAGAAGAAGAAAGTTGTAAAATTTCAAGTCGAAATTCAAATAGTCTATATGAAGTGAATAGTGTTTAAAGGCAAAGAAATGAGCACGGTTTTGTCGCGTTTATGCAATCGTCGACACGCTGAAGGAGCAGAGTATATAGAAAACGAATGGAAGTTATATACACACATACATATACAGAGTATATAGAAACGAAGGAACGAACCAACAGTGAGAATTGCGACAGAAAGCGTTTCGAGATTCTCTTTAATCGTTGGGCCTTGGGGCCTAGACCTACTTGGATTGCACCTATAGCAATATATGTAACTTAAAATAAAGTTGTACTATACCTAAGTGCACCACACTTAATGTATATATACTCTTCGACTTCTTTAGATATCTCAAACTCTTCGTATCTTGTCCTGAAATTCAGGATTTCGATGGCTTCGTTTTTCTTTATTGCCTTTTACACGGTCGCAACACAGTGACACAGTTGATTCTGCAATGCTGTGCGCGCGTTTACGCAAACGATACAAAAGCGGGCGGCTCGTTTCTGATAATAAATAACTTTACTCTTACTTTTAACGTCGCACGACTTAATACCTGATCAGACTCAACGATAAAGGCGTGAAGTAACTACTCGTGGAATACACACACACACACACATAGACCAATTAACAACTACATTGATAAACCAATAACTAATAGAATGAATCATTTTATAATATTATATACTTTTACATATAGGCCAACTTTTGATAAATGTATTATTTTTTTTTCTAATTCGAGTTAATTGCTTTCTTAGGAGTCTAGTTTATTTTAATGCGGGAAATGAGTTGAGAAACGTGTATGAAATTAAGAAAGAACTCTTATAGCCAATTACTGTTTAAAAATTACATCAACATTTTGCTGTTTAAAAATATACGCACTGGACGAGTTTTAGATTATTTTGATTAAAATAACTTTTTAGGAAAACCTAATTTTGTTTTTTCTCGCAAAAAATTCTGGACCTTTCCACGATTGCGAATTTTTAAAGAAGAACGTGCAAACCAGAAAATATGTTTATGGTTCTGATTCTCCATAATTTGGAAAAATAATAACAGTAACATTTAATTATATTGTAAATTCTATACTTATTTTACAGCAGTAAAACTGTGCTAAAAATCATTGTAGAACCTTGGGCTTCAAGGAGTAAACAACTTCCTACATATTTAATCATCCATATCTAAACTGCCGGTTATGATTGAATGGGCATTTTCTTTACATCATCTTAGTTTATAAATCGATTTGACAAATAGTCAATTTAATTTTTCATTATTTAAATAAAGAAATTAATTTAAATTAAAAAAAAAAGTGTTTAGTCAGAATGTGTATATTGTTGGCGATTTGTATATCCATAGCACTTGGCCATCAAAATAAAATCCGATCAGCGTTTCCGCACGGCTTCCAATTTACCGTAATCCTCAATTAAATTAAAGGGTGTGCCTTATATCCGAACACTTTTGTACAAAGACACTCCCTGTAATCGATCGTTATAATTTTAACCGGAATACTTTTACTTTAATCTCCTCTCTCGTTACAGTTGAAACTTTGATCAATAAATTCCTTGTGCTCGCGCGAATGGATCAACTTTTGCGGTCGAGACGCACTGAAACCGCATCAAACTTACTTAACCCCTTGGCTTTGCTCTACTTTTCATTAGTCTTTCAAGTTCCAATAAAATATCTTTTTCCCACAAATTAGAGAAAAATCCAACTCATTGTGATTCAGAACTATTTTTTCTGTTATTTTAATCGGAAATTGTTTTGCGTAACTATTTTTTATGATTTTAAAAAAGAAATAAAAAAAAAAAAATTTTCTCAAGAAGAAAGTACCTTTGGTAATGATAGTTATGTCACTGAAATACTCGAATCGTTAAATAGTAGGCCCGGGCCAAATGTGTTACGAATGAAAGAATGTTAACTTTTCCTTTGGTAGAGGTGAAACATGTATAGTGACGTAACTGTTTCTTTTAAAAAAGAGAATTATGTTCATCATGAAAAAGATTTAAATCGTAATGTGATTGCCTTAAATGCCCTTTAATTAATTATGTAACAAATACTTTCTTTCACTTTCTTTTTTATTTTCTTTCCGAATTTATATATCCTACAGCACCTTTTTTCACAGGATTTTTTCAGATTTTAAAAATCTGGAAACATATTTTCGAGGCTATATACCATGTCACAAATTAAATGCTTTTTTTAACTGACATGACGGTTTAAAATAACTTTGCCCTCATAAAGTGTTTTATAACAGAACCCAAAAATTTGAAGAGGAAATTCTTTTTTTTAATCCTTGTCCACCCTTTGCTATTGATTTTAATTTTACTATAGTCCTAAAATTGAAATTTTACGTTTGTACCTGGAGGCATGAGTGCCAATAAAGAGGGGACGTTTAAATTTTATGATTTGGAAAAATGTGTTTGGACAGTTTTTGAAGTTTACTGCACCCAACTAGGTAGCAACAAAAAAGAAGAAGATTATCCTAATCCTAATGCCAAACAGATAAATATTCAGAAACATGTGTTTACTATATAATTGCCGAAATTTGTGCCACGTGGTTCTAAATTCTTAAATCATTATGACATTTTTCTTTATCCATGTAAATATTATATTCTTTTTTTTGGGGTCTAAAATTTTAGTTCTACTATACTAAAATTAGCCGTGAAATTTTTACAAAAAAATTCACCTTTTTCATTCTATTTTCGAAAAATTTTTTCCTATTTCTAAATGACCTAAAGTGAGAATTTCCCATCTTTGATTGCAAACATATTTCGAGTTTGAAAAGATATATACATATGTACTTACTTGGCTTTTGATGAGGCGAGGCGAAAAACGGGGGAGAGACAAATATCGCTATTGGAGAAATATGGCTTGTTTTGTGACCCAAAGAATCCTCGACCCATGAAAATAATGTGAATGTCAGGCACTGTCCTGGCATTTAGAAGAATAAAAGTTTCCGATTGCCATTACAGATAAAGGAACATTAATGCACGCTACATCAGTCGGTGAAGCTGGTTCTCTGAAATACAAAAAAAAATAAAATATATACATTTATTTGAATTGATTAATATTTCATGAGGTTCACTTATTGTGGAATTGATTTTATCCTTTTAAGTTTTTAAAGCATATAAAGTTTTTTCTCATTGCTGCGAGAATGTAATTTTCTCCCGCGAGTTAAATTGCAATCGAAAATATAAATGTTACTTTATTTAATAATTTATTTATCGAGAACTTTTAAGTGAGATAATATTATTTTTTTCTTTCTTCATTTTAGAAAATTGAATCCCCTTGTTAATTATTATCAGTTAATTAGAATAAATTATTTTCAATGAAAAAATTTATTTCTCGAAAATGGAAATTTCTTTGTACATTTTAATAGACTTTTTTTTCTAGAAGAAGACATTCTTGAAGCGAGATTATTACTCCGGGTATACTTTTATTTTTATCGTAGAGAGAAATTAAAAAGTTTCAGAATAAATTTGAATATATAATTTTTTGTAATTTATCAACAATTTTCATTGTTAATTCAAAAGATTTGTCACATGGGAAATTTGTTTGTATATATCGTCAGTTTGCATGCACAGAGGATATTTCCTCCTACTAAATACATTCCTGGGAAATTTTTCTCAAAAGAATATATAAATAATAATAATAATAATAATAATAATTTATTCATATAACCCGAATTATTTCTGTACTCTTGTTTTACAAATGAGGGCATGACAATAATTATTATTTATTATTTCAAATGTTTATCAGAAACTCAGCATTATTATAATCTGATGAAAAAACAAAAATGTTGACAAGAACTGATACAAGAAATATTAATTAATAATTATTAAATGGAAAAAAAAAATTAAAAATATATTAATAATTTTTTTTTGGCAAATCTTTATATTTTGATTAATTAATATAATATCAAGTGTAATTTGTAAAGTGACGTATCGTCAAGTCTCGGTTTGTTAATCGACATCATTATCGCTTCCAACTTCCGTTAAATTACATTTTAGCAGATAATTTATGTAACACTTTCCTTTATGTGAAAAGTAATTTAATAGTCTACACTGTATATATGAAGAAAAAAAAATTTTCAGAAAAATTGTCTCTTTCTCTCTTTTTAAAAATGTATTTCCTTGACCTAATTTTTTTTGTCTTATTCTATATCTATATATTTCTATATATATATATGTATATATAAATCTTTGTACATGTATTTATTATAAATATGTTATAGCTTCCATGCCTTTGGCTTTATGGGTTTATTATCGAACAAAAAAAAGAGAAAAGAAAAAAAAATGTGTAAAGATGAGATAATATATCTTAAAGAAGGGAGATTTGAATAGATTTTTAAACAGAGGGATAATCCCCTTTAAAAGTGAATAAATTATATTATAAATTATGAAAATTAAAAATTGTTATATATTTATAGTAATCATACTTTATTTTTTTTAATTATTTATTTAAAAAAATGTTTCGTTTCTGAGAATATATATAAATATTTCGGGATTAAAATGCAGTAAATTTTCGTTAAATTTATTTTTTTTTTTATGAAGCACACGTTTGAAAATGGGGTTTTGTGAAATGATAATACAGGACACAACAGAAATTGCTGCGTCGTTACACGTCTGTTTAGAAACTCACGAATTTCATAATTATTGTATTATGTTGCAAGATCGTGTCTATACATGCTGCCCGCCCGCTTGGCCTGTAAGCCTACCTGCGCCTTCGACGTCGTCGTCGTCGTGCGATCTGGCATTCGGGGGGGAAGGGAGAAAGGTTAGGTTGAGGCGGGGAATTGTGTAATCTTTTACTTGGTTCAGTTGAGGAGAGCCTCACCGTCTTCTTTTTCGCTCGTTGCCTATATGCCTTTTTATTCCTCATCAATTTCATCTCGCAAAAAAAAAAAGAAAACAAAAAAAACTTAACCGAAAGTTCGTCTCTCAAGAATCTCTTAAAAATAGGACACACGGTATGACATCCGCCATGGTGTGGCCCAAATAAAAACCACATGTGTATCCCCCCTCTACGGATATATTGTGTCATCTCCCTAAACATACGAGATTATTTTCTTTGTCCAAAGAAGAAATATTTTTAAAATTTTCTATTTAATATTTAAATAATAATTATAACAAAATCAAATTTAAAATACAATTATTGAGACAATTGAAAATTTTTACAAAACCTGATAAGATATAAGATTTCTCTGAACTGTTTTAAGTGAGAAACTTACACTAGAACGATTTCTAAGCAGCAGCGCCAAATAAAGAATAGGCCGGTTTACTCACTTCTTACTATAAATAGACTATTAGTGCTCTCGATTGCATTCATAAAGTGCCCAGTCTCGAGCATACCTAATCGACATCATAAAGTCGCGTCTTAACCAAAGCAATATAATTTAGTTGATAATTCACGAGATATCATTTGTTCGCGTTCGCTTTAATTCCATTAACAAAACTTACATCAAAAAAACTCGCACGTTCATTTTAACATTTCACGAATTATATAATTTACAAATTATAATATATTAAACGCTTCAATTCATTTCTATTCAGGGGGGATCAATGAATCACGTATTAATATGTGTGTTAAGTCAACTTATTTGAATTTACCCGCAGAAAAAAATTTATTTTATTTCTAAGGAAATTTTTTTTTCTATCAATTTATCCTCTTCAAAATTAAAAATAATTTATCAAATAATATTATTAAATCTAATATAAATATTTAATGTAAAATACACGAATAATTTCAAAAATAATTTTATATATTAATAACATTTTTTATAAGGAATTTAATTTGTAAAATTTTCATGAATGCTTTCTTAGTCTAGTTTTTTTTTATCGATATTTTAGTATCAGTAGCTCATTCATGTAATCTAGTGATTATGCTAATTAATAGCAAAACTGGTTTTTCTCTCTGTCTCTCTACATAATACATATATATATTCTCCCTTCCATCCCTGAAGAATCGATGCACTCGATGGGTATATATTGCATTTGGCACAACACTTTCCTTTTTTTTCCTTTTGAAAAATCAATAGAAAATTTTCCAATCCCTAAGTTTTAAAGACAATTTAATAAAATCAAGAAGTTAATTTAAATCAATTGAATGAAAAATAATGGAAAATTCAATTCAATTCGCTCTTTATAGTTTTATAGAGAATATTCCCATTAATCATTTGCACACCCATTTTGAAAAAGGAAAGGCACTATGAATTGTGACGATCGATATTTCAAAATGAATGGAAAATTTTTCTTTGAAAAGAAAAATCATGAAAAAATAGAATAAATTTTCCTTTAAAAAATTTTTTTAAATTAACACGGAAATATTTTATCATTTCTATTCCAAATTATGTTTATTTTTTAAAAACGGTTTTTTTTTTGTTAAAACTGAATCTGTTTGAACGATTTTAAAAAAAAATGTTTATCACTTGAATAATTCTAGTGATATACAATTTAAAAAAAATATATATTTCTGTTTATTTATAGAAATTTGTAAACCGCTTTAATTTTTTTTCGAATTATTTTCCCGATAAACTTTGAAGTTGGATAATAAATTATGGTGGGCATTTCTTGACACTAAATCGTGTTTTACTTTTGTTATCGCTTTTCTTTTTTTTTTGAATCATGTTTGATTTCGTTTCAATTTGTAGGCTTTTCTTAAATCGTACATAAACACGACGTCTATGCTGCAGTGGATAACGCAGTGCGTTCCAAAACCCACATATTTCGTTATGCAAATTAATTATAGACAATATTCCGTTCACGTTATTGTCGTACGGTTAACTTTGATATTCATACATAGATTTCAATGCGTCGAATGACAATTGAATACGATTCAACATTGAAAAACTGTCCTCGTATAACAATAAACAAAACAATCGGAAATTTCCTCAGTAAACAGTTCTCTTTCATTATAAAAAGAACCAAACTTATTTCTAATAAGTTTTTTTTCGAAAATAATTAATTCAATAATAATAGTAAAAATAAAATATAATTTTAATAAAAATTTAATTTATAATTTAGAGGGTAATAAAGTTTTTCGGATAATAATGAAATTTAAGCGAGCAATTGAAAAAATATGTCAATGGAGATATTATATATGTTATAGGTATATTCAGGCATGCGAAACATATGTATAAAATGGTAATGCAGCTTTAAGTGTTTACCCCATTAAAGTTGCATGTAATTTTAATTCTGAAATGCGTTGCTATGACATCGTAATTTATTCCTGTTCCAAATTGAACTGTGAATATGAATTCCCTAGTTTATGGAAAAAGACAGAATATAAAAAAAAAACTTAAGTTCCATATAACTTAGTTGTTAATTTTATTTTAAATGCAAACGAAAAATAAACTTCTAACCAATAATTTAGAAATTTTTCACGGCGAAAACAAAATTATTTAAATAATCTATTAATGAATATAAATTAATTTATAATTCTCTTCAAAAAAAAGTTATACTTTTTTCTTGCGGAGATAAAGTGACACTTGTTAAATATATGAATTTTTAATGAAAAATTATTAATTAAATTCATTCAATGCCACAAATTTATCTTATCTTTTTTTCATTTGTTAACATATCGTCTGATTTAAATCTTTCTTTTAATGCAAAAGAATGAAAAAAAATTAGATAAAAGTTTTTATAACTTTTTTTTTTGTTTTTTTTTTTAATTCTTTTATAATACGAATGGGGATATATAATTATCACAGTGGTGCTAATATTGAAAATATAAAATATGTGTTAAATTAAAATGCAAAAACTTTTGTGTGCACTAGTAAAACCTCGCAAAACGAGTCCTACACTCGAACCCAATGCAACCCACGTTTGAAATACCACATTCACTGCTTGAACGAGAATTCGGCTTTGAAAAAAAAACGATAAGCATAACCATAAAGTAGTTCTATAATAGAACTACTCGACAAACATTACAAATTATATAACAATATAACAATATTAAAAATTTATAAATATTTTACATATGTATATTTCTTTTTATATCAAGAGAGTAGATGACTTTTTTTATGTTGTATCTATATATAACTAATATAATATGAATTAATTAACTGATAAATTGCACTGATTTGCATTTTATTAGAAAATTTTACCAGTTATTAATATTTATGACTAAAGCTTTTTTTAAAGGAAAATTTGTATTTAAATCAATGAAAAACTATAGCAAAAAATTATCTAAATGCAAAAAAAAATCAAAATCTATATATAAAGTAAGCGAACAAGAAAATAAATAAAGAATACTAATAAAAATTCTATACAAAAAAAATTTATGACTTGTCGCATGAATAACAATATAATAAAGAAAATATGTAAAATATTTACATGTCGAAATTAGTATAAATTTTTTTTTGCACGGTTTGAATAATGTCAACAAGAGTTTAGGAAACATAATATTTCGAAGATAATGATTATAAAATATATATATATAAAAAAAAATTGACGTTACGTAGGAAGGGAAGAAATTCTTTAATAGGTTACACGATCTGCAATCGAAGAATCAATTATAATTCAAGATGGCATTGTTTTGTGTGAACAATAGCGTCTTGAGATTCGCATACAGTAACGCGCGTATTATTAAATTAGGCTCTCTTTAAAGCTATAGAGAGTATGACATATATTATGCAATTTGTGCTCACGCCTACCGGAAAAAGTTTCATTTTCGCGGAATTGATATTTGGAAATATATTCTTTTTTTTTCCTTGTGTATATATTAATATATATTTTGTTTTAAAAATATATTAATTTGTTTATCATCTATAGATTTAAAACTGCGCATTTTCCGAACAATTGTGCGGTGTTTTTTTTTTTCTAAACAAAAAGAAAAAAAAGTATTACAAGCTAACACCAGCGAAACGGAAAATTGCAATTTGTAAGCATAATGCATAGCGCCTTTCATTTTCACTCGATGGAAAATTGTGTCAATGTAAATTTATCTATTTATACAAAAATTAAGGGCATCGTCATTGGGAAAGCGGAAATTCAATTATTTTCTTTCTTTTTTTTGTCCAGATTTTTTTCATGTACTTCAACTTGTGAAATGAGATAAAGTTTGTTATAGTTAAAATTTTTAATATAAAAAAAAGAAAAAATATATTAAAATAGAATAATATTATGTAAATTTATGTTTATTTTTATGGGAAGTTTTACAATTTTTCGTTTCATTCTAGTAAATTTATATGAAAAAAAAATTTATGGATAAATTTGTCATCGTTCCACGGGGAAATTTTTTTTTTTTTTGGCCGAAATTCAGATATAAATTTTCAAGTCTCTTTCATATCGCTATATATAGATATTAAACAGGGTTCCCTTCAGTCTCCAGAGTCAAGTTTACTTGCGCGATTCGCGTCATATAGAACCTCGTGTCTATGGTACTCCTTCCCCTCCCCCCCTTTTTTTCTCTCTATTTCTGTCTCTTTCTCGTTTTATCATTTATACATGATATTAGGCCTGGGCGTGGTTTTTACCGAAACATTTCTCGTTACTGAATAATGGACGGTTGTGTGTTGATAGCAATTGATTGTGTACAGAGAGTTGAATATATATATATATATTTTTTTAAGAGTAAAAGGGAATGGGAGACATGCCGAGAGGTTGAGTTAGGCATCACATTAAAGTCATTGTTTGTTGGTGAGGGTGAGAAAGGGGTAAAAGGGGAGGATTTGGGGTATTCGAGTTGAAATATGGTTTATGGTGGTATGGAAGGGAAGAGGGAGTAAATAGAGAAAGAGAAAGAGAGAGGGAATGAGACGAGAGTATAGAAGTGGACGGGTAAGCGATTCAACCTCCTTTCACTTTCAACGTGCACTCTGCGCTCTGTTCTAACTCGACGACGAATAACTTTGGCGAGATTCATTCGAAAATGGACAAAATATTTTATAGTCCCTAATAAAATATTTTCAAATCGATGGAAAAGAATTTTTTTCAATTTAAATAGCAAAAAAAAATATAAAAGTACACACAGAGGTGAAAAAATAAAAATAGCAAAAAGCAAAAAAAACACTAGAACTCTTGTTACTGAGACAACTCGTTCGAATATATAAAATATATAAAAAAATATATCAAATATATAAAAAATAGAACAAAAAATTTTAATACACTGAAACCGCAGTTATTGAGACACTAATGTGTCTCAATAACCAAAACTTTACTGTATTAAAAGTAGAGTATTTAAAACCAAAATATTATTTTAAAGATTAGAATACCTTGAAACTCCTGTTATTGAGACACTGGAACAACAACAAATTTTTTTAAAGAAAGAATTGAGAAGAGAATTATAAATAATTAGGATTTGTCTAATTTGTTTTAAATGAATTTTTCCTGATTATCAAGTTGCAATTGTAAAAGTACAATTTGTGAACGCTCTTTGAAACCTATTGCTAATATGCAGCATCCCAGTGGTCCCTCAATTCCTATATATATATATATATATATATAAATGAACGTGCTCGCAACTATAAAAGAGATATACACACAGTAGGGGATTCACGATTCAACATGGGTGATAAAACTAGAGCCGTGATTCAAGCGAGAGTGGCCTTTGTTCTACTTTGGAGCAATTAGCCCCGACTTCCGCTTTCATCGGTAGCGGCCTTTAGAAACTTCACTTCGTCAAGGTTGCTAAAGGCGTTAGCGCCTATATGAAAAATTCCCAACTCAACCGATCGCACACTTCGTTGTTTTTGATTAACTTTTATAATGCGAAAATATATTTTTTTTCAAAATAGAATTCAAATACAAAATTCGAAAGCAGGGAAAATTATAATAAAAATTTTTCTGGCAAGCCTGTAAAAGTTTTCCTTTTTTTTTACCGAAACTCAGAATTAAATTCACAAAAGTATTTCTAAAAAATATTTTTGTTTAAGGAAAAAGAAATGAAAATCCTATTTTTAAATCGACAATGATTCAATCTTGTACAATGATCTTTAATCATAAAGAGAATTATTGGAAGAAATTTGTTTATTACACGATAAGATTACGAGTAAAAAAAATTATATTTTTTAATAGCAAATTTTTGATGAAAATTTTTTTTTTCTATTTCAGCTGTGAGAGCGGACCGGATGCGAGGAGGTAGAAATAAATTTGGGCCAATGTACAAGAGAGATAGAGCGCGAAAATTACAAATGATGCGACAAAGGCAATTGGCATTGCAAACAATTCGCGGGAGCCTTGGTGATCCATCGAATTATCCATCGGCAGTGACGCCGTTTTTGCACATTAAACAAGAAATTCAGATACCTCAGGTCTCGAGTTTAACGTCATCGCCAGACTCGAGTCCATCGCCTGCAGCCGTTGCCGCTGGTTTGGTTACGACGCAAGCGGGCAGCGGCGGTGGTGCCGGTCAACATCAATTGATAGCGCCATCGTCACAGCCAAATATCACCGCCGGTAATCATTTACATGGGAATCCAAATCCAAGTCTAGAGAGTAAATTATGGGCGGCAAATTCCACGACACCAAGCCCGAAGGCCTTTAATTTTGGTGAACAATCAACACAACCCCACGGTACCAATAATGCAACAAGCAACAACACAGCCACCTCAACACCCTCAGCCGTTGCGGCACTCAAAACTAGTCCGATGATCAGAGACTTTGTGCAATCGGTCGACGATCGCGAGTGGCAAACATCCCTATTCGGATTGCTGCAAAACCAAACGTACAATCAGTGTGAAGTGGACTTATTTGAACTTATGTGTAAAGTGCTCGACCAGAATCTCTTCTCGCAAGTCGACTGGGCGAGGAACTCGGTTTTCTTCAAAGATCTCAAGGTTTGTTTTTACATTTTTTTCTCTTTTCGAATTAAATTAATAATTTTTCATCTCAAGCTCTGAATTTACAATAACAATGAAATTTTCTCTTGGAAATCAGAAAAAAAATCAATTTTGAATATTGAAAGGGCGAAAAAATATTATATATTTTTTTCTGAAATGTTTCTACTATATATTATAGAATCATTTCTATTAGTATCGAATGTAAAACATGAAAAAAGTGAATGGATATTGAAGAAGTCTGCCAGCTATATTTGTAAAATTATAAATATTCTCCCAATATTCTAATCGTGAAAATTTCTGCAATATCCTACAGAAATATATATATATATATATTTAATATTTTTATTTTTGAAATAAAATTTCTTTAGAAATAAAATCGATTTAGTTTTTCCCATTTTGAAATTATAACTTCCAAGCAAAAAATTTCATTGATATTTAATTATGAATTGCAAGTTTGCAATGTTTAAGAAAATAAAATAATTCCCAACTTTTAATTAATTTGACTCTTGAATGAAACGATAATAGTTTTAGAAAATCTGAAATTCTATCAATAATAATTAAAACCTAACAAATAAAAGTCGTCTGTTGAAAACTACAATAAATTCAATAAACTACAATATCAAATAAAACTACCATCAATTGAAAACACTGTCAAATCTAAAACAATCAATAATTGGAGACCACAATCAATCGAAACTATTAACAATATTCTATTTTCCTTTAAAAAAAATTTCCCACTTTTCGAAACCTAAACTAAAATAATTTCTCCCGTTTTCGATGATATCTTTTGCGAATTGGATAAATATATATATAATTGACAAGAATTTAATGGCATCCCATGCGGATATGACTCGATTTATCTTCGGTTTTATTATGAAATACACTTGAAGTAGAGGGGAAAAAAAATATTGATATAATAGACGCGGAAAGTATTTGGATCATGTTTTGCGAGTAAGTCAACGTACCTGCGGAAAATTTTCCCTTCCCTTTTCATATATATGAATGCTTCAACTTTTAAACGCGCGCCATAAGTAGCTGAACTTAATAATTTTGTTATTGTTCTTGTTGAGAAAATACCTCGAATTAAATAATATTTGCGTTCTTTTTTTTTGAAAAAGAAAAAATATATCTTTTAATTCCAGGTTCTCGAAACAAAAACTATTCATTAAAGAACAAAAAAAATTTGTTTCTCATTTTTTCAAAGGTATATAAACATAAATTTGTGTTTCTTAAGTATAAGTTTTTCTTTTTGTTAATATGGATAAATTAGCGGACAATTTATAGCTTGAAAATTATTTTATAAAAAATAATACATTCAATGTTTGCATGTATTGCATTTGCATATTTTCATAATATTTGTTTTTCAATTAATTTTTCAAGAAGCTAGTAATATCACTTAAAAAATTTGCATTTTTAAATTTAACCGAATATTTTATTTTTAACTAATAATTTTACATTACTAACGATTGAAACAATGTTGATTTCAACTATTAATGTAAATTGCAATTGATTTTAAGTAAATGTATCATTTATTTTTTTCTAATAAATAATAATTATTCATATTTTTTAAATAAAATTGGAAATTCGAGCAAAATGAAACAATAGAATTAAGTTTGGCATTGCGCTATAAATAGGTGTAGATTATCTAGCACTATAAATAAATGTTGCCGACTTCTTTGACAAAGATAGGCCTGTGGAAATTATTACGGCATCCCACTGTAATGGGAAATTATTGCAGTTGTAAATTTAAAAGTATAATTTATTTTTTTCCATAGAAACATCATTATAATCTAGTCTATTGAAAAAAATTGAACTATTTCTCTTTTTTTATTATTATTATTTTTTTCAATCTTAGTGTTAACTGATTGTGAGAATTCTCTCCTACACAATTCATCTTCATTATACATGTTCTTGAATTGATTTTTTTTTTAAATATAGAGAAAATCCTTCAAATTAATATTGAGATCAAAAACAAGAATATTCTTCATTAATTTGAATTCTAATTTGTATCCTTCATTGAAATTGAAAAACAATTTGTATTATTTCTTTTTTTTTATTTCTTTTGTCAATAATGAAAAAATGCAATATTAATCTTTGTCAATCTTGGTCATTGAAAAATTACTTCTATATACCTAGATCTGAGAAATAATTTAGATAACCTCAATTTTTTCCTTAATAATGTACAAGCAATTTTTCATTTGACTCGATTTTCTTTTTTTTAAAAAATGTTTTGTCCTTGCAAATTAATGAATGATTCTTTTTTATATAATAATTTGTTAATTTGAAATTAAAATAAAATTAACATAATATATAATAGAAATTCAAACCAAGATATAAAAGCTTATATAATTATAGAAAATAAATTTGAAATCATTCAGGGATTACTGATTAAAATTTAAAAAATTTATTGATTTATAAAATGGAATTAATATTAAATTGAGTTGATAAATATTTAATTTTATTAAAGACAGAAATAAAAAAAAGAGTGTTTTCTGTAATAAAAGTAAGTCATTGTAACTATAGTATTGATTATAAGAGAAAGATATGATTATAATAAAATATGTAACTTAATATGAGAAGATAATGTATGAAAATTTGTATTTTAGCAGATGAATTAAAATTTAATCCTTAACGATAAGTTACTCGTTGCTGGGCTGTTAAAGTTGTATACGTGTATATGTGTGGCGGGGATGTGAGGTAACCGTAACCGGCAGCATTGCACAATCCCTGAATGATTTCAAGCATCGCCTCATATCTAGGTCACAACAAGATACGTTTCTAGGTTATGGCACTTACCTCAAAGCGGGTTCACAATAATTCTTCACTGCAATTATCCGTGTATACTTTTAATAATGATCTAACATTATAATGGATTTAATTCCTCTTGATTCTCGGACAACATATTCTCCTTTTTTTTCCTTTCATATTCCTCTCCTCTCGATCTCTGCGTGTGTCCTCTCTTTCACTGTCATCTCGTGAACCGGTTTCTTTTTCATTCCAATTTGATTTCCATAAGTTACACTCGATGGTAAATAACTTAAGAAATGGTGCTGTTACTGGCTCTCATTTTTTTTTCTTTTAAATCTTTAAATACACGGCTGTACCAGATACAAACGAAAGTAAAAGTCTTCGGTAGTAGAAAGACTTTTCAATCAACCGGCCTTTCAGGGACGTATGAGTAATGATGATTTCAGAGGCGTTTGCTCATTAAATTACTTGCTTTCACGTAACTGAGCATTCCTCTTGTATCAATTTTGCTGCATTCCAATCATTTTTTGGAGAACGCACTGTTTAATTAAATTAATATTGAGAAAAAAAATTTAAACACGTTGTGAAATTTAGAGACACCATTTTAAACTTTCAAATTCTGCCAATTGTTTCAATGAAAACGATACAGGTGGCGCCACTTTATCGCAAAATTTCAGGGGTGGAAATGTTTCTAGGGCAGTTACTCATGAGGCGGGAAATTTGAAAATATTATAAACTAACCAATAGGAAACGAGCTTTGTATATATCACGCATAATACATATTTTTATTGATTGATACGTAAAAATTTCAAGTTTTCTCCGTAACTAACTAACCCTGAAATTGATTGTTTTCATTTTCGAATTTAAATTCAAAAATAATTGCAAAAAGATAAATTCCAAAAGACGGGAATAAATAATGAAATTTTATGTTAATACTTACGTTTTAATTAATTGAATTTTTATTTGACAGGTTGACGACCAAATGAAACTTCTCCAGCACTCCTGGTCGGATATGTTGGTGCTTGATCATCTTCATCAGAGGTTACACAATAATCTGCCAGACGAGACAACACTTCACAATGGGCAAAAGTTTGATCTCCTTTGCCTCGGCCTATTGGGGGTGCCATCATTAGCCGATCTTTTTAACGATCTGTCCTCCAAATTGCAAGAATTAAAATTCGACCTGTCCGATTACATCTGTATGAAGTTCCTTATGCTGCTTAATCACGGTAAAATATTTACAACACTTTAATTTCTATTATTTAAGAATTTTTAATATTTTTCAATATAATTTTTAATTATACACTGCAACTCAAGTTATTAAAATAATAATAAAAAACATTTTTAATAATTACAAATTTCTGAATATTTAATTTATTTTTATTAAAATTTTTAATTCTGTGTCTCAATAATAGGAGTTACAGTGTATTATGAAATTGAAAATTAAAAAAGAAAATAATTCACCTTTTTTTTATTCATTCAAAAACAATTCAAATTGAAATGTGAATATTAATTATTGTTTTGATTTTCTAGATGTCCGTGGATTGGTAAACAAAAAACACGTACAAGAGGGTCACGAGCAGGTTCAACAGGCATTATTGGATTACACGATGACCTGCTATCCATCCATACCTGTAAGTCACGCAAAATTTACATTTTACTCTCCCTAAATTAATTTTTATCCCACAACAATTATTATCGAACCAAGGATCATTATAAATTGTTTTAATTATACGGGAAATAAGATAATAATGATTAAATTAATTAAAAAAACATTCAAATCAACATTTTTTTTTGTTATTTTCAGGACAAGTTTAACAAATTGTTAGCAGTATTACCGGAAATCCACGTGGTTGCGAGTAGGGGAGAGGACCACTTGTACCAAAAGCACTGTAACGGAGGCGCACCAACACAAACACTTCTCATGGAAATGTTACACGCTAAAAGGAAATGAAACAACTTTCACGACCGGCATTATTGTCGGGCAATCGAGGGTTGTTCGAAAACCTTAACGTTTTATTGCAAAGGTCCCGATGATAAAGCCCCTTACCGACGGACCTCGGTATCTCGGCGATTGGGAGCCGTTTAGGTAATCAGTTTCAAAAAGAAAACAAACAAAAAAAAAAGAAAAATGCTAAGAGCACTATCTCTTAAATGCAAAAAATTAAAAAACAAAGAAAGAAAGAAAAAAAGTACACACACAAAAATCAAGTATAGACATTAATACTTTAAAAAGCATACAGTCTATGTATCATAATGTGTAAATCTAAAAAAAAATATATTATAAAACATAACGACATATATTTTCTATATTTGATGTTGAAGTTTTAGAGATGTATCTGTGGAGAAAATAATAAAAAAAAAAAATAATAAATCGGCTCCCGTGATCGGTGTCGAGGGGGTTGGGGGGAAGGGAAGGGGGGGCAACGGCGACAAACGCAGGGAAAATTAGTAAGCGAGATGCCTTGAAAAACAGTACAAAGGGGTGGTTTAAAATAAATTATCGGTCAAAGGGCAGGCAACTTTTGTCATAAATAAGGATATATTAAAACAAAAAAAGCTATTTTTCTAATAACTTAGAGAACGATTTATTTTTAAGTACCATACCACTGAAGCCTTGCTCTCAAATTAAGAATGGAAAATACAAATACCCAACGATCTAACTATCATTATTTACAATATTATATACTGTATATGTGTGTATTCCGACCGTTAAACTCTCCCTCGCTCCGCGTTATATTTTAATTTAATTTAAATTAATTACATTAAAAGTAATTAAAATTTTGTATTATAATTATTTTTTATTGGGCAATATATTTCAATAATATAAAGTGATTTTTATAAATTGAAATTAACAAAAAAAAATGAGAAAATAATATTAATAAGGTGACGTTTCAATTGTTTTTTTTTTTTTATTTTAATTATTATTATAAATTTTATTTTATATACGTGTTTTTCAGTTTCTTTTTTATATTTTTTTCGGAGGGGGCAGAGTTTACGGATTTCAAAATAGGGCAGGGGGGGAGGGGAGGGAAAGAAAAATCCGACTCGCCAGCCACTTGTGCTTCTGCAAGGGATTCAACGGGCATACTTTTGAGCGACAGTTAAAAAATCGATTGTGATATAATAAATACATGTATATATGTATATAAAATATTTAATTATATTTTATATAAATATATATATATGTGTGGAAAAAAATATGTATATGTACGTGTACGTTTTATCACACGGCCACCTAGGCATCCTTAGAACTTCCTGTCGAATGAAAAAAAAAATATCTGCATTTTTTTTGTCACATTTGCACAGCAACAGGGCTACTACTATTCTGTATTGTAAATACTAGTTAACACATTCCAATTACGTTGTATAGTATACAAAAAAAATCATGTTAAATATGTAATTATTATATGGATATTTCGTGTATAGAGTTTAATGAAATAAATATATTTCTGTTGCTTATTGAAAATGAAGATGAAGGAATCATTATAGATACTTAAATGTCTTCACTAATTTTAGGTCTTTAATTAAATGTATAACTGCCTTTTTTTCTCACTTTCACTGTTTTTTATCTCTTTTCTTTTTTCTCTCTCCTTTCTAACTCTCTCTCTCTCTCTCTCGCTATATCTCTTTCATTGTCCTATATCTTTCACTCTATCTCCCTCTCTTTGAAAAAAAAATAGGTGGCGGAAAATTAATCCTTAAAAATCGCGATATTTTTATTATATTGTACATTGTACGACAAAATGTTCTTAAGAAGGATAATAAGAAAAAAGAAAGAAAAAATAGAGGAATCATCGGAGCAAGGTTCACGTGGTTCAACAATTGTCTAGTTGTTAAAAATAAATAATATATTTGCGCGTATATGTATATGGCCCATCATATACATAGACACAGATAAGAAATTTTAAAGAAATGAAAATTATTGTCTAATCGCGATTGTTAAATATAACGAAGTATTTACGATATATATACATGTTAAGACATAGCTATATCTATCGTAGTTATTTTTCACTTACAGATATAATTAATAATTAATTAATTAAATTCATAATAATAATAATAATTATTATTGTTTAGGAGTTAGTCAGACAATTTTTCAGCGCTGTGAAGGTCGTCTTTCGACGCCTGTGGTACCTAAGCCATCGGTTAAATACACATGCTAGATTCGGGAGTCTAACTCGTGCTTCAAAAAAAAAAAAGAAAAAAATTTGGATCAAATCCATTTTTATTTCAATCAATTTTTCCATGCTCAATTCTTTGCTCGTCGTTCAACAATTTACTCTGTAATATTATGTGGATCGGTAAATTTTATACTGTCTAAAAAATTCTGTAAAAACTATTTTCACGTGAGAACTTTTAAAAATATTTTTTATTTGAAAATTAATAAAAAGCGATTTATTTAAAATAACAATTTAAAATACATTGAAATTAGACTTTTAAATAAAAAAATTTGAAATTGATTTCAATTTTTCTTACAATTTTAATTATTGTAAAAATAGACGGAAATGTTTAGTCGGAAATAATTGATACCGCTCCATGTAGAATTTGATAAAATCGCTGTGCGAATTTCTCCATTAACTAATTAATAATATTCGTTCCACGCTCGTCTTGAGAAAAGTACCTGAATGTCCTAGTGTTAAAAGAACGCTATTTTAATATTACCACTTTACCAGCACCTTTTGCAATTAAACCATAGAAATAATCTTAATCGATTCTCGATGAACGAAGCTTGGAAATAAATATATATAAAATAAAAATATATAGATATATTAAATATATCTCCATATATTTCGACGAGCAAAGATTTGAAAAATAGTTTAAATGAAAAGAAAAAATATATAAATTTGAGGAAAAATTGAAAAAAATTGTATATGATTAGAGAAAAAATAATATGGTAAATTTTAAGAATTGGAAAAATAATGACAAATTATTAATTGAAGAAAAAACGAGAAATGGCAAATTAAATGCAAATTAAAAGAAAAACGAGAAATACAACAAATCATAAAATGATTATAAATTCAAAAGAAAATTTAAAAAGAACGTCTCGCAGCGTTATTAAAATCTCGGCTTTTTTTATATACCGATGTTTCTCGTCTTGCAAAAAAAAAAAGAATCGTAAAGTTTTTTTTTTATTATTTGACTCCGACGCGAATGACTACCTCTTCGTAACTGTATTAAGTTTTTATACTTTTACATTAATTAGCAACCACATACCTCAGACGTATAGACACCCAGATAGCAATTCTAATTCGCAAAAAAAAAACAGGAAAACAAAAAATAACAATAATAATTTGGGATGAGACGACGCGCGTTCCATCGTATACTTTTTTATTCTTTAATAATGTGATTATTTAAATATCTTGTGATTCTTGAATCTTTTTGTGATTTGTTAAGTGTCCTTTTTAATTGTCAAGTTTCCCATAAATATTATTAGTTATCACGCAAAGTTATCTTTATTTTAAGCTATACATATAATATATATTTATATTGCTGTTTGGGTAAACGGAAGTGAAAGACGTAGAACTTTTTATTTATATTTGTAGCTTTGTTCCGACAATTCACATCAATCCAATTTTTTAATCAACTTTTTCGTAAATTATAAAAAATTTCATATTAAACGACTTTAAAAAATTTTCTTATTAAAATTTTAATAGTCAATATTTCGTTTAAATTAGAAGATTAAAATTATTTTGGATTCGATGATGTTAATAAAATTGAATGTGTTTATGTATAGACGATTAAAGAAAGACCATAACGAGTGATTTGAATTTTTTGACAATATGATTTTTCAAAAATGTTATTAAAAATGCAAAGAAATGGAAAAGAAATATTTTTGTCACAGTACACGCGTCCATCCTGTTCAATCGTCCGATGAATTCCGTTATGATACGCATATATACGATATAAATAAAAAAATAATTAAATAAGTACATAAATATATATAAATATTTATATATATATATAAGCATATATGTATACAAATATTTATATATGCTAATAAGTTTATTAACCATAATTGTAATTAGGGAGCTAAAAAATACTACATGTATAGTATGCTATACATATATATAAAAAAATTATGATGTTATGTATATTGTGTTAAATATCGATGTACAGTTACCAATTACAATTGGCAAATGCTCTATATATAAGTTAATTGTCAAATATCATTCTTTCTCTAATTATTATTTGCCAACCAGACTCTCGTCGTTTTTCAAGATTAATCTTACGTTTACAAGCGACACACTTCCTATGCGTTGTTGTTGTTAACACTGCCATTAGAAATTGGCAATTGTAAATTATGTAGAAAAACAAAACCTCAATGAATGTAAATACATCTTTATTATTAACATACGATTGATCATCGTTGCTTTTCATGGTCAGTGAATCCGATTTTTTTTCATACACGTCTCTAGATCCCATTCTTTTAGAAATTCAATTATTTTCTATTATTACCTTTTAAATTTTATTTAATCCTCGTTCTCTCAACGATTTTTTTTATTTTAAAAATATCTTCTATCATTTTTCCAATATTTTTCTGTTTTTTTTTAAACCTTTCTATATTATTAAAATGTTAATTTAAAAAGTATTTTTTATAAAATTACTTAATTTTTTACAAAACTTTTATAATTTTTTTTTTGTTTTAACTATTTTAGTTATATTAAAGAATTTATAAATTTATTTATTTTAGTCAAAATATAATTGTTTATTATTTTTGGAATCTCAATTCAATATGAGACATATTTTAAAATTATTTGAATAATTTATTAAAAGATATTTTTTCACACAATTTTCGTAACAAATGGAAACTATTATTTAGTGTAAAAGTTTGCTGCTTTTAGCTAATGAGAAAAAAAAAATAGTTTTCTAATGTGGATCGGATTTAAGAAATTCATTGTATGAATTTTCATCCATTAGTGACTGCAATTCCTCAGGATTATCGAGTTCAATTTTAAACAGCCAACCATCCTCGTAACACGAAGAATTTATCAAACTCGGTTTATTTTCTACAGCTTCATTTTTCTCGATAACTTTCCCAGAAACAGGACTTATTATTTCTGATGCTGCTTTTACAGATTCTAGTGCCCCACACTCGTCTAAAATGGAAATCGCATTATTTTTTAGCATTTATTTTTTAAAAATTAAAAATTTTAATCCAAAAGTTAAATTTTGAAAATTTTATTGAATTTAAGTGTTTAATTTTAATTAAAACTTTTTTTAAAAAAATTGTTTAGCCTGACTTGGACCCAACATTTACTTAAAAGCTATGGCGTCGACAGTACCTTCTTTTTTAATAAAAGAACCAACGTCTGGAAGTTGTGCATAAACAACATCGCCAAGAGAATCCTGAGCATAATTAGAAATTCCAACAACACCTATTTTACCATTAAGCTCTACCCACTCATGTTTATTTGTATATTTCCTTTCTGGAAAATAATCCGATTATTAATTTATATACAAATTTTTTTGAATATAGCAATAGGAGGACTTCTATTGTTTAAAAAAATAATTTGTCTATTAATAAATAAATTATACATTATGTTTATTTTATTAACATAAATAAAGTGACACTATTTCATTTCCATTTCTTTTCATATTTTTAATAAAAAATTTTATCAACCTTTGCAAAATGTTTAAGGTTATGTTCAGTTAATTTTTGTGATTTTTCTCACATAAGAAAACAATAAATAAAAAACAAGATTGATAATTATCAATATTTATGAGTCTTTAACACATAAAAGGAATAAAATTTATTAGAAATGTGATATCATACCTGCTTTTTCAAGAGCCTGTGAAGTATGTACGTGACGTGCAAAAGAATTTGATGATTTTTGTGAAACTATTCGACGAATTTCTGTTTTTTGTGTTCTAATTGCTGTTCGAACAGTATATCTTGCAAACTGTGTCACTAATCCAGTCATTTTCTCGTTAATTCACTATTTTTATCCTTTTCAACTTTTTATCTCACAATGCATGCGGGGAGGAATCAAAACTTAACCTCAAAAACGCTCCTCTCCAATCAACATGCGATCGCGTAATGCGCAATGACCCGCGAAGCAAATTCAAACCACGCGGAATCAGAATCAAAGATTACAGAATCTCACATTTAGTTTTTAATTGACCTAATAAAAAAAAAATATATTTTTATCTCGTTTCATTAAATCAAATAATATTTCATATATACTTCAGCTTCTATATACTGCGAATTATTAACTTTTAACGGAAATATATATTTTTAAATTTTGATTTTAACTGAAAATCCATTTGAATTTTATAACTGAAAGTAATTTTAAATTTAAATTAAAATTCCTAATAATTTTATAATTTAACTGAATTTTCAAACAAAAATTAAATTAAATTAATAAAAATAGTAGTTTAAATTGAAACTGTGATTACAAGGAGAAAATTTATATCAAGAATTGTTAAAATGATAATAATGAATAATTTTATTTTAAAAAGTCGAAAAGATTCTTTAGAAATTGAGACAATGCGTGACCGATAACACATTATCGTAATCACGTGAGGTCAAAATGTCCAAGATGACCGCATTGGCGATAACCCACAATTCCTCTTATCGGAATTTAGTGTGTGACCTCAGAATTCAGGACAATTATTCATAGATATTCAATTGTGGAAAAAGATATACTAAAACTATTATTATTTATCATTTCAATTCAAATCATAATTATCTGCATCTCGTCCTCTTGTTTTTCGGACAAAAGTAAATTATTTAAATTCGTTAATAATTAAGAATTGTAAATAATTAAAAATAAAAATAATTTTTAAATAAGTAAATAATAAATATAAATAATAAACAAAATATAGAAATAAAAAAATAAATGAACAAATAAAAATACTAAATAATAATTTTAAAATAAATAACTGAATACATACCTAATATATTTTGTTAATTTTCACTGCTTTTCTCGTCTCATTAAGAGAATTATTTTCACCAGATAACAAATAAATTATACTCAAGTTAAGATCTTTTTCAGATCTGCTCCATGTTACGACCTCATGTGCGATGGAATTCTTACGAAACATTTGTTTACGCATAATACGTTATTAAGTACTATAAATTAATAGTATTTGAAAAAAGTTTCATTTTCGAGATATTTATACATGCGAACTTATCGTCAGTTAGTTTCTTTGAAGGTCCATTAAATCTGTTTATCAAGAAATTTTTTCTTTTTCATTTTTATTAAAGAACGATAAAAATATTTGTATCGACACGTGGTAAATTCAATCACATTTGAAAAGGATTTCTCTTCTAAAAATCCTTCTAATCACACAAATCTGTAGAAAATTTAAACTATAAAGAATACTGCAACTTGTATTAAATGCGAATGTTCTTGCAAATTTTTCTTTTTTTTTTTTTTGTTTAGAGCTTATCTAATTGTAAATGAAATTACAATCCAATTGTGTAAGATCTTCCATTAGGATTGTGAATTCCAATGGCTACTGGTTTACTGACATTCCATTCGTACCAAACATTTTTAGTACTGCATTGTCTCCAAAAATGAACGTAAATCTCATCGCCAGCTTTCAAATGAATTGGCTCCTATGAAGAAGAGACATTTCAGTAATAGATTTTCTGCTATAAACGAAATATCATTAAAGTCTGATGCGAATTTATAGATCGATTACCTTTATAGGGAAAAATATTGGAAACCAACTGATCATTCCAGGACTGTGTGTTCCCGGTTCTATACTTATCATTACATCTTCAAACAGTACACTCTCAAAATATCCTGAAAATCCATGTAAAATTGTATTTTGTTGAACGTTGAATTTTCTCATTGCATATCTCGAGTTATCTATAATAGGATCTGAAAAAAATTAAACATAAATATTAAATAATAGAAAAAAAGTTTAGAGATTGATGACATTAATTTAAACTAGATTAATAATCGCGTACCATTGTTGGGATGTTTGAAGGTGAAGAGCGCTTGCGTTGGTGCGATATCGTATTTATTTTGAAGATGAACGACGTACGGCGTTTCGAAATGAGTTAAAGGATGTTTGTCCTTGTCTTTACATTGTTTCACTTCGTTGAAGAGTTTTGAAGACTGAACAGGTGCGATGTAAGATGTGTATGATTCAGGTATACTAATTCCAGAAGCTGAAAAATAAATAAAGAAAAAAGAAACAAAACATAATTATAAATTTCTTATAAAAAGAAAACTGTGTTTTATTAAAGAAAAATATTTTACGTTTAAGATGCCTTTGAACTCCATCGAGACACTCGGGCGAAAGTTCGTTATCCCCGAAAGATCCCAACAATTCAGAAACTAAAATATCTGCCTTCTCGGGAGCAACCCATTGTCTCATATCACTCGACACTACTGTCACTTTATCCATCCACATTTCTTTCTGTAGTGCCTGCAACCTACCAAAAAAAAATTTATATAATCATCAATTATATCAACTATATAATCAATACATCAATTATATAATTACATCAACTGACAATTTGAAAATTTATAGAACTAATAAAATAAACACTTACGTTAACACTGCATTTGGATTTTTTTCCACTGCATAAACTTTCACAGGAACACGAGCCGAATGTGATGCATTTAAAGCAGCACGAACCAATGGACCTCTTCCAGCACCGACTACCATGATGATACTGCAATCATTGATAAATTAATTCTTTTATTCTAATATGTGATTCATTTTTTAAAACAATCAATCTAAAAAAAACTTACACAGGAACATTTTTATTACTTTCGTCATTAGTTGCAGCTTTGGCAAGAAGTGCTTTATAAATAGCGAGTTGATACTGAGAATATTTAACTGGATCTTTTTCAAAAACTTCGTAAGTTCCGGACTCTAAATTATCCATTAACGGTTGCAAAGGGCATTGCAAAAAATCCTCGTAACCACGAGCGTAACGTTCGATAGGACCATCAGTCTGCCAATTCTATAATGTATTTTAATAATAATAAAATATCAATTCGGCAAATATTCAAAGTTTGTCACTAATAATAAATATGCAAATGTCAAGTACTCACTTTCCAGATATAATCCAGGTAAAGATAATAATAGCTAATACTTGGATAGCGATTAGCACCAGTGATAATAAATTGCATTTCTAATGAACAGAACCTCTTGATAAACATTTGATGTGCTTTTCCCAAAACTGGATAACCCTTTTTGTTGCTCATAAATAAAGTTGTAGGTAAAATTAAACATTTTATAGGTTCGCCTAGCCATCTGCTTATCTGAAAATTAGAGATAATTCTAATTAAATTTAAAATTTCCTTGTTTTAAAAATTATTCTTTATTTTTATTGATAATAAAATTATAAATAAAAAGGTAAAAAAAATCTGTTTATCAGTTACCTCTTCTTCTTCCGGCAAATCGTGGCTCACTATCAAAGCAACACCAAGTTTCCTGTCGAAATCACAAATTACTCTAAAAGCATTCCACCATTCCCATGGACTCTCGGTTTTAATTTTAGATAAATTCTCTTCGTCTCTATAAAAGTTTACTTGTTTCACGGGATTTTCCATGGGGACCTGAAGCCATACCTATAAACATTCCAAATGCAAATAATTATAATGAAATAAATTCTTTAGCTGTAAATTTAGAATAAAAAATACATTTTTTTAACACAAACCTGGAAGTTTATAGGAAAAGCAAGTTTATCGGCAATGATTCTAGCTAAATTAATGTTTTTCTCGATATTGCCCTTTAATTTCATAGTTATCGCAATAAGAGATAAATGTGAAGCTAATTCAAATTCTTGATTTAATGTCGTGACACTGTTTTTTGCAATATCAGGAACTGAAGAATCTACATCGATGTAGGACGAAATTTTTCCAACAACTAAGGCACTCCAATCTAAAATTGTTATGATTTTTTATTATAAATTTATATTATTAATTTAATCTAATATGAATAATTCAAAACGCACCGGAATTACAAAGAATCATATCAGGCCTGGTAAAAGGGTCAGTTCTGTCTTTTGCAGGACCGGAAATAAATTCCCTTTTATATCGTGGATGAACCAATGGTACAACAATGTAATCATATCTACAAAAACATAAAATTAAATTAAAATTTTTAATTGTTAATTCTTATGACAATTAAAGTTTAACACTCTTTAACACCAGCTCTAAGTTTCTAAATTACCGAATGTATGTTAAATAAATAATAATTTAATATTTTCTTTTATAATTATTACTTACTTGCAGTCTTTAGCATAACAGAGACATTGCTGTAGTTCAGGAACTGCACAAAGTTCTAAGCCACAAGAAATTCTTCTCTCACCTGACATTTCTTATAAATTATCGACTTCCTGTCAAATAAATAATTTATTGAATAAAAATTAACGTATTACTTATTTATTATTAAACAATTTTGTTATTGCTAATAATTTTTGACATGCTCGTTTTCAACAGACACTATACATAAATATTTTATTGTTTATGTTTAATAACAAATGTAAGATGATTAAGTTTCTTACCTTTCCAATCTAAAGAATTAAATGAATTTTAATAATTTATATAAAATATTATAAAACAGTATATAGTTTTAATCAAAAAAGACTTAAATTAAAATGTTAAACACATTTAGCGTCATTTTTAGGTTAAATACTCACGGTCGCACGTTCCGGTTTACGTAGAATGTAAATAACGTATCAACGCGTAAAACTCGTAGTTTCGTTAATATTTGCGCGGCAATTATTTTTTTTTTAAATTACAATGTAAACAATGTAAATAATAAATTCAAATTAATTAAATTTTTTGTTAATTATATTTTTAAAAATGAGACAATTTTCATTTTCAAATTATTAATAAACGAATTCACAAGTACATATTCTTAAATTTTACTTTTAACAATAGTGATTATATAAATAAATATACAGTAAATTTGACATTATTAATCTAAATTTCATTTTCAGTTCTTTTTATAACATTAATAGAAAAATGTTGATAAATAATTTGTTTATTTTAAGTAATTTTTAAATAGAAGTAATAATCAAACAGAGCATTTAAGAAAATTTATAAAACACGATCTATTACAACAAAATTAAATTTAGTCATTTTAATTCTCTTTTCAATTGATGAAATAATATCTAATGAAAATTTCACAATTGGATATAATTTAAATACTTTAATAAATAATTTGTTTTGTAAAAACAGAAGAAAAAAAATTTTTAATAATATGACTTTTTACCAAAAATTATACTATAAACTACTTTTTTTGGAAAAAAGAAATTTTTAAATTAATAATAGGTAAAAAATATATAAAAATAATTAATTCTACTTTTAACTTCATTTCTATTTAAACTTTCATAAAAAAATTAGAAAAATTTGTTTAACTCTATCTCTAATCGCCTTTCTTTTTTTTGTACTGAATTTTCTCAGTTTTATTATTTTAAGTAATTTAAAAAAAATTCTTTTAGCAAAAACAAAAATTGATTTCTTTTTGACTCTCAACTGAGAATTGTACCTTAAATGCTCATCGTTTTTATCCAAGGCCTTAAATATTCGATGGTAGAAGAAAACATGTTCAATTTGCTAAAAAACACGATCTTGATAACCACCATCGACAACACTTGTACTCGGTTTATTGCTACTTTCTGCAATATGATAATTTGGATGCCTCAAATTACCAGATCGTCTTGGCGGTGCTAAATATTCAAACATGCTTTGAGTATATTGCGACAACATTTTACTGAGGTCACAGGGCATTGGGTCGTTCCAAAAAAATTCATGATCCATCGCTTGATTAGCGTCAATTCTCTTGCTCGGATCAAGTATCAATAATTTATCCAATAAATCACAGGCATAAGCATCTTTCACGTATGGTTTTAATCTATCCTTTACCTATAAAAAAATTTCTTTTAAATAAAATTCTTAAAAATTAAATAAGTTGAAAAAAATAAATTAATGTACTTTTCTTTTTTGTCCTTTAATCAGTTCTATTTTATAGTAAAGATCTAAATACTCCACACCGGGCCAGACTTCAGGTGAAAAAGATCCGCACAGCTGTGAGATAAGAGTAAGTTGTTGTTGTTCTGTGTTTCCTTGCATTATTGGTGATCTGAAAAAATATTAGTTTCAATAAAAAGCAATACGAGAAAAATATTTTTTAATAAAAAATGTATACCTTGTCCACATTTCTGCCATTATACATCCAGCACCCCATAAATCGACAGGTGGACCATAATTTCTTTCTCCCAATAATAATTCTGGAGGTCTATACCAAAGGGTTACTACCCGATTTGTATAACGATTTGGTTGTCCATTTTTATTAGGACTAAAGGCTCGAGCTAAACCAAAATCAGCCAATTTTAAAATTCCTGTCTTCGTTATGAGAACGTTTGCAGCCTTCATATCACGATGTAAAATCTGCGGAATAAAAAATTTAATAAATTGCCTTTATTCATATAGATGTAAATAAATAACCATTAATAAAATTATTTACTTTATTGCTGTGAATGTAATGAAGTCCATTAAGCAATTGCACCATTACTTGCTTAATTTCTCCTAAACTAAATTTAACGTTTACATTTGAAAGTAATCCTGCGAGATCGTGCTCGCAAAAATCAAATATCAGATAAAATGTTGAACGATATCGATTACCGGGGGTGCCTGTAAAAAATTTGAAATTTTCAAGATAAACAATTTATTATTTTTAATGCAATTTAAATTCTTCAAGATTTTAATTACTTTAAAAAACACTTCTAATTTACCTTTCGTTCGGCATATTTCAATCAAATTGACAATATTGTTATGGTTTAGAACCTGCAATATTTTAATTTCCCTCAGAGCAGTTATTGGAAACTGTCAACAAAAATAACAAATTAGTATATTTTAATAAATTAATTTGATAAATAATAAATTTATTTTTTATCTGGAGTTTAAAATTAATTTATTAAACATACGAATTAGATTGTAAATACGAATAAGCAATTGAAATTATTTATACACATATGGTAAATAATTCCCTCGTATTATACAATACGTATGGACATAAAGTTATTAATTAAACTAAATAGAACCAATTACTAATCAATTACAAAAGTTTAAAATTAGTTATGAATTGAAGACTAATTAACTCTTGTCAGTTTTGACACTTACCCCTTCCTTTTCATTATCCATCAAAACTTTCTTCATAGCCACAAATTTTTTACTCGATTTCTTATCTCTGGCTTTAAAAACCTCTCTGAAAACGTTTACATAGAAATAAATTAATAAACATATATAATTTCCTTCTCCAAAATATAAAATAAATCATACCCAAAAGTTCCTTGACCAATTTTGGCAACTTTTTCATATTTACTGGATTCATCACAAAAAGGAAAATTGAATTCTTCAATGTATTTTTCCTTTTCTTTAATATTCATTGCGATAAATTTAATAGTTTTTTAACTCTTGAATCAATTTTCATAATATTTTAATGACATTTTACTTTTCAATATAATGATAGCTTTAAAAATTCACATACACACACAAAAGATACAATAATTAATGTTTTTCCGTTATTTACTTTAAATAAATAAAACAATTAATACTTCGACTGTCAAAAATTGTGTATTTGATGTTTTTTAATTTGTTTCACTAATGTAAATAATAGTAAATAGGGTAAATACAAAAACTTGGGAGGATGAAAGTTTGAAGTTTGAAGGCATAATGATACATAACCTCACTTGTTTATTTATTAATTGAAACCATCAAAACCTGATATATGACATCTCACCATTGTTTGACATCAACGATCAATATTTAAAAACACCTTTAAAAATTTAGAAAATTAATTTAAATTAATGTTAAAAGTCGAATAATAGAATAACAAAAATATAAACTTTAGTTAAATATGACGCTCAATACAAAAAAAAGTCAACTTTCTTTTTCTATAAATTCAACATTTTTTTATTTATGGTGTACGATTTTTATCAACAGTTTTATAAAACTTATTCTATAGCTGTTTTAATCTAAATGTTTATGTTTTTAACATAAAAAAATATTTACAACTTATAATAATATTAATCTTGCCTTGGATTGAGCGAAGATTATAAGATTAAACAAAATTAAGAAATTAATCTTCATTTTGAAAATTAAATTATTATTAAATATTAATAATAATTTAAATGTTAACAGCAATAGGGTAAATGCACCAGTGGTGGATCAGGCACCAATGGTGGATCAACAGCTTTAAAAAGGTTAAAATAAGCTATTTCTAATTGAACTAAATGTTTCAATCGTTTAGGGGAGGTGTATAGATAAGTTTTATGAAATAAAATCATTTGAAAATATTTAGGAAAACAAAGCAATACAACAATTGTTGATTTTATGCTTTTTCACATGAAATCTTAAAAAATAATTGTTTAGTCTAAATTTTTTTAATTTTTAGAGTAGAAAGTAATCAATTCTTTCCATATAGAATACTTCTGGAAAAAAATATACATCATTAAGTTATTTTTGTGTAGTGTAAAGGGGTAAATGATCCACGACTGGAGCAATGTCATTTTATTGTTGAATGGGGGTGTGAGGGGGTGTAAACGTTACAAGCAGGTCGAAAACTACACGATAGTGTCCTTGAAGACTTGTTAATGCATACTATTGTAAAGATTACCCTATATTTTTCATCTGAAAAAATCTGTACACCTTTAAAGTCAAAATAATAAATTTAGTAGGCTTAATTGATCCACCACTGGTGCAGTTACCCTATTTAATATTATCAATAATGTTCAATATTGACACTAAATTAAATTTTATAAATCAATTTTTTAAAACATTAAACAATTAAATTTTTTTCTGGAAATAAAAAAAAACTTCTTTTCAATATTAATAATAAACCTTAAATGTTAAAAATATTAACAATAACATTTAATTATTTACGATTATTGAATATTCAGTATCAATGAAACTCTAATCATGAATAATTAATAATAAAAATTCCATAAAAATTTTAAATAAAATTCAATAAAAAAATAAATAAAATATAAAAATTACTTTTAAAGTAATTTTTCCATTTTGCTCGAATAAAATTCAAATTAGAAAAAAAGAAATATTAAATTAATACAAAACCTAGAGAACATTTTGTCATCGACAAAAATCATCCATGACGTTTCACGTCTCTAAAAATATACGAATGGAAATTCTAAAATTCGTTAGAATATCCAAATTGATTGGCAAATCTGTACACACAAGATTAAACACAGTAGTAACCCGGAAATGCTAAATAGAGTTCCGATTTATAAACCCAATCCTCACGTCCATTGTCATTTACTTTACTCGTACTTGGTTTGGAAGGACCGCCATTCACTTGCAATGGATTTTTTGCATATGCTCGTCTTCGTGGCGTTAAATATTCAAACATACTCTGAGAATGTTTTGCTAACATTGGTCCCAAATCGCATGGCATTGGATCAGTCCAAAAGAAATCGTGATTTAATGCCGTATCGGAATCAATTCTCTTGCTTGGATCGAGAATTAAAAGTTTATCCATCAAATCACAAGCGAGTTTATCATTGACATGTTCTCGTAATCGCTCCACAACCTGTAAGAAAATTTTTTTATTCCATTATTTTCTAGTTTGATCTGTGATTATATATAGAAAAAAACCTTACTTTTCTTTTTTGACCGGATATTAAATGCATTTTATTAAATAGTTCTAAGGATTCCACATCGGGCCAAACTTCAGGCGTAATTGAGCCACACAATTCAGAGATTAAAGTTAGTTGTTGTTGTTCTGTAGCTCCCTGCATTATTGGAGCTCTGTAAAAAAATTATTTTAAAAATTACAAATAAATATAAAATAAAATTTCAAATAAAAATATTTATATTTTGAAATTAAAATTTTGTGATTTTCAATTAATAATAATAATTTTGCATCATTATTGTACCTTGTCCACATTTCAGCCATAATGCAGCCAGTGCCCCATAAATCGATAGCTGGACTGTAATTTCGAGCACCAAGCAATAATTCCGGTGGTCTGTACCAAAGTGTGACAACTTTATTTGTAAATCGATTCGGTTGATTAAATTTACTCTCACTAAAGGCTCTTGCGAGGCCAAAATCTGATAGTTTCAATAGACCGTTTTTCGTTATCAAAATATTTGCAGCTTTCATATCTCGATGCAGTATCTGTCAATATAAACATTTCGAAATTCATTTAGCAATTTAAAATTTAATTAAATTTCATTTCAAAGAAAATTCTTTTAATTGTAATCTCAGAAAATTACTACTAATTTTAAATTCGTTCTAATAAAATAAAATAAAATTTTTCATACTTTGTTACTGTGAATAAAATATAATCCATTCAACATTTGTCTCATCACATTTTTTATTTCACCTAATGTGAATTTTACTTTTGGACTTGCAAGTAATCCGGCAAGGTCGTGCTCACAAAAATCAAATATAAGATAAAAAGTCGAACGACTTCGATTGCCCGAAATTGCTGGAAATATTCAGAAATGAGACAATTTGTTCTTCACTAATAAACTTTCAATAGCTTAAGCATAATTTAATAAAATAAATAATATTATAAAGTTACCTGATTTTTTGCAAATTTCAATTAAATTTACAATATTTTTGTGCTTCAATAACTGCAATATTTTTATTTCACGCAATGCAGTTATTGGAAACTGAAAAAATTCATTTTCCGTAAAAAAAAAGTTAAATTCAAAGTATAAAGATTTATTTCTTTTTAATCTATACTCACCCCTTCTTTATCATTATTTAATAAAACCTTTTTCATTGCTACGAATTTCGTACTATTTTTTCTGTCTCTGGCTTTAAAAACTTCTCTGAAAATGATAAATTATATTATAAAAAATTAACTAATAAGCACTGAATGAAATATATTAACAGTATTGTTGAAAAAGTTTATTATTACAATTGTTAATTTAATATTTACCCAAATGTTCCTTGGCCGATTTTAACCAACGAATCATATTTGCTGATTTCTTCACAAAATGGAAAATCAAATTCTTGAATATATTTTTGTCTATCTATTTCACTCATTATTGGCAGTGAAAGATTTTTTTTCACAAAATCAATTTATTTTTCTCTATAAAGAGAAAACTAGAATTCTTGAACTTGGTTTGTCCTTTTTCCTTTAATTGTTGACCTAGTGGATTAAAAATACCCAATATTGACCGAAATGGATCAATAGTAGATTTAGAACAAAATTTCTAAGCAAACATAGACATTAAAATAAAATAGTACAAAAAAATTCTGAGGCTAACAAATTGTTGAAGTTTCAATGAAATATGTAATGAGTAAAATTATATAAAATTAATGCAATATAACTCTATATATTTTTGGATTGATATTTTCTCACTTTTCAATATTATTTTATTGGAAAATGTAAAAATGACATCAATTTATTACCTTCAATGGTTATTTCCTTTATTTTTAGTCAATTTGCTTGGATATTTTATTTTAAATTCAATATTGACCTGAATTGTCACTATTATAAAGAGATTTGTCATAAAAACTCTTTGAATTAAACTAAAAATAACTCTTGAAGCAATTAATTCTTATTTTAGATGAGAAGCATACCTTGCAGTGTATATTATCCATTAACATAGGAGTGAATTCTTCAATTTTTTGTATTAATACTTTTTATGTTTTTATCACAAAATCTGCGGGTTCAACTGATCACGGAACTGTCAGAACATAACCTAAAAATAAACATTTTATATAATTACAATTACATCGTTTTCTTCTAATATCAAATTTACAATAATAAAAGCATTAATTTAACTACCTTATATATTTTACCTGCATCACTTAGTTTGCAACATTAAACTTTCTATGTCAAAATTTAAAAAATCTTAATGATCTTTAAATGTAGAGGTATTTAATTAAGTACTTTAAACACTAATACCAACTGTTAGATCTCAAATAAATAGCTTCTAACTTTAAAAAAGAAGTTCTATAAAGTTAAATTTTAACAGATCATTAAAATGTTAAATATTACTTGTTTAATTAAATTTTTATAAAGATATCACTCAAATATCTATTCTATTTATTTTGACTAATTATTTCACAGAAGTTTAAAAAGACCGCAAAAAATGTAACCAGTAGATGGCGCTAAAATGTTACAAAAATACCGGGAAGCTTTAAAATTTGCAAAAATTAAAAACTCGCAAAGTTAAAATTAGTTAAAAAATTAGATATGAGTGTTAATTACATGTGAAAAATTAGAAGAGTAAATATCGCAATTATTAAATTTGTAATTTTTTAATGTTTATATAATGAACTGATATTTTTAAAATAACCGCTTCTTAGTTGCTGTTCATAGCGGAGAAAAAGTGCATTAACTTACCTTAACCTTACGTCGATATATGTCATTTGCAAAAAAAAAACTCCTTATCTACATCAAATTGTAAATATTGACTTCAGAATCAGTCAGAATGTTTTAATAATAATTAATTGTTTAAATTAATTCTAAAATTTACAAACTGAACAGTGTATTTAGTATAATTTGGTAATATGAATTGAAAAATAGTGAATGTTTTTGTGTGATACTTTACAAGTATTGTTATTGTCAAGTTTTTCAATCAATTAACTAAATTAACTTTTAGGAAAGTGATATTTTATATACTTAAAATTATATTTGCTTTAAATATACAAGCAAACATTTAAATTTTTTCAATAAACTACAAAAATGTGGAGATAAATTCAGATTTCAGTGAACAAGTTAATATTTTCTGTCATCATTGCAGATGTCAATAATTAAAATCGCAAAAATGTGAAAAAAGTAAATTTTTACGGTATGTGTACAAGTTTATTGCGACTATTATTATTGAATCTTTATTATTTAATAGATTTTAATTTAGATTTTTGTTAAATTTCAAATCAATTTATCACCTTGTTTTTTAGGTTAGAAACTTTGATAGATAAAAAAATGAAAAAAAGTTGTCTCTCATGTCAAGTGACGTTTTACAAATAATACCTATACATGATACGTGAGCAAAGAAGTATTATGATGTTCATGTTTTATTATAGATCTGAGATCAATACCAAATTATAGAGTATCTAAATATGATATAAATATTCATGTTTTTCACAACATGAAATCAACATTTTCTTATTAATTTTGTGAAACATTTCAGTTTTGCGAACGAAGTGATTACTTTTTATCAAGTGAACTATAAATTTCGATAACTATTTTATCTTCTATTGTGATAATTCAAGAAAGAAGAGTTTTTTTTTAACAAAATGGTTCTTTTTTGAAAGTTGCGACGTTAAATTACGAAAGTCATTAATATTCAAATATTGAAAGAAACTCCGATAATGGATGAAGTGATTAACATAAAAGAAATTGCGATACTTCCGCGTGTGAAGTAATATCGTATTTTGGATTTTCATAATTTATAAATAAAAACATTGATTTTATCAATGTCTCCTTGAAATTATAATTTCGGATATGACAATATAGTGAAATATAAAAAAAAAAAAAAGAAAAAACGAAAAATTACAAAATAATAAAAATATTCACTAAATAGTGAATTAAGATTAAGGATCAGGTTTCGTAGTGTTGCCTTGGATTGTTTTTCATTTATTTTTTCTGCGACAAGTCAAAAATTACTATACCATATTTGATCAAAAGTATATGATCGCGCATTGGTTCTTGCGGTTCCGAGAGCCACAGGCAAAACCCGTGTGTGAAGTTCACCGTTTGTGACATCACGCTTCATTGTTGGAGGTTTACGTCATTCTTGAGTCGGAGAACGACTCGCGGAACGCACACGCAGAAAAAAGAGCGAGAGAGAGAGAGAAATAAAAAGTAAGAGAGGAGGAAACCAGCCGCGAAACCATAAAAATTTTGTTGCCGCCTTCGCTGACCTGGTATCAGGATTTTGATCGGCAAATAAAATCAGTGTCAGTGCGGAGTTTGGGTGAATGAGAGTTATAAATTGAAAACAGTTTCAATATTCTCATTATTATTGACTGAAAACAAAAGTTAAATCGTGAACATGTCAACGACGACATTTCACTTAAACGCAACCAAATTCTCAGTGAATAAATTTCGCTATTATTTTTTATAATTGTGTCAAAATAGAAAGAGAGAGAGAAAGCGAAAAAAATTTTAATTTATTTTTATTGTATATTGAAAAAAAATTGAGTGTCAACATAAAAATGTTCATGAAGAGTACATGAGAAAAAGTGTTTTTCCCGTGGGTCGTTCGCACGGAGTCTTTCATTTTAAATATAACGATGTATAAATAAGTATGAGCAATAGCGGGAGTACGCGAGGCTGTCTCGCAAAGATTTTGTGAAGCAATCATACACTCTGATTGGACAACGTGTGAACGTGGCTGTTTCTCGAATTTTTAAAAAACGAGATAAAGAAAAGAAGAAAAAAACGAATTTTAAATTGTGGCAAATGCAGTCGTTAAATTTTAATTTTGTATTGACATCTGCCACATATGTTATTGTTGTGTGGGCATGCTCTGTGGAGGCTCTGCCAAGGTTAGTGACATACTGAAGCGTCTCTGTCGTCTTTGATAATGTCCAAAGAGTTTAATAGCGGTAGACCCTGATTTTTACGACTTTTAATGAATATATATATATATAGTTTGCCGGGTTCAGGGTTTTCAGAATAAATTCAGGGTTATAGGGTCCATGAACGTTGTTCTTTTTATATTTTACATCGAGGCTGCAAAATACAGTCCTTGTTGAATTAAAAAAAAAACTGTAACGTTTCCTTTTTATGCAGATTCTCACAATATATACAATATAAGAAAGAGAATGTTGTTGATTTCACGCATTTGTTATTTATTCAAAGCAGGATTTTATTTACAACGCAATTTTATTTAGTTCGTCGTTAATTAAAAAAAAAAAAAATTGAGAGAAAACAAACACTAAGTCATGTAAATTTTGAAAGAAAAAACAACTCTTATTTAAATTGCAAAATAGTTAAAAAGTGAAAAATAAAATTTATATATTGTTTATTTATAATACTCATATGCAGAGAAAAAATACAGGTGAATTAATAAGTGACTCGTGTATATAATTACTTCCTGGTGGAGTCAAATTTTATTTAAAACATAATTCATTTAAAAAATTCAAAATCGAAAGATTTTCATTAGGAATAAATAATTTCTAATCAAAAATTGTGATTTTGAATTGAACAAAATTTACCAACAAAAGTAATGACTTTCAAAACAATTAGAAATTATATTTTTCCTCGAGATTTTGATTACGAGATATCATCTGTGATTTGATTTAATAAAAAAGAGAATATGAAACTTTGGTATTTTTCCGTTAGCGTCAAATATTATTTTACTTTCACTTTATTTAGATCGATAATGTTTTATCAATACTCACAGCCATTTAGAATGTTTTATTCTATATTTTAAAGCTATTAATTATTATATACTTCTTTTGAAATTTTAATTTTTCAATTTTAATAATTTTGTTAAAATATATTATTAATATTATTTAATAAATTATATTTAAATTTGGTTTTTTAATTTTAAAAAATGTATTTCTATTTGTCCAGGGAAACTTGAAAAATCGATTTTGTCAGTTTGGGAAGTGTCGTCATCAGAATTAATAATTCTCCAGAATTAAACAATGAAATTGAACTGTCGGAATCAATTATTGCAGGATTGTTTACATTGTCGACAACAGTCTTCATGTATGTAGAATAATTTATTTTGTTAACAAGTATTTCAAGAAGTTAGAAATTCTAGTAGAAAATTTTTTTTATCAAAATATTCGATTTTCATATTTATTTTCAAAATAATTTAAAAGAATAAAAATTTTAATTAATTAAAAATTGGAAAAAAATGTTGAAAATCGCTTGAAATATTTTTATTTTTTCTTAACTACTTAAAATATTTATTATTTTATTAAAGCACCATTCGCACAATTTTTTATATTTGTTTTATTTTTTCTGTGTATTTTTGTTAAATTATTTTTTCACACGTTGATGTTTTTAGGCACATTGGATATACGGAATGCTCTGGTTTTCGAGTGAGTCGCAAGTGCATGAAATGTTGCACTGCACAGAAGATTGTCCCAAGATCAGCACTGACGCCTGTACAATGCTTGGAGAATTTTGTATATTTGCTACGGAACTTGCACGCCTCTGCGAGCAAGGGTAAAAATTATTAGTTACAAAATTTATCGAAATCAACAACACTTCTTTCTTTAAAAAAAAAACCTAACGATTGATTGTATGAAAGATGTTTTCGAATAGTATCAGAATTTATGTGAAGAACACAGCTTTTTCTCACTGTGCGGATATGTTGCAGGAAAAAGGCTTTGAACTTCCGGGAGTGATTGTTATGGAAATGTTTTGACAATGTCAAAACGCGGAATGCTGCTTTACATTGCAAAAGGATTTGATATTTCTAAGTACGATATTATTTTTAAATGCACGATTATTCATTTTTTCAATATATTTTTTTAATATTTTATTACATTTTTTGTTTTTTATTAGACGAAGATTTATTTATTATTTTTCTTCTCTCGATTTTGTTTTTTTAATGCAAATTTCGTTTTTTGAATTTAAATAAAGCATGAAGAAAAAGAGGGTGGATTGTCTTTATTACCACACTCTTAGTTAAAAATTAAAAATGAAGAAAATTTTACAAAAAAAAAATAGTTTTTACATATTTAAGAAAAAAAAAATATCAAATCCTCCTGCACAATAGTGATAAATTGTGTCCCATTAGAGTGTGATAATAAAGGAAAGAATATATTCTTATCGTTTTATGTCAAGCACAGAGAAAAATTGATTTGACGATGGATTCTTCTTCATCGTACGCTGTACAATCTATTATAATCGCTGACTATAATGAGACGCGACTATTTTTAATTTATGACTGATTTTTCTTTATTCCCTTTAGAGCAGCTGTTCCTATGAGCACCTCTCAATCATTAATCTGTGATGGAAAGGACACCAATAATAAAACGGGTTCAAGTAAGTTGGCATTGTCATTTTACACATTGATTTTTAATTTGAAAATTGATATAAATTAAAAAAATGAAAGAATGGTTTACGCATATATAGAATAATTTTTGTTTTTTTCAGAAAGAATGGCATGTGAGGTATTTTTGGGTGGATCTTGCAATCCTACAACATGGAGGTCAGAAATAGCGATACCGACACTTCAAAGTTTAGGAATTTCTTATTACAATCCCGTAAGTTGTTTTTCAAATTATAGAAAAAATTAATTTAAAAAAATCAAAATTAAGGTCGTTTACCTGTGACATTATCAGAAGATATTTCTACACATCATAAATGCATAGAAATTGAAAAGAATTTAAAAATCACTTTATTTTCCATTTTTTTGTATTATTTATTGTCATCGGTAGGAATAATGTATTTTCCATTTTTAAACAAATATTCCATTTTTATATTAATAACAAATTTAATAATTTGTTAAAAAAATAAGTATGAAACTAATTTAAAAGAAATAAGATTATTTTTTTTAATTTAATATTTTTTTACGCAAAATGTAGAATAAAATTGTAAAGATTTTTTTAATTTAATTCCAGCAAGTGTCACAATGGGGTCCAGAACTTATTGCTCAGGAATACGAAGCAAAACAGACTGCGCGTGTATTGCTTTTTGTAATAGATAACCAGACTCGTAATACTGCAGGAATGATTGAAGCAGCTCAATTGGCAGCAACGCGCAGAGAATCACTAGTCCTTGTCGTGTATCCTTATCGACAAGGTCAGACTATTCTTGGAGAGACCGTTTCCTCTCAGTAAGATTCAAATAAAAAAAAAAAAGAAAAAACCCCCAAAAAATATTCAAGGAAGCTACATTAAACCAAATTATTTTTTTTTAGAGAATATTATGACCTAATGAATGGGCTGCTAGTACTTCAATTTTTTATGGATAGACAAAGGATACCAATATTTGAAAATGTTTCAATTGCGCTCAATTGTACGTCCAAGGTAAATAAATTTTTTTAATAGAAAAAATTTATTTTTATCAAATGCTATGTAAAATAAATACTTTAACTAAAAAAAAGTAAAAGAAAGTCTAATTTCAATTTATTTGTAAATTGTCAATTACAGATTCTCCGCAAAGCGATAAAAGTGCAAGATCTGCACTCCGAAGATGGAATCAGGCCTACTCGAATCTCACTTAATCAGCACGGAAGCGATGTAGTGTAAGCAAATTTTCTTTTTTCTACATAATTCGAATATTTTTTTAGTTTTATAAAAATCAAACTAATCACATTTTTTATGACGCGAGAAGATCTGGTGACCAATCATTTTTTTCTCTCTTTCTCTCTCTCACCAATTGTGTCTATAAATTCCAAAAATTTGATTAGTCACTAATTGCATTGTCTTTCACGTTACGTTATTGAATGATTCAATTTTTCACGGAAGTATACAATGAATCAGAATAAAAAATGTATAACAAAATCTTTGTCATGTGGATAAATAGATTCTAATGATCTCTGTCGGCAATTATTATCAAATATGTAAAATAACATCTTAATCATATTTTTCTCGAATGGAAAAAGAGAACTTGAAACCAGATAGACAAGTAAACATTGCATTAATTTTTTTTTGCTTTCAGAGCATTAAGAGAGATCTTTCAATCTTTAGACGTTAATGACACAGGGACAGTAAGTCTGAATGATGTAAGTATTGCATTTATTATTAACTTTGATATTTTAATTTTACTTATGAATTTTTTAATTTAATTAAAAATTTTAATTAACAGGCTTTGATGACGTTGCAGTCGAATTCAAAGTGTAATGGATCCGTCTCTGACCATTTTAATTCTGTGAATAAATCGGGTAAAATATTTTAACACTTGGAATTTTTCATTTAAGAATTGATTTAAAGTTTAAGAAAAAAATGTAATTTTTTTACTGTTTAGAAACCGGCGAAGACGTGATACAAAGTTTTTCATTGAACGATGACCCGAAGGAGCAGAGGATAAAATTCGATCAATTTTGTGCGTTAGCGAATGAATGGTCCTGGCGAATGAGGAACAATGGCGTTACCTGTGAAAGTGAGATACCTTCCGTTTGGAGTATTTTAAGTAGGAAGACATCAAAGTTTCTGCGCAGCGCTTTCGTACACCCTTTTAATCGTTTCTTAGGTATTTTTGATTATCCACAACTCATGCGGAAAGTCACAGAAAAAAACGTGACTCCCTAATCGGAAATAGATAAAAAAAAATCACAACCCTCTCATCTCTTTCACTCTGTATTTTTTTTAGTAGTAATCACAAAAAAATATATCTGTCTTTCATTATAAAGAAAGAAAAATCTCAATTGTTCCAGACTGGACCAATTCATTGATGCTGGATTCCGAGAAAAGGGATATGTACATTGGTGTGATCGGCAAAGATCTGTTATGGTTAGAATCTTCAGCAGCACCTTTAATAAAGTCAGTGTTAAATTTACTCAAGTTTCTTTTTTTATCATGTCTACTGATTTTTAATATCATTACTTGATAAATAATATTAAATTCTCATGTTTTTGTTTATTTTTAAGATCGATGGGATTATCTTTTCATCGTCCGAGTTTAAACGAGTACAATATTAGGATATTGTCGCAAGAATTGCAGCATATGAAAAATTCGAGAGTCATTTTGTTAATTGTCCCGCAGCATTCGCGCGGTATTGCCATTATGGCCTTAGCGGCCCATTTAATTGGGCTGCATGCCAACCTTGTCCTTTGTGTTCAAACTCTTCCTGATAATTGCACCGTATCTGGCGAACAGGTATGTAAAAATAAAAAATAACAAAAAAATTCAATGAAATATTAAAAAAAAATGTTGAATTTTAATTTTTCTTTTAAGTTAACGGTGCAAGCCACGAAAGACTACAATAGGGGCAGAATGTACCTGTCGGACTATGCGACGCGCGAAGGTGTACCTGTTTTTCAAAAAGTCGCTGATGCCTTACAACACGCGATACAAATAGTTCAAAATCCCTGCTGACTTAACTTTTGAAACAATGTTTTTTTTATTGTTCACCTAGACGCTTTAATTCGATGACTAATTTATTTTTATTCAAGCGTTAATTTAAGTACAACTCGATGGAAATGCTTTTTACCACCGAATTCTCCTTTTCTCTAGTGTTTCGATTACTTAAATCTCTAAACTAAATTCTAAATTAACTAACAATTAATTAAAATTAGTTGCACTCGATATTTTTTTAAAGTTGTTATCGGTCATTTAAAAAAAATCGAAACAGTAGAAAATGTAGAATTTTTGGGAATTTTGTATCTCCAATTTGTCTACAATTTGAGACCTCTCGCGGTTGTGAGAATATCGATGAAACGTGATATTTTATCGTTATTTTTACACAACTTATAATTATTTTTTTTACTGTTTTTAATTATTCCTCTAAACCGACTCATTTTTTAATTTTTCTGATAAAAATCTGTTTTTAAAGATGACATACTGTGAAAATTTCTTTAAAAAAAGTATTGCTTATTATTTATTTATTTTTTTTTTGTTTTTTTTTAATACTAAAAGGATGTAAAATATTTCACAGACGACCAAAGAGGAACAGAGCGAAAGAGAGCGTGAGAGAAAAAGCAAGAGAGAGAATCAGAGGTCTCACGAACGTAGACGGTCGTTTTTTTAATTGTAACTTTGTCAAGTTTTTATAACCTTTTGGTAAAATGGTTGAGGATTGATTTGATAAATGTGTATATATATATTATTAGCTGTTTCTAACGATCTAATGAGAACTATATATAATTGCAATTCCGAAAAAAGAGTAAAAGGAACGCTGCGCTGTGTGTATGTTTGTATGAGAAAAAGAGAGAATGAAAGAATGAAAATAAAACTCAAGTTATGACTGAGAAACGCGAAAAATTTTAAATCATCCAGAATAAAAAAAATACCTTCTGGAAAAAATAGAAAATAAGGGATAATGAAAGAAAGAAAGCAAAGAAAAAGTGAGAGAAAGTGGAACGATTCAAATCTCAAATACGATTGATGCTCAGAGAATTAATTAATAAAAATTAATTTCATTCTCGTCGAATCAACGTAATCGTCAGCTCAAGAAACATTTTAATTGTATTTTTTTTCTCGAAATAATTTCACGTAACAACACTTCATACCACCGTTAATTTAAAAAAAAAAAATAAAAAAATCATTAATTTATATAATTTTTCGTATTTTCTTATTTAGGTATGCGATTTACGTATTTAATTTAAATAAATTAAATAACAAAACTATTTTTATCAAAATCATAGGAAATCATAGCTCAATGTTATTATTTATTCGGTTAAATAAAATTTAATCTAATTTTAACTGAAAAATAAAGATTCCCCTTTACGATCTTAATTTTTTGATAATGTAAGAGAAACAATAATGAGTTTCATAAAGTAATACAAAAATTGCGTAACTTTTTATATTCTTTGGCTTACATTAGTCAATTAATGTACATTGAATACTGTAACCATAAATTATTATCATTATCATTTCGCAAGCACCATTTTCACAATGAGTACCTATTTGTAAATTTGTAAGCAATTTTTTTTTATCTTGGAAAATAGTATTGTCTTATATTTTTAAGCGATAACAAGACGGGAATCATAACTGGAAGAAAGAGAGGTATATAGACAGCATATCTGAAACAAATATTCGAGACATTTTAATTTTTTCTAATATTAAACTTTCCATACGAAAATTAGATAAAAAAATCCAAACAAATGAAAATTAAAAAATAAATTAAACGTATGAAAATTTAATCGAAATATAATTAAAGTTAATTAAATTCTTTTGATTTTGAAAAAAAATAAAAAATTAAAATGTTGAATATTTTGATAATTAAATTTTCAAAGCGATGATTAAATATTAAAACAATTTTTCATTTTTTCTAATTAAATTAATTTAGCTTAATAGACGCTCTGATAATTTAATTTTTAATATATTTATTGTAAGAATCAATTTAATTCTCACTCTAAAATATATATTAAAATAATTAATAAATTTTAATATTATCTATGATCTAAAATATTTTTTAGATATTGAATATCTAAAAACTCAATGCAGAGAGAAACTCAAAATATTTATAAAATAATAAAATATTTATCATTATTTAATATATTAAATAATAAAACTGATAGAATATTTTCTCAAATAATTAAAAAAAAAATGTTTCAATTACGATATAAAGAGAATGTATGTAAGGAAAAAACTTACTTTTGGTCGTCAGGAAAATATAAAAGTGCAAGAAGCGAAGGATCAGTGAACGCAGCTTCAGCAGTTGCAAATGCTTCTTTGCTTTTCAAAAATCCATCACGTAAATTTCCACTCTGTAATAATGCTGATGATTCCTCGACAAAATTGAGAGCATTTTTTATTCTATTGCCAACGGTCTCGGTTATAACGATATTACTAATTTCCTCGAGAAGTTGTGCCAGTGATTGTAGCGTCAATTTTGCCGATGTCAATTGCTCAACAGCACGAACTCGCAAAAGTGTATCTAATTCCCATTCGCGGGGCTTGAATCCAAATAAAGGAACAACTGCCGCACCGGGAATTGGAGTCTGCGCAAAACATAATTTAAAAAAAATTATTCTATACATTTTCAAAATAAATACAATTAATATGAATAATGCGCTGACAAAAGAAAAAAAATATCGTTTTTCTTTTTGCAGAAAATATTTGACATAATTAATTAATTATAATTATTTTTTAATAATTAAATAATTTTATAAGCAATAACAAAGTTATGTAAAGATTAAATTTACTCATTTATTTCTGCAAAAAGAAAAATTATTTTTAAAAATAAAAATCTCACCGGGTCGGGTATTCCAAGCAAAAGCCTTAATTGTGCAAAGAAAACGCCAATGACAGTAGCATCATTGGGTGTTATTTCAACAGGTTTTGTACTTATACAAGCGTCAACAGGCGGATTAATAATTACAACACCACCCCATCTTAAAAAATAAATACTCATTATTTAATTTGTTTTCTAATATAACATTTAAATATTTATTTTTATTTATTTTTACCTGGGCGAGTGAAAAGCTTCGATATTGACAGTTTGTGCTCGATGTCCGTTTCGAGAATATATATGTAAGGGTCCTTCTTCGCAAGGAACCACGTACGCTACTAAATTTATACACGGATGCAAACTGACCTGCGATGCTGAAAATGCATTTTTTCACAAACGTAATTAATAATTATAAATATAAATGTCTTTTTTGCTAAAACTTCATTATCATTCGATAACAATTTCGATAAAATAAAAAGAGTTCGTGAATGTGAAATTTTAAATTGTTATTAATTATTTTTTAAAAATTATTTCATTAAGTTAAAAGAATTAAAAAAAACTTGCCATAGTTGTAAAAAAATAATTGACCTACCTAATTTTTTCTCCAATGGAGTAATTAACTGTGGAAGAATATCCTCTGACAATGCGAAATGTCTTCCAAGAATACTGCTATCGTAGACCTCTTTTGGTTTGACATTTAATGGCACCAGATACAACCATTGTGATTTAATGTGAAAATCAGCAACTAACGATATCTCATTCAAGAACGGTTGCAGATAAACTAAAATTAAAAAAATTAATATTATTCATCTCTATAATTAAGTTTAGTAAAAAAAAACGTGAAATTTACATGGTGCAACTAATAAAGATTTAATTAGTAGCAATTTTTTTTTTAATACGATTACAAGAATTTCACCATCAGCAATAGTCGGCAGACTCCAATTGACCTTTAACTTCTCTGGATCAGGATTCACCAGTGTAAGTAGAACATCATAAGCTGGACTAGTGGGAAATCTTCTTCTATTTTCTTTGTCTAAACTATATTCCGTAGGATGTGTCAAGGCATTTTTTGTCAATGCCAATGATTTATCACGTAAAATCCATTTTGATACGATTTCTGTCACTTTTTTCACATCTTGGAAAAAATATTAAATTTCATTGTATTATTTTGGTAATAATAATAATAATAAATTAATATTCCATTTATCTATTTAATAAAAATTATAAATCAAATCTGTAAATTAAATATGGGACATAGTCAATTGCCGGAGGTTGAAGTACATTAAAGTGGCAATTGAAAATTAATTGTATATCTTTAAATAGCAGATAATGAAAAAAGAAAAAAGAATATATTGAATGCGGACGGCTATTGCACCCATCCTTCAATTAAATATAATTTGTACTCAATTTTCTTATGTCACTTAATTACAAATTTAAACAAAGAGCTCGATTGTTTAATATAATTTCCTAAAATTCAGATAAAAATAATAATAATTTTGTATCGAAATAAAATTAAATGTTACCTGTATCAGGTGCAAAGAAAACAGTACGATTTGAACCGACTAGAATTTCTTCATTGAGATTTAGCGCCTCCAATAGTAGAAGATTTCCCATTTTGAGATTAAAAGAATATGCAATTGTTTCCAATTCATTTGTCGTGAAGGCAGACGACATTAAATTTCTTGAAACCACCTCAAATCTCACGCGCAGAGAATAAATTTCTATAACAGATTTAAATTTTTGTGAAATTAATCTATTATTATCAATTATATAAATTATTAATTCGTTTGGTGGTTGTAAAATTTGATTTTTAAAATTCCTAGACTTATTTTCTATTCTCTCTGATTAGAAATTTTGTTAGTTTTAAATTAAATTAATTTTAGTAATTTAATTAGAGTAATTTAAATAAATTATTCCGAGAAATTTGAGAAGGATCAGAAGTTATAAACAGTATTTCGCGAAACCATTTAATGACGTAATATCGAAAGATTGATGTCAAAGTCATTTGTCCCTCCAATTGATAGTATAACATCATGGACGACTATAAATTATAATTCCATTTTAATGTCACATTAGACCGTACAATATTTTCGTATTCGCAATATGATATTTATATACCAATGATCACTTAACTTTCAATCTTAATAATTAATCTTGCATTACAACTTTTTTGAAATGATATTAATTTTTTCAATTGACAAGATAATTTTTCAAATTAATCAGAGGAAAAATAAATTTTTTTTAATTTCTTTTTTTCTTCTATTACCAGAATCTTCAAAGAAGCTCTTTATTTCTTGAGCTAATTGTTCGGCTCGTTCTTTGCTGAGAGCAGCGACAATGATATCTGTCTGAATCTTCGTTTCATGATGGGAAAGAGCCGCAATTCCCGAATAAGGAAGTGGAACTCGCGGAACTGCCGTTGTGTACCACCAAAGAGGAATTCCAACTCCAAGAAGAAGAACCGCAAACGAAATACTGGCATAAGTTCGATATTTTTCTGAAAATAAAGAAAAATTTGTATAAATATTTTTTACAGCAATTTTTTGCGTTATTCTATATATTTTTTTTATTCCATTAAGACAAAATTTTTAGTATTCTCACAAAAACTAAAAATTCATTCTACGCATTTATAGTCTCTTCAATCTGAGATAAATCTTTTCTTAAAAAATATTTAAAAATATCCTCAAGTTTCGCCTAACAGCCTTTCCTTTCTTTCTATTCTAATTTAAAATTCTGACATAAATTTTTGTTCAAATTAATTATTGTACAATATTAAAATAATTAAATATTGTACAATTAATTAATAAAATAAATTTTTGAGATTAAATTTGATAAAATAATTTTGCGGATAACTAATTAAATAAACAAATTAAAAAATTTAATTGAAACTTTACTAAATATTGGCGAAAATTTTTATTAAAAAAAAAGGCAAAATAAAATTCTGTTAGTTTAAAGCGTAACTTGACCTGTGACATAAAATATGTAAATAAACTAAATTGGAAATGCCTCAAACAAAACTGGAACATTACAAAAGTCTTTCATATCGAATTTTTTCATTAAACATAAGAAATTTTTCACGATTATCACGAAAATTACATACCTACGTGTCTGTGATAATGAATTTTTGTATTTAAAAAAAAAACTGATTTGCTAATTGAAGAAAACTCATGAACGATAATCTTTTGTTGAATAAAAGGAAAAAAAACCTTTATCTCATGTGATAAAACGTATTCATTAATTAAAAAATCATAAAAGAAATAAGAAAAACGTGATCATTAATCAAAACATCATAAAATAAAAATTTTGTCCATAAAAATTACAAAAATTAAAAAATTTTCTATTTTAAGAAAAGGAAAAAAAAAATTACAAATATTTTTTTCTACCAAGGGGATCAATGTTCTTTAACTTCTATTAGCCAACGGCGTTAAAACGTAAAACAATTTGTTTTTTCGATGTCAAATTTTCTTTAAACATTAAATAGAGATAGTGAAAATAACATAGAGGAAAATGGTAAATGTTTTTCAAAGAAAAATAAAGAAAAAAAGAATTGTCCCCTCTCTTCTAGATTCGAAAAGAGGATACAAAAATAGACACGCTGACCCTCTATTATAAAATCCAGCGGAACTTTCGTGTGGAGAATGAGAATAATTTTGACCGTCATACAAGTCGGAGTTAATATAATAATGCACAATTGCACACCTAGTTTAATGTGTGTGCAGAGTTCACTTGAACTCGATCCAACTTAGATACTTAAATTCCTGTCATATTCGTTGAATTAATTCAGCCTTCCGGTAATTTTTCTTGTAGTGTGTGGATTTTGTATTTATATTAATTTTAATTATCTTGTGAAAAAAGGGACAACAAAGATTAGTTCGTGCGTACAATTTTTTTTTTTTCAACTCAAACAATTGACGAAAATATGTTTTATGTGAAGTTTCAAGTGATCAGTTTAAACACGAGAGAGACGACAAGATTTCAAGGAATAACTTTGGCATCGAGCAATGACCGTGAAAATGTCACAAATCCTTGGCTAACTCGTTCTTATGCATTGTAAGTATATGTACCGTTTAAAATCAAATTACTAATCGACAATCACTGATTATATTTGATTGATTCGCACCGTCACAAATTACGTTGATGAAGTTCATAACGTTTTTGATTTAGAAGAAAATAAATTTTATTATTACTATTTTAATAAATATACAAAAAAAATTATTCTGTAAATTACTTTTGTTTAATTTAAAATTTATTCAATTAAACTTAACCCTTTGCCGTGTGGCGGAAAATAGATTCTCACGTTCATTTTTTTTTGTCGTTTTTTGTGATCATTTTATTGTTCTATTTGGGTTATTTTTTGTTTTAACGAACTCGGGTTTTTAGACAAAACAAAAAATTTAAAGTAAAAAATGTTGATATATATCAGATAAATATATACTAGATAATAGTTACACAGAAGTACGATTACTAGTAGAAAATGATTATAATAATCAATGTAATTGATGAAAATTGCAAAATCATAATATAAAATAAAATGTGTGGCGAAAAAAAAATTATAAAAACTAAATTAAATATTCTGATTGCCAAATCCCATATTTCTATTGTAAATAAAACTTTCGTCTACTTAAAAGATAATTTTTAATTCTTAAGCTTTTTTGCTTTTACTTAAATTATTCTGATCTAGTTAAAAATAATCTAGATAAAAAAAAAGTTTATTGGAGTAGAATAAATTTTTTTTTTTATCAAAATATCAAACATTTGGATTAATTTGAAAAATGATATCAAAATTTATATAGGTGAAAGCTTTTCCTTAAAAATGTATTAAAATTTCTTAATTTTCAATTATCAATTTAATTTCATTATTTTTATTATAGAAAATTTTTAAATGATTATAAAAATGAAAATAATTATTTATGAAAAATAAATAAAAGAAAATTAAAAAAAAACAGAAAAAAATTAAATTCGATAGCAATTTTAATATCAAGAGCAAAAAATTTTTTTTTCGTTTAAAGATGAATTAATAATTTTTCTTCACTTAAATGGTAAAGTGAACAGTTTAATGCTGATATATATTGAAATGTTTTTATATGCGTAATATGCGTTTCAATTTTACATAACAAACGTTTTCTTTCATAATCAAAAAACTAAGACACAATCAATGAACATCTGCTTCTGGCACTATTCTTTCAATATTTATTAAAAAATTCCAATAAATGAACAATTTTCAAAATGTTACAATGAAATTTTTTCATTAAAAATGCGTAAAAATTTTCGGAAAAAAATTGAAATATAAAAAATATTAATTATAATAATACAGATAAAAAGTAAATAAATGCAAAATTTAAGGATTTAATTAAACACAATAAAACCGATTCAAGAATTAAAGTTTTTAAAGAGGAGGGAGACAGTGAGTTAAGAAAAGAGGGGCAAGTTTCAATCATACGTAAGTGGTTTTCAAGTATAATTCTCAGTTCACGATGAACATCTGAAAAAGAAACTTGACAAACTTTAAAATTTGTAGGAAGAATTATAAATTTGAAAAAAAAAAAATTTTAAGTGAAATGTTCATGTTAATGTAAATTGCCTCCCTCCCAAAAAAACATCATACAGTGAAAATTTTTGTCTTCAAAAATTTGAAATTGTGTCATTACTTTATATTCCTACAGTGCTTTTATTTTTATTTTTAAATTATTTTATTTATAATTATTTAGTTAATTACCAAGCATTTTCAAACGACTATTAATTCACATTTTGAATTAAGTAAATAATTTAAAAATTATTAATTTTCATTGAATAAATTTTTTTTAGTGTTTTTACTAACTAGTAAACAAAATATAAAAGAAATGTTTACTGAAAATTAATTCTGACAAAAATTTGTTTTTTATTTTTTTAAAAATTGCTTGAGGATTGTTATTTGAATTGTGTCAATAAACTCTACTATTATTTCCTCATTTACTTTGCAGGTAGCAATAATAATTTATTTTGGAGGATATTGTAACTTTAATCAATTAGAATACACACTAGATATGAAGGTAAGTAATCACACGAGTTCATTATTTTTTTTCCATTTTAAAGTTCATCGACATAAATTTAACTTGCAAATTATTCAATTTATAATTGTATCAAATTAAAATTTCTTTTTTTTATTCACACTATTATTACATTACTATTTTATTTATTTCTAAATAAAAAATTATTAATCCTTTTTTAATTTTATTATTTTGATTGATTTAAAATGTTAGTGGGGAAAATTGAATTTATATGAATTTCACCAAATTGATAAGAATAATTCTCAATAAATAAATATTGTAGAAGATATTTTTCATGAATGATTCTGTATGTTGGCGTAAATATAATCAATTTATTTAAGATATGACGTTAAAGGGAAAATTCATATTTTTCATATTTAATTTTGATACAAGCGGCAATTGAAGAAAATTCCTTTAGTTTTTCAAATACAAATCAATTGTATACGTATTGTTATCAATTTATTGACACGTTTATATTGATACATATAATATAGGTATATATTATGTATAAAAAAAAAGTATTTCGAGAAGCTTTTATTTTATTATGAATTTCCAAAAATATTCACAATTTAAAAAAGTCCAATAAAATTTATTATTTTCTTGTGTTTTTTTGCCAAATTATTTATGATTATTGGAGTTAATATTTCAATTAATAAAAAAAAACCAATAAAAATAAATAAATTTAGATAGAATATATTATCCAGCAAGTCATTTTGTATATTGATAAAAGACTAGATACAATTACGTTATTATAGGATTATTGAAGGAAGTGATAAAGATTTGTTTTATGATCAATCATAAACTTTTTATCAGTCTCTAACTAATAGGATAGAAAAAAAAATTTGAATACACAAATTCTCCCTTAATTAAAAAAAAAATTAATTACAAAAGTATTATTCTTTAATTTAAAAAATTTTTTCTGTCAAAATATATTTTGTGATTAATTTTAAATACAGAATTTCATAGTAAACAATTTATTAATATTTAATTGCATAATCTTCATTGCGCGTTAAAGGAAATTATAAACTCTATAAATAAGAAAAAAATTCTACAATCTTGAAAGATGTATACATTTTATATACCAAGTTTTGATTAAAAAAATTTTGTTGCCTCAGCTAAAATTAAAATTTTTTAATTTTGACACAGTCAAAAAAAATGTTTAATTATATTAACTAAGTGTTTTGTTATCATTTATCAAAGTAGAAATATTTTTCTAAGTGTCAGAAAAAGAAAATTCCACTAAGAGAAATTTTGCCTTTAGTGTTTCACTAATTATAATAATTATAATTCTATTTAAATTTTTTAAAATTTAAATTAGAGAAAAAAAATTAGTTTTAAAATTTTATTTAAAAAAAAAATACCCACATGCAAACTTTTTCTATCGTATAATTGAATTTTTTCTGATTTTAGTAACCTAAATAGGGGCTGATTTGAATCAGGATGCATTCGAAGTCAGAGGACTTCGATCCGGAAGTAGCGGAAACAAATAATGGAGGGTTAGTTAAATATGAAACTGCACATATACGCACTAAATAATGGCACTTGTGCAGCTGCATGTAGAATAATAATAGATCACATTTATTCATATATTACACTTGTCCAATTCTACCACTTGTTAAATCTCCTATAAACCAATTAAACTCACATCCATTAAATCAAAAACCGCTGATATAAACCGCATTATTAGTTTGTTCTCACTTACAATTAAAATTCAACACAATTGTTTATAACGAATATTATGATCCTTATACGTGAAATATACATCAACAATCAAGTAATTTAATCTGATGAATTAGATTTCGACTTTAATAATTCCTTATGTCCAATTAACATTATTGTCTTATGTAATATGTATAATTAACGTGTTTTGTAAATTTGTGTAATTGATCACTGTCGTTAAAAAAAGAATTTTTGCAAAAAAATTTTTCACATTCTGAAAACTTAAATATTGAAATTGTATTCATATGCAATAAATCATTTAAACTTCCCGGCCTTTAAAATATTTCACACTGAGATTTTTCCAATTTTTTAAAATACAAATTATTAATTTTTTCTGATTTAAATAAACTATTTTCAGGGTGCGACACAAAATTTTTAAATACTGATAATTTTATTGTTTAATTTTAATTTTTTTAATAAATGACAATAAAATTTGTAGAGATAAATAAATAATTATGAAACTGAAATAAAATTGAATTTTTTTTTTTATTTAAATTTTTAGTTCTACTTTGTAGCTACTGTTTTATAATCATTGCTCACATTGCAAACTTATTTTGTATTCCTATTGTGCACCATGTATTTGTCAACTTCAATTTAAAGTCATAAAGTCATTAAAGTCATTTACGCACAAAACTTTTCTGATTGATTATGCATTTCCGAAAGTTATGATCACTCTTTCAGATTGACATTTTTTTTATATATTTAAAAGTGATTTTTTTAAATTGAAAACAGTTATGTTAATACTATATTTTTATCGAAGCCGATACATTTTATATACTGTTATTTTGCAAAAAAAGTTAATATTGTCAATTGACTTCCGTCAACGATGAGAATAAAAAGACAAGAAAATAAAAAAGTCATTAAGATAGATCATAAAAGTTGAATGTATGTACATAATGAAGTTGTAAAAAATTTTGTAAACACCTATATTAAAAAAAATAGTTGACAAGAAAACAAATTTGAATTAGAAACAAGATTTTACCGTCAACATTATTTTTTTGTGTTTAAAAAATTTTTTTTTTCCGGTATTATCTTCAATTACAAAATAAGTATGCAAATTTTTTAAATTTTTACAATTATGTAAAAATTGAGTAAACATTTTAAAAATGTTGTCAAAAAAATTTATATTCGAGAATTAATTAGAGAAGAATTATTAATTAGAAAAAATGTGTTATTTTTCCAGAAAGGTTCCTTTACCAACCCTTAATACACCCTTTCATGTACTTTTAATTAAATTTTTTGGAGTTTATTGGAAATCAACAATTGTAATACTATGGCCACTTTTATTACTTCCAATTATTATTTTCAACAATGCAGAGGTAAATGTTTTAAAATAAAAATTTAATAAACTAGGAGTCAAATGAAAATTTATCCAATTTTCTAAATATTAATTTTTTTTTTTAATAAATAGATGTTTCGGTGCCTTTATATTGTGCTAATAATGGCACTATTTTGGGTGACGGAAGTGGTACCATTGCCAATAACAGGATTAATACCTGTTACATTATATCCTCTGATGGGTATACTTAGTACAAGTGAAACATGCGATTGTTATATCAATGACACTACCATGATGTTTTTTGGGAGTTTGGTCCTGGCAGTTGCCATTGAAAATTCAGGATTGCATATGCGAGTTGCATTATTAATAATTAAAACAATCGGATGTAGTCATAGGAAGTAAGTTTTCTTTTCGCGATCAATTATATAATCAACTTTGTAATTTTTTTTATATATTTTTTTTTTTGAATTTTTCAGATTAAGTTTAGGTTTATTTTGCGTGACAATGTTTATTTCAATGTGGATTTCAAATACTGCAGCTACTGCAATGATGATTCCAATAGTAGAAACAGTTCTCCTCGAATTAGAGGCGGTAAGTAATGGAAAAAAATTTCGCGAAAAGGAAAAAAAGTGAAAATAAATAATTAAATTAATTTTCAGCAAGGACTAGGGAATATGTTTTATCATGAAAATGATAACGAACATGATGCCGAACCGTGAGTAATTTTAAATAAATTTCGAATTTATTTCAATTTACTTTTGCCACACGAAAAAAATGAATTTCTTTTTTTAGTACAAAAAGGCCAACAAAAACGACAATGGTTTATTATTTAACCGCTGCTTACGCTTCGACTCTTGGTGGAATTGGTACAATGGTTGGAAGTGGGACAAATTTGACAATGAAAGGAATTTTTGAAGAGTTCGTGTGATTTATAAAATTTATACAAAAATAATATCAAATACCCCCAAAAAAAATTTCTATGCATATAATTTTTTTATGATGATATTTTACAGACGATTTCCCGATAGTTCTGGAATAAATTTTGCAGCCTGGATGCTGTACGCTGTACCAGTGATGCTGCTAATGGGATTCTTAGTATGGCTATGGTTGCAAGTAATGTATATGGGCCTTTTTAGGCCAAAAAGTAAAGAAGCTCGTGACATAGATATTGGAAAACAAGGCGAACAGGTGGCAGCAAAAGTAATTGAAGAAAGATACAGAGAACTTGGACCAATTACGTGGCATGAATCGTGTGTTGGAATAATTTTTCTCTGTGTTGTTTTTCTTTGGTTTTTCAGAAAACCTGAATTTGTTCCCGGTTGGCCAAGTTTCGTTACAGAAAAGTAAGTAAAAAAAAGCGACAAAAAAATTCATTAAGAAATTATAGAAAAAAATTTTCCCATAGAAAGAAATTTTCGAAGAAAATAAATATAATTCAAATAAATAGAATTTTAGAAAAATAATTTTTTTTAGGAAAGTAAAAGACTCAACGGCGGCAATAACTGCCATTATTCTGCTGTTTGCACTTCCGGCCAAATTAGATTTTCTTAGTGCATTTAATAAAGATCCCAGTAAACGACCAACGAAACCCTCACCGGGAATGATAAATTGGAAAGTTATTCATCAAAAAATGCATTGGAGTTTAATTTTTGTTCTTGGTGGTGGATTTGCCATAGCCACTGGTAGTACGAAATCTGGACTATCCAAATGGCTTGGAGAATCTCTAACTGGGCTTAGTTCATTGAACGTTGTAGCAATTTTATTTATGGTATGCCTCTTCTCTGGAACAGTCACTGAACTGACGTCAAATGTGGCTGTGGCAACAATCATTTTACCAGTATTAGCAGAAATGGTAATTCTTCGAATCAAAATATTTTTTTCAACTAAATTAATTTTAATTAAATTGTAATTTAATCTATTTTTTTAAATATAATTATTATAATAATATTTCTTAACATTTAACGAAATTTTATTTCTATTTCAGAGTGTAGCTGTTAAAATTCATCCTCTTTATTTAATGTTACCAGCAGCACTTTGCTGTTCATTTTCATTTCATCTTCCTGTGGGAACTCCACCAAATGCTATTGCCAGTGCTGCTGGCCATATAAAAACAAAGGATTTCGTAATTGCTGGCATTGGTCCTAGTATTATAACGATTGTCATTACGACATTGTCATTTTCTACTTGGGGAGTGTATGTTTTTAATCTTAACGAATTTCCGGAATGGGCTTCCCACAAACACATTGGCAATTAAATTATTTATTTGTTTTTATTTGTCTATTTATATTATAGTCTCTCTTTTTTTTTAAATGTGCCGATTACTACAAGTTTTATAATATTTTATGTTTGTCATTTTTCTCTTTTTTAATAACAATTTTAAAAATAATTTATATAACAGATTTTTATCCAAAAATTTGATGTATTTTTTATTTTTTAAAATTTTGAAATCACATTCATCACTTAAAATATTTACTATTGTTGCCGTTAAATAGAAAAACACTATAAACAGTATTTTGATTTAATCAGAATACGAGATGTGATGAAAGTAATAAAAATAAGATCATTGTTAATGAATCATGTGATATTAAAACGTGTTCGTCTAAATGCAAATTACAACGCGTTGTTAAATTTCTAATAGATAATATTTTATATACATTTAATAGAAAGCGATTAAATAAAAATTTTAATCATACAAATGATGTGTTTTTATTTTTTGTGTTTTAATTAAGTAATTTAATGTTTAAAAAATGTATTATTAATATTATTAACGCTTTATTAAATTGCAATTAAAATCACTGATGATAATGGAAAAATATATTCAATGACGAATAAAAAAATTAAAATAAAATTATAATAAAAATGTGTACACAAGTATTTTAAAATAATTACTTACCATCTGTAGCAGTGTCGTGACCTACAGCATCTTCTTGTGAATTAGACATTTTGTAAAATATTAAAATAACAATTTCACAAAATCAATTACTAATTTTGTATACTTCTGCGGCATGAATGACCTAACCTCAAAACGTCCAAACTTTAACACTCCGAGTTAGGAATATAATAGACATAAATACTAATTTTTTCACCAAGAAACGAAATTGTAACAATAAACTGAATTTTATTTGATACTGACAATATTTTTAGAAACTAAACTGCAAGTAATAGAAAATTAAGAAAATTAAAAGAACTCACGGACATATTTGAAAAGATTGAAAACTTTCTATTACTACTGTGTAATTTATTATAAAACTTCTAACTGAACTAATACTATCAATACTGAACAACATAATAATTGTTAATTATCACTCGTATAAATAATTACAACAAAATAAATAAATTTTTACAAAACATCATGAATACATTTGACAGTTGTTGATACGGGGGGATGGGCTGTAACTAAAGCTGTGTTTCCATGTCGCCGGTCGCATTACGTAGTTTGTCCAGAATTCAAATTATAATTTGAATATTATAGTATATTTATACAAATTACATAACAAAACACAATTAAATGACAAAATATATATTGTTTATTATATAAACTTTAATTTTACTATTTAAGACTTTAATTCTTTTACTAAATAAATTCACGCCGAATGTTGGACAACTTAAGACTAAAGCCAAGTTTTCAATAATACAGTGCTGCCAATACAGTAAAAAACCGAGATGGTAACACTGAATGTTCTATTTTCTATTTACTGTATATAAATGCATATGTCATAACAAATAAAAAATTAAAATATATTCTATTTTGTATTAATGGGTGCCATGTAGAAATTTGTTTGTCTGGATTGTGCAAAACGAAAGAAAATCTGAGAAGAAGAAATGATAAAAAAGAAAATAGGTGTGAAGGTTGATTTATGCAAATTATACGTGTACTTCTTGTAAAATAATATTCATCAAAATTTCTACTTCTTTCGGCGAAAAAAACCATGACCGACCCACTAGCTAAGAGTTTTGCATCAGAAAGCTTTAATCCAGAAAAATGTAAGTATTTTTTTATTGTATTTGCATAAAACGATGTAAAATAAAAAAATTGTGGCTACATAATTTATCAAAAATTGATTCTAGAAAATATATTTCTCAAGAAGAATTGAAAACAATTCTTGTATATAGAATTAGTACTATAATATTAATATAATTGTAATTAGTATAATTACAAATTTGTTTTTCATAAAAATTAACAGTCGTCAAAGATCTCAGTGCTCAATGTGTGGGAGCCGATGAATTACGAAAACAACGAGCAAGAATTCAGGAACTAGCAGACAGTACATCTGCACAGCTCAAACGAAATGTTTATCAAAATTATATGCAATTTATTGAAACAGCAAAGGAGATATCGCATTTAGAAAGTGAAATGTATCAATTATCACAACTTCTTAGTGAACAACGTACTTTATTAAGTTCTCTAGGAACTACTGGAACAACCGGAATTGTTTTTGATGGTGCATTCGATGCATTTCAAGAAAATGCAAACGATTTAATTACAAAAGAAGACGAGCAAAAGGAAAAATTAATACAACTATTAGAGAATGTTGAAGGCGCTTCGGTTCGTTAAAAATAACAAATTTCTATTTTCAAATTTTGTTTAAACTAAAAATAATTGAAAAGTAAAAAAATATATAATTATTTCAGAGTCTAGTTGAAACACCGGGTCGAGTGTGTCTTCATGAAGGATCTTTATTGGAATTGGATCCTTTGGAGGGAACTCCATTAAAAAGGGTTCACGCTTATTTGTTCAATGATGTTTTAATGGTTGCATCTTGGTTGGCTACTGGTGCTAGACGAGGTCCTCCTAAATATAAGATGCAGGCAGTTTATGATATACAAAGTTTGGCAATAGTTAATGTCAGGGATCTTGGTACTGTAAAGTTGGCTTTTAAACTTTTAGCTTTTCCCGATACGAGAGTTTTTCAGTGTGCGACTGCAACGAGCAAGGTTCATTTTTTTTATCTGTTAATTTAAAGTTTATTTTTAAAGAAAATTCATTTGTATATATTTTCATTGCAGAAAGAGTGGCTAGAAAAGTGTGAACAAGCAAAGAAAGCTAAATTGTCCGAAGAAGCACAATCGGAGTCGACGAAAGTTGATAAAGTTAAAAAGGAAGATCAATTATTATCCTCTCGTTCAATGTCATTGGAATCAACGACTATTGGTAAATAATTTTTACTTAATTAAAAAGATATAATTTTGAAACATGCATTTTATTTTTAAAAGGTGGCGATGATAACGAAAATGTTGAATATGAACCACTTCCTGAATGGGTTGTCGAAGTTCCCGAGGATTTGGATTCGTGTATTGCACAACGTCACTTTGAGGAAGCCTATCATTTATTGGAGAAAGCGAGAAATTATTTAGAAAATGCTCATTCTACATCACATTTGACTGAAATGAAAACGAAAATCAACGAAAGGGCTAATTCATTGGTTGATGTTCTTACAAAAGAATTAGAATTGAGTGCCGAGGCAAAATCATTACAAGGTGGCGGTTTGCGAAGTGCAAGACGCGCTGTTAGAATTCTTATACAACTTGATAGAAGTGCTCAAGCTTGTCAGTTGTATTTAAAATTATGTAGTGCAGCCCTCAAGGCTCGATTGAAACGAGTTAAACGCGAGGGTGCCACTGTGCCTTATATTAAGCAATTAAGTGCTATTGCTTTTAGCAATATTGTTGAAATGTCGCGAGAATTTTTGAAAATTTTTCCCAATTACACGAATTGTACTTCAGGTATATGAAAATTTCTTTTTAATTTTATTTTTCTCTCTAAATACTTTTATATCTAATTTTTAATTATTTTTGCAGCTTTACTTGTTTGGTGTAGTCATGAAATAAAACATCTTACCTCACATCTAATTAAACAAATGTTCATTCCTCAAGTTTCAATAAGCACTCTAGTTGAATGCATCGTTGCAGTTAGAAGTCATTGCGATCAAGTAAGTTCGTAATTTTAAAATTCTTTTTCAATTTGAATTCTTTTTTTAAATTTATTATTGATCATTTCAGTTATCCCAGTTGGGCATGGATTTTCGTTACCAATTGGACGGACAATTTCGAACACCATTAGCAAAAGCTTTGCAGGACGCGGGCGAAAAATATGTCGATGCAGTGAAACTTCGTGCATCAGATGACACGTGGCGTCCTTCGAATCTTCAAACAAGTCAAAATTTAAATAAACTTTTAACGGAATTAGATGATCTTGGAATTCCCGTACCATCGAGTTGCTTAACTAGTGACTGTTGGATTTCGTTAACAACAAATACTTTAGCGTTTTCAAGATTGTATATAGGATTATTAGAAGACTGCCTTAGTGTAACAACACCAGAACTTATTTCAACTGTCGAAAATGTTCTCACTTCTGTTATGAGAGCACAAGTGCAACATCTCACTGCTTCACTCTCAAATCCACGACTCAAACAAGAGGTATTGTATTTATTTAATTTTCATTTAATTTCAAAATTTTAATTTTTAACAATTACAGAAACAATTGGTGCAAGGAAATGCGTCATACGTTCGAGAAGTGATAATTGAACGTGCTCTTGAGCTTTATAAAAGTGTTACGAGGCAAAAATTCATTAAACTAATTACACTGAAAGAACAAATAATACTTGGCCCATTAACTCCAAATAAACCAAAGCCTGCCCCAAGAACTTCAGTTCAAAAATACTCGACAACCGAATACATTTAATATCGTGAAATGATATTGGAAATGTTATATGGAATGTCAAGAAAATTAAATCATTATCTTCCGTATATATATATGTTAATGTAATCTATTGTATATATGAATTAATGAGAAATAAATCAAACCTAATTTAATTACATCATTAATTAACGCACAATCCGAGAAAACAAATTTACTTCACTAAAAGAAGGTATACTTAATTTTAATACACTAATTAATTAATTTTGTTAATTAAGAAAGTATTTAAGTTTACGCATTTTATTAACTGAATTTTCTTAATTAACTAAATTAATTTAAAAAACGATTGCTAGTTAAAGAAGTTACGTTAACGATCAAGTATTTGCTACTAATTTAGATAAAAGCTTATATACTGATGCAAATACTTTTTTTTATAATTTCATAGAAAAATGAATAATAAATTAATACTTTCAAGAATTTTTCATCATTTTGTCTCCTTCTTTTGAATTACTTTGTTCGTTTGCAGACTCCAATTTTCGTTTCTTTGCACGAATGTCATTTAAAGTTTGCTCTATACTCCTTTGATCTTTTTTGTTTTCGCTCGGAACTGAAAAAGAAATAGATTATAAAATTAATTTAATTAAATACATTACATAAATAAATATTCTACTAAATAAATAAAATTAAAAAATAATCGTAATATTTTTTGGTAAATTTTCTTACCACATCCGTAACTACTATTTGCTTCGGTTTTTCTAGCAGCTTCGAGAGCAGCTTCTTTGCCAATTAAATGTTGATATTTATCCTTATAAAAACTATTGGGCACAAAATTGTTTCTCTCTTTTCGTGTTTTAACTTCTTCGAGTTTCTCTTTGGCTAATTGTTCTCTTTCCTCTTGCAGTCTTTTTCCCACTTGTTCATTCCATTCTTCCCCTTTTCGTAGAGTATTTATTTGATCCTCAGAAGGAGCATGTTCTCTTTTAAAAAGTATCATATACCTATCGACACCTTCTTCTCCAAATGAATACGCCCAAATATTCGCTTCTTCGGCAACGTCGTGACTAAAAATGATATTAAATAATTTATTTGATTTTTAATAATAATAATAATAATAAGTAACTGAATTTTTTCTTTGCAATTGACGTACATTATAGTCCGAAAAACTTTGTCCATTGGCGGAAATTTGTATTCTTTTGCTGAATCATCTTTAAGAAATTTGTTTAGCCGCGCCTCAACCTAAATAATTTTTATTTACCCATTATTTAATTATAATTAACGATCTTTGCAATTAAGAGAATCGTATTGTATAAATCAAAAAATTTTTCTTACCTCTTCTCGAAAATTCTTAAGTTTTTCTGCCTCAGCCTTTTTATATCTTTCATGTTCCTCTTTTTGCTCTGCAATAAACAAAATTTCAGAAGTAAAATATTTGTTACTTCAAAATATCAATTTACGAGGTTATAGGTATTTTATTTAAAAAAAGAATTAAAATATTTAGGTATATAAAAACTTACTCTTAATTAAAGCCTTTTGTTTGTCACTAATACTTGGAGGTTTGTCCATCGAATTAAGAATCGAATCAAGGAGATCCATGATTTTAATTAATTATATAAAATTGTAATGATAGAGATCGTAATTATATAAATCATACAATTGACAATTACATTAAGTATGACAAATCACAATAATGATCAAAACATTAAACAATTTGCAAATTATCAGCAAAAAATTTCCTGGCACTTTGACAATAACAATAATCAATTTTCTAGGTTAGGTAAACTTAATCAACATCCACAGTTCTGAACTTTTTCTGAATTTTTCTGAACACACCTTTATATTGAACGTCAACAAAACAAACCTAACCTTAAGGTGCCAAAATTGTGTGAATGTCTATAAATTTTTTATAAATAATATATAATTATAAAAAAACCCCATCAAATGTAGGTTTAATATTTTTTTAAAAAATTGAAATTTTCAAATACGAAAAATATGCCGCAATCTTCCGAGGAGTTATTATCACCTCAAGATATTCTTGCTGATGTCAGAAGATTTATTTCTGGAGCAGCAAGACCATCTCATTCAACAAATACTTTAGAACTTACAAGAACTGGTTTATCTTTATTAAAAAATGTCCCAGCAGCAAGAGATGCTGTTTTAGAATATTTATGTAATGTATTTTCCGTAGCGGTAAATAAACATGTTAGACAAATTGAGGTTAGTATTTTTTAATCTGTTGCTATTATCACTGTAATTATTGTTATGGTTATTATAACAATTGTTATTAATAAACAAGTTATAAAATTTATCGAGAACCTTTTAGAAATTTTAATGTTTTTTTTCAGAATAATCAATGTTTACCGATACCGGAGGAAAATACAATTGCAGAAATTCATTCGGTTTTAAGTGGTTTTATTAGTTGTAATCCCGAAGCATGGGCACCAATTATTTCAGCTTGGACATTAGATTTATTAGGTAATTTCATAAAAATAAAATGATAATTATATTTTACGTTTATTAATTATTTTTCTCTATTGCTTTAAAAATTCCAGGTAAATTATCGTCAGACTATGCGAATCGTGGTAATTTAAAAGAGAAATCATCGGGAATTAATGATTTTCTACATCAATGGATGTCATGTAGAACGACAAGAACACTTATTGATATAACAGCACAATGTCTACAATGTCTTATGTTTTCGGACACGGAATCTTGTATTAATGCCTTACTAAATACAAGTGTTTTACATAGTCCACATTTTGATTGGGTCGTTGCACATGTGGGAAGTTGTTTTCCCAATACAGTAATAACACGAGTTCTAACTTGTGGTCTCAAAGATTTTTGCGCCAATGTCAATAATCCAAAATTAAATTCAGTTGTTGGTATTCTTGGTCATTTAGCTGGGAGTCATTTTATCGATATTAGAACTGCACTTCTTGATCTATTTAAAGTAATTAATTTTATTCTCATTACTCGAGTTTTTCTCACAATAATTGGAGTAAATTTATTATTTTTACTTTTCTTTTACAGTGGAGTCTGGATGAGAACACAAATATGGACGGAGAATCTAGGGTCCATAAATTGGCAACTGTTCCTTTTCTACTAAATTTAGCGAAACTCTCGCCAATGTTGTTGAAAGCATTAACAACCGACGTGTTGCAAATTTGTTCGTATAATTTTAAAATATTAATACTGCTTTTGAATTGAATTATTAATTTTCTTTTTATAATTAAATTTCAGTGAGGCCGGACGTTATTCCTCGATTGGCATTATTCGCCAATGAATGGTGTAGATATTTCAGTAATAGTCCAGAAGTTTTAATTGATATCACCGTTGAATTAGCATTGGGATGTGAACAAGGCGCTGTGCAAATTATAAATATGTTACTTGATACAAGTTTAAATAACAGCAATGTGGGCTATCATAGTGTTAATGCGGCACAAAGTGTCAAGAGTGTATGTCGTGAAATTTTGGAATTAATTTTGGAGAAAATTGATTTTCGAATTAGATCACTAATTCCGAATCAGGTTTTCAATATTTCTTTGTTGAATTCGATTAAACAAGATTTAACGGCTGTGATACCACTTTTGTTAAATTCGAGTCCATTAAAAGTACAAACGGCCGTTCGTTTATTATCATTACTCGGTACACAGTGTCCAAATGTTTTAATATTGTCAGCTACTCATATGCTAAAACAAGCGGATACAAATTTTCATTTGGCTGCACTTATTCGTTTAATTTCAAATAATGCTGTTGGATTTGCTGCAAGGAAATCTGACGTTGAAAATACACTTTTGAGTCATGGTTATTTTACTCAAGTTTTGGAACATTCTATTAGAGAAATTCAATATACCAGTGGTAGTAACAGAGAAATTCAACAGTTGTTTAAAAATTTAACAATTTTATTGAGGTAAATAAATTAGTAATTATATTATAAATATATAATTAGTAAAATGAAAAAAATTAATTTAACTAATTTTTAATTTACTTTTGACAGGTGGGAGAATTCGAATAAAGTTTCCTGTCTAAGATTTCGAATGATTACAAACGCAATTCGAGCAAATTTACAACAAATTTCATCTCTTTTATTAAAAACACAGGATTTTTCACTAGCAAACGATATTGCTTGTATGTTGGATTGTTTAACACCTTTTGAAAATGATCATTATCTACCAAGTGTCGAATTGACGTTAAAATTGACAAGAGCGATTATTCGTTATTTTTTCCTTTGTATTGCAGAAGATGGTAAATTAATTCTATTACAAAAAGAAATTTTAAAAAATTCAATTTAAATAAATGCAAAATTTTTTTTTCAGACATTATCACAAAGGAGCGCGGTGTTAAAATAGTTTGTCATTTACTGAGACTTTTGACAGCTTATTCAGCATGTGCAAGAACTTTGGCCCTCAGGGAATTATTGGCGTTTTCATTATTTAATGGACCGGCAAAATATTTTGGAGCACGAGAAAAATTTGAATCTCGTGTTGAGGAAACTTTTCTTCTTCAACAAAATCATAAACAGGTGAATTTTTCGATTTACGCTATATTCGAACGAAATTCATATTTTAAGTATAAAAAATGTGAAATTGAAATTATAATTACTGTTTAAGGGCACGAGCGCAATGTTGGCGCAAAGACATTCTTCGGTTTTTCACGCTGGCGTTATTGGTCAAGGTCCGAGGAAACCACCTCCTGAAAATAATATCGATAAAGAAATTATTACTTTAAATAGTACACTGCTCATGGATGTAATAAAGGTAATTGGCAAATTTATTTGTAAAATTTTTCTTCACTTTACCTTAAATTTGTTTTCTTTTTTAGGCATGTTGCTGTAATCACGATCCGAACAACAGAAGATATTCAGTTAATTCTGATACTTTAACAATGGTCAGTTTATTATTAGTTGAATTAGTATCTCCCGATGTGATGTATAATGGACTTCCTTGGCCCGATGAAGAGTTTACTAAGGTGAGAATGAATTAAATTTCGAATCATTCAATTAAATAAGGGACTAATTTTTTAATTAACTGACAATTAATTACAGGTGACAGTGGAAAGAGATTTGCAAATTAGACGAACCTTCAAGGAAGTTCCTATACTTTGGACATTATTGGCTCTTACAGCTTGGTACCGACCTGCCTTGGCCTATTGTTCTGTACTACTTCGTGCAATTTCAGCAACAATAATTGCCAATTGGAATGCAACAGAAGGTGCATCATTATCAAATGTAATGGCACTTGGACAATTACTGCCTCCTCCGCTCGCGAGTATAAGAGATATTCTCCCAGTTCTGGAATCTCAACAGGTACTTGAGAAAATTATAATCTATTGAAGAGAACTAAAAATATAACAATAAATTATTACATAATTATTATAAAATTAATTTTCAGATAAACACAATAATGCGAGAGTGCATTTGGGCGTATATGCACGAAAATGTTCCTTCACCGGCATTATTCACAAGATGTGAAGGAGCAAATGTTGCCTGGCGAGATACAGACAGTTCTATTCCCAGTATTCGTTATACGGAAACTTTACGGCTCATTTTAATAGCAAATATTCATAAACTTGGTCCACTTTATTCGACACTTTTCTACAATGAGCACAAATAATTATCACAATTTGAAAATGATGGATTTTAAATCAATTTATAATGTACACAATGTAAAAAAAAACTTTGCAATTAATATTTTTATATTATTAAAATTTTCGATTTGTCTTTTTAATTAAAAAATTATTAAATCCTTATACTATATAAATAATTTAAATACAAAGAAAAACCAGTTTATATCAATTGCATTTTCAAAACGAAATTCCATTTTCAAGTAAGAGTTTTTCTCACAATGGCGTTTTAAATAAAATGAATTATAATTTCATTAAAAATTTATGTTTATATTTGTTTTCGAATGAACATCAATTGCCAAAAAAAAGGGGAAATTAGATGGCAAGCACTAAAAAAAAATTAAATGACAAAGACATCGGAATAGTAAATAAAATTAATAAATTAATTAATTTTCTAAAAATATTTAATTGTGATTCATAATATTCAACTTATTTTCTTTTTGTTGTTATTCAACAAAAAAAAAATTGAATTCTTAATCACGCAAATATAATCAATTCTTAGAAAAACTATATTTTGAAAAAAAAATCTTAACACCAAAAATAATTTCTTAATAGCTTGTCAGTTTACTTATAATTTAACTTAGTTTAATTTTTTCTAAAAAAAAGAAAAAAATTCATTTAGTGAAAAATTGAAACTGACAAACTATTTTCATTAAAGAAATGTGTGGAAAATTTTTTTACAGTGAAGGTATTTTGTCTCTACTACAACTATCTTAAAATCTTCATACAATCAGCAACACTTAGAAAACATTACTTTTTGTCGACACGCACACGGTACTATTTATATAGGTATTTTATTTTAAATTAATAAATGCATTCCCCATTCATAAGTAGTTTCGAAGAATTCAATTCAAAAAAATTTGCAAAATTCGACGAAAAATCTTTACACACTTTTAATATTTTACAAAGAGTCAAGTTTTTATGTATAAATTACGAAAGTAAAGAATAAAAATTTGATTTTGATAATTCATAACTTTTTCCAATTAATAATGGCATGATTTTTTCCCTCGTTTATTCTTTTTGTACACTGAAAATAGGATTTTTTTTGAGGCGGAGAGGTGAGTGGTAAGGAAGACAACGAGAGTAGTTTGAAATTTTTATAAAAGCTGTTTTTTTTCTTCTCTTGATTACAAGAGATCCAATCTTAATAATTTAAATCTTAAAGAGTCAAATTTTCTCACAACTTGCACAATAATTTTCCTTGAGTCGTGTGATCGATGGATAAATCACGAAAATTAATTAATATATTTATATATAAAAAGTTTTTCTTCAACGTTCACATGACTCGAGGAATGTAATTAATTTTACGTTTGCAGTATTGTTAACAATAATAATACAGGAATGATGGTATTGCAAGCGAACTGGATTAATCAGTCGCTAAAACGAATGCGCGCCTCGTCCTGTAAAAATTACATTGCGAGTATTGCATTATATGTCGATATAAATCACGCGTACTCACTGAGTCTTTATTTCATTTTTTTTCTTTTTGCAACCCTCGATAAATCGAGAGCTTCAAAAACAACTTATGCCAAGAATTATTTTGAGGGCCACCACCTTAAAAAAAAACAAAAGAAATAGAACTTTGTACCCTTTTCTCTTTAATTGATGTTTCGTTAGCGAAAGAGAAAAATTGTAGTTATATAAAAGAAAAGTTTTCCCTTTTTATATTTTTACTAGATTTCGTGATGAAAAATAAATTAAATTCTATATCTCTAGACCCTCGGTTCCTGGCTCACAATTGTTAAACAAGAATCAGCACCACATGCTTACTTCTAATTCTTGTATGTAAATATATATATATAATAAATATTAATTCAGTTCTTGAGAGGGGAGGGAGGGCATTGAAAAATTCACTTTTCAAGTCTACGAGCATTGAATTTTCAATTTTTTTTTTTAGAAGAGTAATGTACTCATTCCACCCATTTCACTTTGTTCTTTGACGAAAATCTCAAAGTACTGATAGATAATTGTAACGGCGAGCAAAATTCCAGTTCCGGAACCAATTGCTCCGAGGAAATCGGCTAAAACTGATAGTGCTCCTATACAAAGACCACCGAATGCCGCTGCTGTTGGAATATATCTATTCAATTCATGAATCAATGATTTTTCTCGATGTCCTTGCATCACCATTTGTGAATCCTTCAATTGCTTGGCAACCTAATTAAAAGAAAATACATTGTTACATTTCAATAAAGTTATTTTTAATTTTGATATCTTTATCTATATTTTTTAAAAATTTAATAAAAATATTGATTCAACAACGTACGTCTTTAGCTGAGCTTCCAGAAATTTCAATCCAACTTTTTGAGAAGAAGGCACACGATCCCAGCATAAAGAGAATGTATAACATTGCATGAACGGGATCTTGAAGAATATGTCCAACTGATTCGGGCGGTGATAAATAATAACATAAACCACCAACAGGATATGATCGCGCTGGTCCACCGCCACTCACATCCGACCACACTCCCAATAAATTTACTATCAAATTCCCTTGGAATTTCACTGCCAACATTTGCGAGATAACATACAAATTCGAAACCAACGCCGATTGAAGAATAATTGGAATGTTACTTGTGTAGAAAAGTTTTATCGGATAACTGCTTTGTTGTCCACGATAACGTGCTGATTTGATTGGAAGATCCACTCTGAAGCCCTAATGAAGAAAAAACAATTTTGCAAAATTTCCACGAATTTTTTAAAAATAAAACATTCAAAATTATAAAAAAATGTTAATTTAAAAAAAAAGAAATATTAAAAATATCAAAAGGTTGTTGGCAATATCGTGAATTAAGGAACAATTAAGGTTTCTTTAACTTAAAATATTTGCCTTCAATCTTCTTCCATTCGCAGCCAATCCCATTGCTTTTGTCAATGAAATGGTAAGAGTTTGGAAGACAAAAAAAAAGAACAACAAAGTTATATCTTTACCTGGAAGTAAATTACTATAGCAAAGACGAGAATTGTGGCGAGAAGATTCATCAAATTAGGAAGATTCTGTCTGTAAAAGGCTTCACGAAGTGCTCGTACTTTATCCTGTCTTGTGGCCAAAAGATGAAACAGTGCAATAACAGCTCCTTCGAATTCCGTTCCTCGGCCTAAATGAAAAGAAACATAAAATTATTTTCATTCAATAATAATAATACATAATACTAATGGAATAAAAAGAAAATAATTATAATACCTGTATTGACGGTAGCGGGTGAAAAGGCTTTCCAAACAATAGTTTCGCAAATATTTGTGGCAATAAAGAGAGAAATTCCACTTCCAAGTCCATAACCCTTTTGCAATAATTCATCCAATAAAAGGACAATTAATCCAGCAACGAATAATTGAATAATAATTAGTAGACAAACACCAGCTCCAATTTCGGCAGGATCACCATACATTCCAGTCATAACATAAACAATTGCTTGACCAACAGTGATTACCATTCCAAATACTATTAAAAAACAAAATTTCAATTTTCGTTGATAATTATAATAAAAATAATTATTAATCAAATTTTTCATTTAATTTTTAACTCACATTTTTGAGCTCCATTAAAAAGAGCACGGTCTTTAGCCGTGTCGCCGACTTCTATTATTTTAGCACCTGCCAACAACTGCATAATTAATCCGGAAGTTACAATTGGGGAAATACCAAGTTCCATTAAAGTTCCTCTGTTTGAAGCGAGAATTACACGAATCCAATAAAATGGATCCGCACTGTCCGATGACATTATTCCAAAAAGAGGAATCTGTAAATTTTATTAATTTTGTTTTCTTCAATATTTTTAATTGAAATAAATTTAAAGTTTATAAAATTCTTCACTAAAATTAGAATTTTACACAAAATAAACGAAATCTTTTACCTGGCAGCAGACCAAGAAAATGAAGAGGGTAATTGCAGTCCATAATACTTTTTCCCTGAACTGGATCTGTAAAAAAATCATCCGTATGTTATTGACATATTTAATGTTATTTGACCTCAATCAAAAAAATACCACGTTGGCATTTTTTCCACTAAAAAAATCAAAATTCATAAACACAAATAAATATTAAAAATTTCTTTAAAATATGTTACAATGGAACAACGGTAAATGTACAAAATGAGGCCAGAAATAGACACGTTGAACAATCTTACCTTGCGTTGTGGCTTTCCAATTTCCGGCAATATGCTACAAAACGGTTTTATCACCTCCAGAAACTTGACTGAAATGTCAAAAAAAAATTTAAATGATTAATTATCACAGAAATTGACATTAATTTCATAACTAATTAATATTATTCTAATAGGTCAATATGTTATAAATTTTCTTGTAAAATATAAAAAAAAGAGAGGTTACTTTATATACCGCAAAAAAATCGTATAAATTAAAAACGATGAATTAGATTAACTGTGAAAAATAATAAAATTATGTTTCACTTACTCCCCATGATGAATTAATATGGTTTTAGTCTTTCTTATAAGGGACAATTAAATTACACAAACGAGTAGAGAAAACACAAGACACTAAATGAATAAACGGACAGTGTATGATGCGACGACCAAAGATAGCAGGCGTTTGGATGGCAAATAAGTGGAAATCGTGGCCCCTTACGCCGACACGTATCAATACAGTCACGTCACGTGACTTGATGATGTGGGCCCAGACAGTTTTTAGTTTCATTCACAAACGTACGGGGGCGTTAAATTAAAATAGATGCGCACGCAATAGAAACAACACGTGTTTCATTTTTCAAAATTTTGCCGCGAAAGTCTGCACTTATAGGTTGAACGCATTTTTGTTTATAAACGTTCAAATGTTCTACATTTAGTTTGTAAATATCTAAAAATGTTACTCACATTTTTCAAAATTATGCGAATTAACACTGACTCGAATTTGATTATAATTATTGTTTAATTGATTAATTTGAAATAACAAAATTCTAAATTTTAACATATAGAAAAAACTATTATTATTAATTGTGTATGCAACAAAATTTTAATAATTTAAACTTTAACTGACAGGAATGAGGAACATGTTGAGAACTAGCCTTTACGAATTATTCATGAATATTTTCAAATTGCAGTCAAGGCTGCATATTGTAAATGAGACAGAAGGATTACAAAATGGTAGCCAGGCTGTAACCGGTGTGTGATTGACAGTGTCTGAAAATTAATTTCATCAGGTTTTTGTATATTTTAAAATTAATGATCAAAGTATGGCCCATTTGTTATTGTCTTTAGGTAGCAGAGTTGAAAGATTTGTATTTCATTCTGCACAAAAAGGAAGATTTGATTATCAAGTAAGTCACTTTTAGAGAATAACCTAACCTAAAAACTATTTTTTTATAAATATAAAAAGACTTTCTGTTTATTAGTCATGTTTTGAGATAAAAACAACTGTAATTTAAAATTAATTAATGTTCTTGATTTTTGTCGTAACAAATTTTTGACAGTTAATTACTATACGAGATATGACACTAATGTTTTTATTTTATTTCTTTAAATGATGTATTTTTCTCACGTTTTTAGTAATAATAATGCTTTATGTAACATTAGAAATTGCGTATTTTTGTGAAATAAATATAAAACATTGATGAATTTCTTTTATGATATACACGTTTTTAATTCAAATTTAGATTTTTATGAAATAAACATATTGCGTCGTTATGTAACGATAGATTGTATACATCAGGTGTTGATTATTTTTTCAAATTAATATTTTTAATTTTAATGTACACGTTTTTTTCTTAATTAAACATATTTTAGCATAAAAATTATTTATTTTATTTTACAGTTATGGAGGCGATTAACGATGTTAAATAATAAAAAATTATCAGCAATTGAACGTCTTCATCAACAGTTACAATTTCATTCTGAAAAATCGCGAAAACAGTTTGAATTTCTATTCAGATTGGGTAAGAAATTTCTTAATATTTTAGAAAAAATTTGTTTTTCTTTCTCTATAGTAGTAGCTGTAAAAAAAACTAGTTTTTATTCGTAATTTGATTTATTTATAATTGTAAGAAAAATTTGTAGGTGGAAAAAGACAGAATGTTAAATGTAGTGGAAAAAGTGGAAAAAATGAACAAAATATACCACCAAAGCAAACACCACAATCAAATAAAGATGATTCAAGTGGATTTCGTATTGGATTTGGATTTCGTATAGGAGAAGCAGGAAAAGATGGTGCTAGAGGAGGAGGAGGAGGAGGAGGATCACGAGGAATGGGAGATGATGGTGAAAAAAAATGGCTTGCTTATGTATTAGGAGGATTTTTTGGTTGTGTTGCAGTGTTTTGGTGTTGGAATGTAAATTATCAAGAAATCACGTGGAAGGATTTTGTGAATAAGTATATAAATTAAAATTTTTTACGTTAATAATTTCGACAATTTGATATTACAAGGGAACAAAGAATTTTTAATTATTGAATCATTTTTTTTCAGTTATTTAAATAGAGGATCTGTAGAAAAATTAGAAGTTGTTAATAAAAAATGGGTACGCGTTCAACTCGCTCCTGGAGCGTCATCCGATGGCTCGGTAATATTTACTTTTTTTTTTTTTTTTTAAATTAAATTGTAGGTGAAATATTACAAATTTCTTTTCTTTGTAGACATTATGGTTTAATATCGGCAGTGCCGATACATTCGAGAGAAATTTGGAGAATGCACAACTTGAATTGAATACAGAACCACAGAATTATATCCCAGTTGTTTATAAAGCAGAAATTGAGTTAGCACAGGTTGTTGGATATTTACCATCACTCGTTCTTCTTGGTTGGTCAATTTATTTTATTTGTTTGCTTTGCAGTGAAAAAATAAAAATTATATTAATTTTTCTTTGTCTTCTACTTTTTGAAGTTTTAATTATTGTTTTATTTTAGCATTTTTAGTTTACGGTTTCAATCGTTCCGCTCAAATGATGGGAGGCAAAGGAGGTAAAGGAGGTGGACTTTTTGGTGGTGTTATGAATTCCAATGCTAAATTAATCAACAACAAAGACATTGAAGTTCGATTCAAGTAATTTTTACCACTTTTTTTTAAATTTAAAGATATTTATATTTAATCTTTCGATTTCATTTGATTTAATTTTTCTTTAGAGATGTTGCTGGCTGCGAGGAAGCAAAAATCGAAATTATGGAGTTTGTCAATTTTCTAAAAAATCCACAACAATATTTGGATCTTGGAGCTAAAATTCCCAAAGGAGCAATGTTAACTGGTAATTTGAAATTAACAATAAGAATCTTTTCATTTTAATAATTTTTAGGTAATCAAAATGTTTTTCTTTTTAAAAAAAAATTCTTTGCAACTTGAAATCTACAATTAAATTAAAAATTTGCAAAAAAAAACAACTGCTTTTAGGTCCTCCGGGAACTGGAAAAACGTTATTAGCAAAAGCGACAGCGGGCGAGGCAAATGTGCCTTTCATTACAGTTTCTGGTTCTGAATTTTTGGAAATGTTTGTCGGCGTTGGTCCATCGCGTGTCCGAGATATGTTTTCAATGGCTAGAAAAAATGCTCCCTGTATATTATTTATCGATGAAATTGATGCCGTTGGTAGAAAGCGTGGCGGAAAATCGTGGGGTGGACATTCGGAGCAAGAAAACACATTAAATCAACTTCTTGTTGAAATGGACGGTAATAAATTTGAGAAAAAATTTTTTTTTGTAATTTCGATTTTATAATAAATTAATTTCTATTTCAATTAAAATATTTCCTTAGGTTTCAATTCAACAACGAATGTGGTCGTTTTAGCCGCAACTAATCGAGTGGACGTTTTGGATAAAGCACTTTTAAGACCCGGTAGATTCGACAGACAAATTTTCATACCAGCCCCCGACATTAAGGGTCGTGCCTCAATTTTCAAAATACATTTAGGACCTATTAAAACAGCAATAGATAAAAATGAATTATCCCGAAAAATGGCGTCTCGCACGCCTGGTTTTACTGGTACGTGTTTTTTTTCTAACAAATTTTCAAAACAAATATTTTACTACTCTTGTTAAAAATACATCATTTTCTCTATATTGAACAAATTTAAAAAGCTTTTTTTGAGAATAAAAAATTTATTAATATTAAGTTTTCGGGAATTTTTTTCTACAGGTGCGGATATTGCAAATGTATGCAATGAGGCGGCATTAATAGCGGCTAGAGGTTTAAAGGCAAATGTTGAGTCTCAAGATTTTGAACAAGCCATTGAGAGAGTAATTGCAGGTATGGAAAAAAAATCACAGGTCTTACAACCGGATGAGAAAAAAACAGTGGCTTATCATGAGGCTGGTCATGCAGTTGCTGGTTGGTTTCTTGAGCATGCGGATCCTCTTATTAAGGTTTCAATTATTCCACGTGGAAAAGGTTTGGGCTATGCGCAATATTTACCACGCGAACAATATCTCTATTCAAAAGAACAATTATTTGATAAAATGTGTATGACACTCGGTGGTCGAGTTTCTGAGGAAATGTTCTTTAAACGAATAACGACCGGTGCACAGGACGATTTACAAAAAGTAAGCAAATTTTTATATCTATTTATCGTTTTGTTCTTTAAAAAAATGTTATAAAATAAAATTATTTACCGATTCAATGGAAAATTTATAAAGAAAAAATTGTTTATATGCAGATCACTAAAATGGCATATTCGCAAATAATTCATTATGGAATGAATGAAAAAATTGGAAATGTCAGTTTTGAAATGCCAGAGACAGGCTCGCCCTACACGGATAAACCTTATTCGGAAAATACTGCACAAATGATCGATCAAGAAGCACGAGCAATGATTGACAGTGCAAAGAAACGAACTCGTCAAGTTTTAGAAGATCACAAAAATGATGTCATTAAGGTAATCAAATATTACTTTTATTCAAAAATTTTCGTTTCATTAATTTAAAATGTCTAAATTAAATTATTTTTTTTAATTTCAGGTAGCCGAACGTTTATTGAAACAGGAAATTTTAAGTAGGGAAGACATGATTGAAACATTAGGACCGCGACCATTCAAAGAATTATCGACGTATGAAGAATTTGTCGAAGGTACTGGATCATTTGAGGAAGATACAACACTTCCAAAAGGTTTACAGGATTGGAATTTATCGAAGGAGGATAAAGAAAAAGTGGTAGAAGAATCGAAAAATGAAAGTAAAGAAAGTAAATTGGAAAAAGAAATAACACCACCGCCAAAATCACCGAAACAATCGAAAAAACAACCACAACCGTGATTTTAATTTTTATACCTCTCGAATATTTTGTCCTTATTGCATACACAATTTGTACTTTGTATAATAGTTAAATATCTATATATATATACAAATTATATATAAATATTATATATAGTTTAGAAATAATTTATCATTCGATTTGGCGCACTCTTTTCTTATATTTGTCAGTCATCACCTGTAATAATTTTCCTATCGCGATTTCGCCAATATAATATTTGTAAGCAGACATTTGAAAAAAAAATTTTCATTGTAAATTTAATCCCTATTAACTTTGTTTATTTGTTTTTTTTTGTTAAGCATTTTTTTTTAATAACAGATCTCAATTTATACGCGCCTGATTAATTGAACTACTTTTAATTGATTTAAAAAAAGGGATTTTTTTTACGTTTTAATAGTCTGTGTTTGTGTGACTTTTAAAAAGTGTCACAATATCAGCTGTCTGCTAAAACGATGTACAATAAAAAGAAACTGTCAATAAGTAATTTAATCGAAGTTTATTTCGATTTTTTTTTTATTAGAAAACAAAAAATTATTTAGTTCGCGCTATTATCATGAAATTGAATTATATCCTTAGAATTTTATAATTTCAGTATTTATTTGCCCATTTTTTTATAAATATATTTATATAAATAGGTAATTCATTTTTAATTTACTTAATTATAATTCTTTAATAATTTTTTTTAAATTAAAAATTACAGTAGTAAGCTATAAAATTGGTTATCCAACAAAACATAAAATGTTGGAGTTTATTGTCTGTTAAATTTGTGCTTGTGAAATTAAAAAAATAAAATATACAAAATTGTAATTTTGTAAATTTTTTGAATATGAGGATTATCTTTTTTAATAAATTTATTTTATTCCTTCAGAAGGTTTTTTAAAATTAAAAATTATAGTAAGCTGTAAAATTGGTTATTATAAAAAAAAAACAACTTGATTTTTGGGAAAAAAATGAATTTTGGCTTCAGAACATTTGTTTATTCTGCGCTACTGTCCCGTACACAGATACTCGTAATAAAATTGAAAAACACGTGTTAACTACGTGGTCGGGGTTATATATATATTTTTTTTAAATATAAATTTTGAGTTTGTTCCATTGTTCGTATTTTAAAGTGATATTTCACTCGCTGTGCAATAATTGAAAAAAAAGAAAACACCTTTGTTTCTTAATTTAATTCTTCTTCCACAAAAAACATTTTTATTAATTAATATAAAAAAATAAAATTTTGCAAATATTTTCAACATGTTGGCATTATATTTTCAAAATTCCATTATCCTATATAGAATGCCAAAAAGATTGACAATAAATGCAAAAAATATATTCAATTTTAAAAAATTAAATTTTTCTTCTAATCTATCAAATCAAATATAAAAAACTTTTTTTCTGTAAAATTTAGAAATTTGTCAATAATAAATTATTCTGTTTAATTATTTTTAAAAGAAAAATTTGAATTTATAAAAAATTTGTTTGAAGCGTGTGTACAAAAAATTGATTTACATAATTGGAAATTTTTTCTTTGTAAAATTAGATTTATATCTTATTTTTTAAAAAATTGTCACAATTTTATCGTGACGCTTCCAATTCCATTTCTACGCTTATTGATGAATTTCAAGTAATTTTTTTTATTTTTCTTTGAAAATGGAAAACGCATTTTTTTTCCTTTTGCAACTTCTACAAAACTATATTGATTTATTGATTAAATATATTATAGGTTTCAAAATTACCATAAACTTATGTAGTATACTAATCGCTAATGAAGTATTATACAATCACTAAATTATTGCTTTGTCGTACCTTGTGTATCACACTAATCTAAATTCTATGCACTTATTTATTTATATATATATGTATATGAGTTTTTTCAAAAAAAATTTTTGTAAAAGCATTTCGCTCCCGCGATTTATTTTCATTTTGTTTTTCTTTTTTAAAAATATTTTTCTTTCGCTTGAGATTAAAAAAAATTGTTTAGTCAGTTTGCTTTAAGTATTTTAATTATATAAAACAATTAAACTTATAGTTATATAATTAATTATAATTAATTATCTTTGAATAGATAAAATTGTAATTAATAATACCACAATATAATTATTTACTATAATAACAAGATAATAAATTATAATTAAATGTTAAAAAGAAAATCTTTGAATTATTATATTCTTTGAAAGTCAAATGAAATGTGATGGCGGGAACGTAAGCTTAAATAAATCTGCGTGTTTAAAAAATATAATAGTATCAATTGCCCATTTCAAGGTAAATACAATATAGCAGATCTAAAATTACATTTTGTCGCAAAACACCTTTTTTTAAAAATAAAAAATATCAGTTCTGCAAATTTGGAAAACTTTGCACGTGTAACTACTTTACAATTTTTCTCTTCATTTCTAATTAGTTCTTTTTTTTTAACTCTAAGTTCTAATATAATAGGGAAACAAATTCGTCGACAAAATGTATCACTAATATTATATATGAAATATAAAAAACTTCATTTTGAAAATTTTTTAAATTATTACAATTTCTGATTACAAAAAGTTTTTCCATTTCGAATATTCGAATAAAAGGACATTTCTTCTTCGATTTATAAGAAACCCCTAAAATTTGAATTTTCTTTCAACAAGTTAAGATTGAACTGGAAAAATTTTAAATTGGCTAAAATCGAATTTTAATTTTAATGTTTGCAAGAATTGCATTTTTTTTTTTGCTCGTTTCCAGAATCTAAAATAACACATAATCACTTATTCGTATCCAATTCAATTGTCTAAAGGCATCGCGATACACTGCATAAAAAACAATTTTTTATTTATTATTCTACACGCCGTCAGTCTCAGTTCACATTTTTTTTGTTTCATGATTTGTGAAAAATTCGAGGATTTTTCACCGCAGATTATTTCAGAATCAGGAAACGTTCCAAATTTATTAGTATTATTATTATTATTATTTTCTGCTATTGACTACAGTTATAAGGTTTTTGTATAATATATTTATATGTGTACTTATTCGATTGACTGTAGAGTATTGTTTTCTATAAATAATTTAAGGGCAAAATTGATTATTATTTATTGAGTCTAATACCAGTTTGCTGTCAGTCTGAATAACGACTGAAAAACTATAGACTCGATATTATACTTGATTTTATAAAAAGAAAATAATAAAATTATATTCACTAAAAAAAATTCTTCTCTACTTGTTTCGATTATTTTTTCCAAATATTTTAATTAGTAGAGAAGTGAAAATTTTTATTCTTGATAAATTGTTCAAAATCGTCGATGTATTAGGACGTTTTAAGGTATTTTAACTACATTTTAACAATTTTTTTAAATAAAAAAAATTAATTTTACAAAACAAATATTATTCATTGATAATAAATGCACTGTCTTCCTTTGACTATAGTAAACTCACGTATATCACTATATATTCTCACTATTTTTATTTAAATACCTTTGCCAAATATAACTGAAAAAATTAAAATTAAATTCATCTTGACTTAGTTTTGACTAGAAACGATGAGATAAATATATTTTTTTTAATAAAAGGAAATTATTTAAAATTATAATTTTCTTTTTAAAGAGGCAACAAATTATAATAGATTAAAATAATTATCAAAGCAAAATAAAAAAAGAAAGCAAAAATTATAAAATTAAATTAACGGCCTACAATGAAATTATTATTTTCAAATATATTGAATGAGGTAATTAATTATTATTTGAATGTCTAATGTTGAGCTATTTTTCAGGACACACGAAATGTCCCATTGACGTTATTTGGACAATCTTCATATTCAATGTAACGCCTACAAAACATTTCTATAGAAATTCTAAAAAAAAATCCAAATTTTGTGTATTCTTTGCTTTTTTTAAATTAATTTCTTTCGTGTATTTATTATAATTATATTATTGTAAGAATTAATTGTCAGGTAATTTTTTAAAACTAATTTTCGGAAATCTTTGATGTTTAAATATAGTTTAAGTTTTGAATTGAGAAATTATTTTCTACATTTAATTTTTGCATTTTGGAAAATGAAATAAAAATGAAAAAAATATAAGACGGTAAAATTTTGACAAAGAATTCACATAATTTGGTACATGATTGTTTAATCTATTTAATCCATTTACACTTGTATGTCATCTAATTTTATGCCTCGATTGATAAATATTTTTTAAATCTATGACTACCCTGCGAGGTTTGATGAAAAGCGTTTGAACATACTTCATTTTTTGCTTACTGACAATAATTTTAAAGTAAAAAAAAGAAAACAAATTTTTGTTAAATAACATTATAAATAACATTTTTAAAATCAACATAAAAATTATATTAAGAATTTGCAAATGTAACTAATTGGAAAAAATTGCCTGCATCGATTTATTATTACAAATAATACATTATTTTTCATTTTTTTATTATAATAAAAAAGTTGTACATCCCCTAAAATAAAAAAAATTTCAATAAAAGTTTAATTTTTTTTATATTTTCGAATTTTTTATACTCAAAGACAAAAAATATCTACAATTTTTGAAGTTTCATTATTTTTTTTTTTTTTTTGCTTTTTTTATATAAACATTCTAACATTAAATAGGGGATGTTATTTAAAAAATTTTTAATTAATTTTTTTCTTATTTGCAAGTAACTTTTTACAAATAGACAAGTAAGATATAAAAATAATATTTCGAATTTTTTTTCTTTAGAAAAAATTGAAATTTCAAATGCTCTACTAATACTACATATTAATATTATTATTATTAGTATTAGTATTATAGTATTATTATTATTATTATTATTATTTTTATTATTATTTAGGGACAGTCTACTTAAATTCATATATAAAGAATGGGATATGCATTTTTAGATATCTTAGTCGATATTAAAAATAATTTTCTCCATGCTATCCTTTTTCTAGAAATAAAGGAACGATTTTTTTTCCTTTCAAATCTTTCAATTTTTTTTTAAGTCCATGTTTAAATGGAATTGACGCTGTCAAAGTTTTGTGTCAAGTGACGACGGATTAAAAAAGATTTTTTATTTAGTGAAAATTCGATGTCTCGTTCTCGGCAAGAACCATTATTATATTTTGGCTCAAAAAGGTACTGGGTAATACTTGAGTATCGTTTTTTTCTTTTTTTGGTAGAAAATATAAATCTACACGAGGATAGGACGCAACTATTACCAAAAACATTTCCGGGCACAAAAATATTTTCAACAACATTTTTTTCTGAATTTTTTTTCTATTTTATAGGATTTTTTTTTCTTGTCCCATTTGCTCACTATATTTCATGTACTTAAAAATAATGAAAAAAAAATTGTTTCATTAGAAAAATGAATTTTTTCTACTCGTTTCTAAATAGAAAAAAAAATTGTTTGAAAAATGTTTTTGTGCCAATGATTTTCTCACAAGAAATTTTACAATCTTATCAAATACAATTTTATCCATGATGAGAATATTAATGTATAACGCTTAAAAATGATTTTTCTCGTTTTTTTTTGCCTTAAAATGTCTGTACTCGAGATCGTAAAATCGCGAGCGAGTTTAAAGTCACCATTTTTTTATGATCTTGTAGTACAGTTTTTTTTATGACAATAAAACTGCGTTACAATGTGAATTTCAATTTTTTTTTTCATTATAGAAAATAAAATGGAACAATTTTATGGCGAGTTTTAAAAACGGGGGTACAGAAAAAAAATAACGGAAATATAGAAAAAGAATATTACATGAGGTTCCTCTGTTAATGTGAATTTCCTTGATGAACATATAGATTGAACGAAATATAAAGTACGACACGCACTTTTGTATTTGCTTTCCTGGTCCTCGAACGTTTACGATAAATTTCCTTTTCTTTTTTTTTTTTTTGATCGTTGCTTATCTCTATTGAATTTTTCTTATGTGATTTATAGGATTTCCCATGTTTTGAATATTATAAATATTCGTCGATGGAAATCTATTGGTACAATTTCAACAGCATTTCATAGTCTGTAAAAAGTTAAAAACACTTTATTAAAAATGTTTTTTGAAACAATATTTTTCTTCTTTGAAAAAAAATTTAATTTACATGCAATTTAAAAAGATTTTAATTTTTTCAGATTTAAAACCAGATACAGTCAGACGAAACGCTGCTGTTATATTTTTCCTCATTTTGTTTTTTGTAAAAAATTTCCGCGGAAAGTCATCTCAGGACTTTTTAAAAAAATTCTATCTAATCAGGTTCAGAATTTAATTTCTCCACGGGATGCAAATTTTTTGTAGAAACTAAAAATAATATATAAAAAAAAACTGACCTTATAAATCGTTGTTTTACGTGGACGAAACTTCAATATCATCCAAATCACCATTTTCCTTTTGGCATGCGGACTCAAGATGTTTATTTAAATATGATTTTAGCGCAAATGATTTACGACATCGTGGGCATTCATAATTTTTATCAGCCGAATGCGTTTGCATGTGTGCACGTAAATTTGAACGATCGGCAAATGCCTTACCGCAATGAGCACAACCATATGGTTTTTCCCCAGTGTGACTACGCAAATGTCCCTGAAGTAACCATGGTCGGGAGAACATTTTCCCGCATACACCACAACTGTGTGTTAATTTGTGTGTTAATACATGCATTGCCAACGCTGGCATACTCACGTATGCCTTGCCACAATAAATACATTTTTTCGCTGATTGCGAATCAATACTTCGATGTGTTTGTTTGTGTCTTGATAAATTCGATGATGTCGCATATTGTTTGCCTGCAAAAAAAAAAGATTTTTCGAAATAAAAAAAAAAAATTAATTTTTGTATTAAATAATATCACTCACCGCATTCGCAGCAAATATAACGTCCACCCTTGGGCGATTCAAGACTGTCAACAGGTTCAGTCTCGACATCATCTTTTTGTTGTTGCTGTTGCTGTTGTTGTGAGGGTATCTTTTTATTTTTTGATCTACCATCAGCAACGAGTAAAGTATCATAGGTGTAGGCGGCAACTTTCACCTCCGATTGTTCGGTGATTGTTTGTACCTCCTTGTCACGTTGACTTGGTTGTGAATTTGGATTATTGTTCTCGATATCGCTACTGCATTCGGAAGTCGGTGGCGTTAATGGTGGAACCGTCTCAATTGTTTGCTGAGTGATAATTGACGTTGGCACCGATGGAGTGCTGTACGTGAATAAAATCTCCTGAACAGGTGATAGTGGTATAAAAACACCTCCGGATGTTTGTTGAATAATTGTTGCATTTGTTGCTGGCTCGTAAATAATTCCAGTTTGATGATGTTGAATTTGTTGCTGCTGATGATGATGATGATGATAAATACCAGTGTTTAAATCACTGGCAAGAATTGTGTTTACTTGATAGACAGGTTGCTCGGTAGGTTGATACACCTGTAATTTTATAAGAATTAATAAAATGTAATTTTTTAAAATTTATTTTTTTTTAATTTTTGTAAAAAATGATTTAAACATACCGTCATCTCCTGAACGTCAGTTGAGGGTGAATCAATGACATTTTGTGGACCAATTGCAACACTCGGCTGTGGCAATGGTGGCAATGATCTTGACAATTCCAATAAATCGTGAGCAGCTTCCGTCTCTGCTGCCGATCTATCTCTAAATAGGCCTGTAGCAATTTCTCCAGCCAATGATCTCTCTCTAAAAAATCCTCCATTAACTTCCGCTTCCGTTAATGATCGATCTCTAATTACTCCCAATTCCGTTTCAATTACTGATGATCTTTCTCTAATGACACCTGTTGAAAATTCCGTTTTATCAATAATTTTTTTCTCCACAATTTCCGATGATCTATTATTGACAAAGTGTTCCGTTTGATTTTGATAATCCTTCGAGATTATAACCGAGCGTGAAGAATCGAAACTCGATCGAAAACGTTCGGTGGAGGATGTTTTGTATGGTGAGAGAATTTCGAGTCGAGTATTGTAACCTTCAATTGAAGAAGAAGAAGAGGAAGAAGTAGATAAGGAAGATAATCTAAGAGAATCTTCATTGAATTTTGATAATTTGGTAAATTCTGGCCTGATTTCTTCGTAATTTTTTGATGATGTTGATGATAATGTCGGTTGTAGTACATTTCCAATGCAGGAAATAACAGTTGTTTTACCCGTTGTAATTTTTGGTGGATTACATTGATCGATGACATTTTCAATAACATCTTGTACTCTCTGGAAACGTTTTTTTGGCGATTTATCAATGGAATTTTCAATTCGTTCATCATTCGTTCTACATTCTTCTTGAATTTTTTGATGACGCCTTTTTGGTGATTTTTCCACAGAATCCTCAATTGCATCTTCCTTCACGTTCTGAATTCTCTGTAGTCGAATCGATGGAGATCTTTCATCGGAGGCTGTCAATTCATCTTTCTCCTCTGATAATGACGCTTCTGAAAATTCAAAGCAAAAAAATTCATTATCAATAGAAATTATCCAAAGTAAAAAAAGTGAGAATATTAACAATCTCTACTTTATTTACAGAGAAAAAAAATTTGTCAATTTAAAAAAATTATATTTTTAGAGGACTAAATTTTTTAAATAATTAAAAGTCTTTTTCTAAATCAATTTTTAATTTAAAAAAAAATTGAAAAACCTGTTGCAAAAACAGGATTAAAAAAATATGCAATTATCCAATATAATGAAAAATAATTTTTCTTTTTGTACAAAGCGTATAGCAGAAAATGGTTTGGTAAACTAGTTGAGAATTAAGCCGAGTACAGAAAAGGTATAGCCTTCACGGACTGCGGCATCGATTTTTCAGTAGCCCCTTGCCGTAAAGTTTTCAAATGAAATTTCGAACGACTCGAGCAACTTCCGTGTCTGCCTTCGCCAAACGGAAATGGGGCAAAATATTCAATAGTTGTTTATCACGAACTGACGAGATACAAAGGGATAACAATGATTCATAATATAAGACACGCGCATATATAATTGTGAATAATTATAATCACATTAATATATAAATATATATTTTCAAAATCTAATAAATCCATTTTGAAAACATTTTCTTTCATTTTATTTCAAAATTTTTTAATTAAATTTTTCTTTAAAGAGAAATATTATAGGAAATAAAAACTGTGTGTTATTGTTATTTTTAAATGCAAATCGTTAGAAAGAAATTAATTATAATTTCTATTTTCAAAGTAAATTTACGTATTTTATTCATTATAAAAGTAGATAGCAAGTTTTTAAATTACTTTGACGTCTACTTAACATATAGTCGAAGCTAATTCAAGATGAAGTCAATGTTCTAGTTTGACTTTAAAAAAAAGACTATAATTTATTTAAATCTATACCTATACTATATTTTCTTTAAAACTATTTTTATTTCGAACTTAAATATAACAATTGTAACACTTAATTATTATTCATTTTTTATTTCAACATTACAATTATTAAAAATATCATTTCTTGTCAGTTTTATAATTTCGTAGTACTTTTAAATTACTCTTAATTTTTAATAAAATATTACCAAATATAAATTACTGATTAAACTAATTTAGTAATATTTTTTAGTAAACTTTTTTACTAATTTTTAGTATAATATTAGTTATTTTAATATTACAATTGTTGAATATTATTAATAAAGATATGTGATAATTGTTATATTTTTCTCCTGTTTTTTCTTTAGCTTTACATAAATTATAAATGTGAGAATATTTTTTGGGGAAAATAAGACAGACATTGATTTTATCATCCCTTCTTTCTTTTTTTTAATACAATTTTCGAGGTGTCAAGTTGTTATGTAACTGATGTATAGGGTAAGAAAAACATGTCAGATTTATCAAGAAGATTAGGGGATTCTTTAGGTGTATAAACAATACGTGATCCTTAATAATGTATGATACATTTTATCATGATATACCCTCATTCATTTTTTTTTCCTAAGGGACATATTTTTTTCCCTACTGCTAATTTGAAAAATTGACTCCAATCTACTTGTACTTATTATTCGATTGATCCAAATAACTTTAGACAACAAATATAAATATATAATAATCTTATCTGTATACGACAAAAAATATTTTTATTAAATTGGATTATTATTTTTTTTATATTTTTCAAATATCTCCATTAGAAACAAAATAAATGAATTATTATTAACAAATTAAATAATACAAAAAAAATTAAATAATAAAAAATAAAAATAATTGAAAAAATGTCTTAGGAAAAATGTGACATACGAATAGCTATATACATATACTGCCAGAGCTTACAAGTGCTTCGCTACGCAACCAGACGAAATATTACGTAAGGATCGGGACAGTGACTAATACTTTAGAAATATATAACACTTAAATGTCAACTATATAACAAAAACTATTTTTTTAAACAATTTTTATATTATAATAAATTTAATAACAACAAAGTTAAAGGCATTTATTTGTCCGTACAAGCTCGCGTGCAAATATTATGTGCTTTACAATTTTCTCCATAGTCACTATACATGTATTTTCGACCGTTGATGAAGGATTTGGTGTGAAAATTGACGACTTAACAGTTTCAAGCTTTCAAAATTGCAAAAAACGGTAAAAATTGTTTGTCTAATAAAAATTAAATTTTTTGGGAATTTAGGAGATGCTTAAGGGTGGCAATAGAAATCTTCCTCTACTCGGATTTGGCTGTCGATTTTTTTCTACACTTTTAGGTGTATTTTGTGCAAGAAATTGCAATAAAATAGTCCGCCTAAGAAAAATTGAATTTTTTTGGGAACTTTTTTATTTTTTTGGATTTATGGGTTGGATGACTTTTTGGTGGTAATAGGTGTCTTCCTCTACTCGGATTTGGCTGTCGATTTTTTTCTACACTTTTAGGTGTATTTTGTGCAAGAAATTGCAATAAAATAGTCCGCCTAAGAAAAATTGAATTTTTTTGGGAACTTTTTTATTTTTTTGGATTTATGGGTTGGATGACTTTTTGGTGGTAATAGGTGTCTTCCTCTACTCGGATTTGGCTGTCGATTTTTTTCTACACTTTTAGGTGTATTTTGTGCAAGAAATTGCAATAAAATAGTCCGCCTAAGAAAAATTGAATTTTTTTGGGAACTTTTTTATTTTTTTGGATTTATGGGTTGGATGACTTTTTGGTGGTAATAGGTGTCTTCCTCTACTCGGATTTGGCTGTCGATTTTTTTCTACACTTTTAGGTGTATTTTGTGCAAGAAATTGCAATAAAATAGTCCGCCTAAGAAAAATTGAATTTTTTTGGGAACTTTTTTATTTTTTTGGATTTATGGGTTGGATGACTTTTTGGTGGTAATAGGTGTCTTCCTCTACTCGGATGTGGCTGTCGATTTTTTTCTACACTTTTAGGTGTATTTTGTGCAAGAAATTGCAATAAAATAGTCCGCCTAAGAAAAATTGAATTTTTTTGGGAACTTTTTTATTTTTTTGGATTTATGGGTTGGATGACTTTTTGGTGGTAATAGGTGTCTTCCTCTACTCGGATTTGGCTGTCGATTTTTTTCTACACTTTTAGGTGTATTTTGTGCAAGAAATTGCAATAAAATAGTCCGCCTAAGAAAAATTGAATTTTTTTGGGAACTTTTTTATTTTTTTGGATTTATGGGTTGGATGACTTTTTGGTGGTAATAGGTGTCTTCCTCTACTCGGATGTGGCTGTCGATTTTTTTCTACACTTTTAGGTGTATTTTGTGCAAGAAATTGCAATAAAATAGTCCGCCTAAGAAAAATTGAATTTTTTTGGGAACTTTTTTATTTTTTTGGATTTATGGGTTGGATGACTTTTTGGTGGTAATAGGTGTCTTCCTCTACTCGGATTTGGCTGTCGATTTTTTTCTACACTTTTAGGTGTATTTTGTGCAAGAAATTGCAATAAAATAGTCCGCCTAAGAAAAATTGAATTTTTTTGGGAACTTTTTTATTTTTTTGGATTTATGGGTTGGATGACTTTTTGGTGGTAATAGGTGTCTTCCTCTACTCGGATTTGGCTGTCGATTTTTTTCTACACTTTTAGGTGTATTTTGTGCAAGAAATTGCAATAAAATAGTCCGCCTAAGAAAAATTGAATTTTTTTGGGAACTTTTTTATTTTTTTGGATTTATGGGTTGGATGACTTTTTGGTGGTAATAGGTGTCTTCCTCTACTCGGATTTGGCTGTCGATTTTTTTCTACACTTTTAGGTGTATTTTGTGCAAGAAATTGCAATAAAATAGTCCGCCTAAGAAAAATTGAATTTTTTTGGGAACTTTTTTATTTTTTTGGATTTATGGGTTGGATGACTTTTTGGTGGTAATAGGTGTCTTCCTCTACTCGGATTTGGCTGTCGATTTTTTTCTACACTTTTAGGTGTATTTTGTGCAAGAAATTGCAATAAAATAGTCCGCCTAAAAAAAATTGAATTTTTTTGGGAACATTTTTATTTTTTTGGATTTATGGGTTGGATGACTTTTTGGTGGTAATAGGTGTCTTCCTCTACTCGGATTTGGCTGTCGATTTTTTTCTACACTTTTAGGTGTATTTTGTGCAAGAAATTGCAATAAAATAGTCCGCCTAAGAAAAATTTAATTTTTTTGGGCAGTTTTTTGTAGTCCTGGATGACTTTTTGGTGGTAAAAAAGGTCTTCCTCTACTCGGATTTGGGAGTCAATTTTTTTCTACACTTTTAGGTGTATTTTGTGCAAGAATATACAATAAAATCGTCTGCCTAAGAAAAATTTAATTTTTTTTGGGCAAATTTTGTAGTCCTGGATGACTTTTTGGTGGTTAAAAATGTCTTCCTCTACTCGGATTTGGGAGTCAATTTTTTTCTACACTTTTAGGTGTATTTTGTGCAAGAAATTGCAATAAAATAGTCCGCCTAAGAAAAATTGAATTTTTTTGGGAACTTTTTTATTTTTTTGGATTTATGGGTTGGATGACTTTTTGGTGGTAATAGGTGTCTTCCTCTACTCGGATTTGGCTGTCGATTTTTTTCTACACTTTTAGGTGTATTTTGTGCAAGAAATTGCAATAAAATAGTCCGCCTAAAAAAAATTGAATTTTTTTGGGAACTTTTTTATTTTTTTGGATTTATGGGTTGGATGACTTTTTGGTGGTAATAGGTGTCTTCCTCTACTCGGATTTGGCTGTCGATTTTTTTCTACACTTTTAGGTGTATTTTGTGCAAGAAATTGCAATAAAATAGTCCGCCTAAGAAAAATTGAATTTTTTTGGGAACTTTTTTATTTTTTTGGATTTATGGGTTGGATGACTTTTTGGTGGTAATAGGTGTCTTCCTCTACTCGGATGTGGCTGTCGATTTTTTTCTACACTTTTAGGTGTATTTTGTGCAAGAAATTGCAATAAAATAGTCCGCCTAAGAAAAATTGAATTTTTTTGGGAACTTTTTTATTTTTTTGGATTTATGGGTTGGATGACTTTTTGGTGGTAATAGGTGTCTTCCTCTACTCGGATGTGGCTGTCGATTTTTTTCTACACTTTTAGGTGTATTTTGTGCAAGAAATTGCAATAAAATAGTCCGCCTAAGAAAAATTGAATTTTTTTGGGAACTTTTTTATTTTTTTGGATTTATGGGTTGGATGACTTTTTGGTGGTAATAGGTGTCTTCCTCTACTCGGATTTGGCTGTCGATTTTTTTCTACACTTTTAGGTGTATTTTGTGCAAGAAATTGCAATAAAATAGTCCGCCTAAGAAAAATTGAATTTTTTTGGGAACTTTTTTATTTTTTTGGATTTATGGGTTGGATGACTTTTTGGTGGTAATAGGTGTCTTCCTCTACTCGGATGTGGCTGTCGATTTTTTTCTACACTTTTAGGTGTATTTTGTGCAAGAAATTGCAATAAAATAGTCCGCCTAAGAAAAATTGAATTTTTTTGGGAACTTTTTTATTTTTTTGGATTTATGGGTTGGATGACTTTTTGGTGGTAATAGGTGTCTTCCTCTACTCGGATTTGGCTGTCGATTTTTTTCTACACTTTTAGGTGTATTTTGTGCAAGAAATTGCAATAAAATAGTCCGCCTAAGAAAAATTGAATTTTTTTGGGAACTTTTTTATTTTTTTGGATTTATGGGTTGGATGACTTTTTGGTGGTAATAGGTGTCTTCCTCTACTCGGATGTGGCTGTCGATTTTTTTCTACACTTTTAGGTGTATTTTGTGCAAGAAATTGCAATAAAATAGTCCGCCTAAGAAAAATTGAATTTTTTTGGGAACTTTTTTATTTTTTTGGATTTATGGGTTGGATGACTTTTTGGTGGTAATAGGTTTCTTCCTCTACTCGGATTTGGCTGTCGATTTTTTTCTACACTCTTAGGTGTATTTTGTGCAAGAAATTGCAATAAAATAGTCCGCCTAAGAGAAAATTGAATTTTTTTGGGAACTTTTTTATTTTTTTGGATTTATGGGTTGGATGACTTTTTGGTGGTAATAGGTGTCTTCCTCTACTCGGATTTGGCTGTCGATTTTTTTCTACACTTTTAGGTGTATTTTGTGCAAGAAATTGCAATAAAATAGTCCGCCTAAGAAAAATTTAATTTTTTTGGGCTTTTTAGTTTTTTGGATTTATGGTCCTGGATGACTTTTTGGTGGTAAATAAGGTCTTCCTCTACTCGGATTTGGCTGTCGATTTTTTTCTACACTTTTAGGTGTATTTTGTGCAAGAATATAGCAATAAAATCGTCTGCCTAAGAAAAATTGAATTTTTTTGGGCAACTTTTTATTTTTTGGTTTATGGTCCTGGATGACTTTTTGGTGGTTAATAGGTGTCTTCCTCTACTCGGATTTGGCTGTCGATTTTTTTCTACACTTTTAGGTGTATTTTGTGCAAGAAATTGCAATAAAATAGTCCGCCTAAGAAAAATTGAATTTTTTTGGGAACTTTTTTATTTTTTTGGATTTATGGGTTGGATGACTTTTTGGTGGTAATAGGTGTCTTCCTCTACTCGGATTTGGCTGTCGATTTTTTTCTACACTTTTAGGTGTATTTTGTGCAAGAAATTGCAATAAAATAGTCCGCCTAAGAAAAATTGAATTTTTTTGGGAACTTTTTTATTTTTTTGGATTTATGGGTTGGATGACTTTTTGGTGGTAATAGGTGTCTTCCTCTACTCGGATGTGGCTGTCGATTTTTTTCTACACTTTTAGGTGTATTTTGTGCAAGAAATTGCAATAAAATAGTCCGCCTAAGAAAAATTGAATTTTTTTGGGAACTTTTTTATTTTTTTGGATTTATGGGTTGGATGACTTTTTGGTGGTAATAGGTGTCTTCCTCTACTCGGATTTGGCTGTCGATTTTTTTCTACACTTTTAGGTGTATTTTGTGCAAGAAATTGCAATAAAATAGTCCGCCTAAGAAAAATTGAATTTTTTTGGGAACTTTTTTATTTTTTTGGATTTATGGGTTGGATGACTTTTTGGTGGTAATAGGTGTCTTCCTCTACTCGGATTTGGCTGTCGATTTTTTTCTACACTTTTAGGTGTATTTTGTGCAAGAAATTGCAATAAAATAGTCCGCCTAAGAAAAATTGAATTTTTTTGGGAACTTTTTTATTTTTTTGGATTTATGGGTTGGATGACTTTTTGGTGGTAATAGGTGTCTTCCTCTACTCGGATGTGGCTGTCGATTTTTTTCTACACTTTTAGGTGTATTTTGTGCAAGAAATTGCAATAAAATAGTCCGCCTAAGAAAAATTGAATTTTTTTGGGAACTTTTTTATTTTTTTGGATTTATGGGTTGGATGACTTTTTGGTGGTAATAGGTGTCTTCCTCTACTCGGATTTGGCTGTCGATTTTTTTCTACACTTTTAGGTGTATTTTGTGCAAGAAATTGCAATAAAATAGTCCGCCTAAGAAAAATTGAATTTTTTTGGGAACTTTTTTATTTTTTTGGATTTATGGGTTGGATGACTTTTTGGTGGTAATAGGTGTCTTCCTCTACTCGGATTTGGCTGTCGATTTTTTTCTACACTTTTAGGTGTATTTTGTGCAAGAAATTGCAATAAAATAGTCCGCCTAAGAAAAATTGAATTTTTTTGGGAACTTTTTTATTTTTTTGGATTTATAGGTTGGATGACTTTTTGGTGGTAATAGGTGTCTTCCTCTACTCGGATTTGGCTGTCGATTTTTTTCTACACTTTTAGGTGTATTTTGTGCAAGAAATTGCAATAAAATAGTCCGCCTAAGAAAAATTGAATTTTTTTGGGCTTTTATTTTTTTGGTTTATGGTCCTGGATGACTTTTTGGTGGTAATAGAGTGTCTTCCTCTACTCGGATTTGGCTGTCGATTTTTTTCTACACTTTTAGGTGTATTTTGTGCAAGAATATTGCAATAAAATAGTCCGCCTAAGAAAAATTGAATTTTTTTGGGCAACTTTTTTATTTTTTGGATTTATGGGTCCTGGATGACTTTTTGGTGGTTAATAGGTGTCTTCCTCTACTCGGATTTGGCTGTCGATTTTTTTCTACACTTTTAGGTGTATTTTGTGCAAGAAATTGCAATAAAATAGTCCGCCTAAGAAAAATTGAATTTTTTTGGGAACTTTTTTATTTTTTTGGATTTATTGGTTTGTATGACTTTTTGGTGGTAATAGGTGTCTTCCTCTACTCGGATTTGGCTGTCGATTTTTTTCTACACTTTTAGGTGTATTTTGTGCAAGAAATTGCAATAAAATAGTCCGCCTAAGAAAAATTGAATTTTTTTGGGAACTTTTTTATTTTTTTGGATTTATGGGTTGGATGACTTTTTGGTGGTAATAGGTGTCTTCCTCTACTCGGATTTGGCTGTCGATTTTTTTCTACACTTTTAGGTGTATTTTGTGCAAGAAATTGCAATAAAATAGTCCGCCTAAGAAAAATTGAATTTTTTTGGGAACTTTTTTATTTTTTTGGATTTATGGGTTGGATGACTTTTTGGTGGTAATAGGTGTCTTCCTCTACTCGGATTTGGCTGTCGATTTTTTTCTACACTTTTAGGTGTATTTTGTGCAAGAAATTGCAATAAAATAGTCCGCCTAAGAAAAATTGAATTTTTTTGGGAACTTTTTTATTTTTTTGGATTTATGGGTTGGATGACTTTTTGGTGGTAATAGGTGTCTTCCTCTACTCGGATTTGGCTGTCGATTTTTTTCTACACTTTTAGGTGTATTTTGTGCAAGAAATTGCAATAAAATAGTCCGCCTAAGAAAAATTGAATTTTTTTGGGAACTTTTTTATTTTTTTGGATTTATGGGTTGGATGACTTTTTGGTGGTAATAGGTGTCTTCCTCTACTCGGATTTGGCTGTCGATTTTTTTCTACACTTTTAGGTGTATTTTGTGCAAGAAATTGCAATAAAATAGTCCGCCTAAGAAAAATTGAATTTTTTTGGGAACTTTTTTATTTTTTTGGATTTATGGGTCCTGGATGACTTTTTGGTGGTAATAGGTGTCTTCCTCTACTCGGATTTGGCTGTCGATTTTTTTCTACACTTTTAGGTGTATTTTGTGCAAGAAATTGCAATAAAATAGTCCGCCTAAGAAAAATTGAATTTTTTTGGGCAACTTTTTTATTTTTTTGGATTTATGGGTCCTGGATGACTTTTTGGTGGTAATAGGTGTCTTCCTCTACTCGGATTTGGCTGTCGATTTTTTTCTACACTTTTAGGTGTATTTTGTGCAAGAAATTGCAATAAAATAGTCCGCCTAAGAAAAATTGAATTTTTTTGGGAACTTTTTTATTTTTTTGGATTTATGGGTTGGATGACTTTTTGGTGGTAATAGGTGTCTTCCTCTACTCGGATTTGGCTGTCGATTTTTTTCTACACTTTTAGGTGTATTTTGTGCAAGAAATTGCAATAAAATAGTCCGCCTAAGAAAAATTGAATTTTTTTGGGAACTTTTTTATTTTTTTGGATTTATGGGTTGGATGACTTTTTGGTGGTAATAGGTGTCTTCCTCTACTCGGATTTGGCTGTCGATTTTTTTCTACACTTTTAGGTGTATTTTGTGCAAGAAATTGCAATAAAATAGTCCGCCTAAGAAAAATTGAATTTTTTTGGGAACTTTTTTATTTTTTTGGATTTATGGGTCCTGGATGACTTTTTGGTGGTAATAGGTGTCTTCCTCTACTCGGATTTGGCTGTCGATTTTTTTCTACACTTTTAGGTGTATTTTGTGCAAGAAATTGCAATAAAATAGTCCGCCTAAGAAAAATTGAATTTTTTTGGGCAACTTTTTTATTTTTTGGATTTATGGGTTGGATGACTTTTTGGTGGTAATAGGTGTCTTCCTCTACTCGGATTTGGCTGTCGATTTTTTTCTACACTTTTAGGTGTATTTTGTGCAAGAAATTGCAATAAAATAGTCCGCCTAAGAAAAATTGAATTTTTTTGGGAACTTTTTTATTTTTTTGGATTTATGGGTTGGATGACTTTTTGGTGGTAATAGGTGTCTTCCTCTACTCGGATTTGGCTGTCGATTTTTTTCTACACTTTTAGGTGTATTTTGTGCAAGAAATTGCAATAAAATAGTCCGCCTAAGAAAAATTGAATTTTTTTGGGAACTTTTTTATTTTTTTGGATTTATGGGTTGGATGACTTTTTGGTGGTAATAGGTGTCTTCCTCTACTCGGATTTGGCTGTCGATTTTTTTCTACACTTTTAGGTGTATTTTGTGCAAGAAATTGCAATAAAATAGTCCGCCTAAGAAAAATTGAATTTTTTTGGGAACTTTTTTATTTTTTTGGATTTATGGGTTGGATGACTTTTTGGTGGTAATAGGTGTCTTCCTCTACTCGGATTTGGCTGTCGATTTTTTTCTACACTTTTAGGTGTATTTTGTGCAAGAAATTGCAATAAAATAGTCCGCCTAAGAAAAATTGAATTTTTTTGGGAACTTTTTTATTTTTTTGGATTTATGGGTTGGATGACTTTTTGGTGGTAATAGGTGTCTTCCTCTACTCGGATTTGGCTGTCGATTTTTTTCTACACTTTTAGGTGTATTTTGTGCAAGAAATTGCAATAAAATAGTCCGCCTAAGAAAAATTGAATTTTTTTGGGAACTTTTTTATTTTTTTGGATTTATGGGTTGGATGACTTTTTGGTGGTAATAGGTGTCTTCCTCTACTCGGATGTGGCTGTCGATTTTTTTCTACACTTTTAGGTGTATTTTGTGCAAGAAATTGCAATAAAATAGTCCGCCTAAGAAAAATTGAATTTTTTTGGGAACTTTTTTATTTTTTTGGATTTATGGGTTGGATGACTTTTTGGTGGTAATAGGTGTCTTCCTCTACTCGGATTTGGCTGTCGATTTTTTTCTACACTTTTAGGTGTATTTTGTGCAAGAAATTGCAATAAAATAGTCCGCCTAAGAAAAATTGAATTTTTTTGGGAACTTTTTTATTTTTTTGGATTTATGGGTTGGATGACTTTTTGGTGGTAATAGGTGTCTTCCTCTACTCGGATTTGGCTGTCGATTTTTTTCTACACTTTTAGGTGTATTTTGTGCAAGAAATTGCAATAAAATAGTCCGCCTAAGAAAAATTGAATTTTTTTGGGAACTTTTTTATTTTTTTGGATTTATGGGTTGGATGACTTTTTGGTGGTAATAGGTGTCTTCCTCTACTCGGATGTGGCTGTCGATTTTTTTCTACACTTTTAGGTGTATTTTGTGCAAGAAATTGCAATAAAATAGTCCGCCTAAGAAAAATTGAATTTTTTTGGGAACTTTTTTATTTTTTTGGATTTATGGGTTGGATGACTTTTTGGTGGTAATAGGTGTCTTCCTCTACTCGGATTTGGCTGTCGATTTTTTTCTACACTTTTAGGTGTATTTTGTGCAAGAAATTGCAATAAAATAGTCCGCCTAAGAAAAATTGAATTTTTTTGGGAACTTTTTTATTTTTTTGGATTTATGGGTTGGATGACTTTTTGGTGGTAATAGGTGTCTTCCTCTACTCGGATTTGGCTGTCGATTTTTTTCTACACTTTTAGGTGTATTTTGTGCAAGAAATTGCAATAAAATAGTCCGCCTAAGAAAAATTGAATTTTTTTGGGAACTTTTTTATTTTTTTGGATTTATAGGTTGGATGACTTTTTGGTGGTAATAGGTGTCTTCCTCTACTCGGATTTGGCTGTCGATTTTTTTCTACACTTTTAGGTGTATTTTGTGCAAGAAATTGCAATAAAATAGTCCGCCTAAGAAAAATTGAATTTTTTTGGGAACTTTTTTATTTTTTTGGATTTATGGGTTGGATGACTTTTTGGTGGTAATAGGTGTCTTCCTCTACTCGGATTTGGCTGTCGATTTTTTTCTACACTTTTAGGTGTATTTTGTGCAAGAAATTGCAATAAAATAGTCCGCCTAAGAAAAATTGAATTTTTTTGGGAACTTTTTTATTTTTTTGGATTTATAGGTTGGATGACTTTTTGGTGGTAATAGGTGTCTTCCTCTACTCGGATTTGGCTGTCGATTTTTTTCTACACTTTTAGGTGTATTTTGTGCAAGAAATTGCAATAAAATAGTCCGCCTAAGAAAAATTTAATTTTTTTGGGCAGTTTTTTGTAGTCCTGGATGACTTTTTGGTGGTAAAAAAGGTCTTCCTCTACTCGGATTTGGGAGTTAATTTTTTTCTACACTTTTAGGTGTATTTTGTGCAAGAATATACAATAAAATCGTCTGCCTAAGAAAAATTTAATTTTTTTTGGGCAAATTTTGTAGTCCTGGATGACTTTTTGGTGGTTAAAAATGTCTTCCTCTACTCGGATTTGGGAGTCAATTTTTTTCTACACTTTTAGGTGTATTTTGTGCAAGAAATTGCAATAAAATAGTCTGCCTAAGAAAAATTGAATTTTTTTGAAAATTTTTTTTTTCGAAAAACGATTTAAAGGTCAAAATATGTGTCTTCCTCTACTCGGATCGGGCTGTCAATTTTTTTCTACACTTTTGGGTGTATTTTGTGCAGGAAATTGCAATGAAACAGTCTGTCTAAGAAAAAAAAATTTATAAATAAATTAATTAATTGAAAAATAATAAAAATCTAAGACAATGAATTGTACCTTGATTTGTAACAGGATAAGGATTGTCTTCCAAGGGAGAGACATTTGTTGGGGACGGTGTGCTTCTTCCTCGAGGCCGATTCTCAAATCCTCTGGCGACGCTGTTTATATACTTGTTGCATAATGCTTTCTTCACCATATAACAACGTGGCATTTTGAATAACTAATTTTTCTTTATTATCTCCTTTTTACAATTTTTGTTTCTTTAATTTTTTCCCCTCTTTTGTTTTTGCGAAAGAAAAAAAAGAGAGAGAGAGATAGAAAAAAAGAGACACAATTCACCTGGCGGAAGATTGGTTTTAAATTTTCCAGTTTTTTTATTTTCTTCGCCTTTTTTTATATTTCAATTTTCTTCTCCATTCGATTTTCTTGTTTTGTTAATCAATATTTATAGAGAAAAAAAATAGAAATTTGAAACTTTTTCTTCAGTCTTATTCTATATATTTTGGGAATTTTTGGTTCTTTTTTTGTTGTTATTGTTGTTGTTGTTGTTTTATCTGGTCCGCCCGGTTTTGCCGTAAAAGAGAGAGAATTTTTTTTTACATAATCGTTGTACGATAACCGAAAAAATTTATTGAAAATTTTTGGTAATGTATTTTTTTTAAAGATTTAGAGAATTTATCTTGACTCTCTCTCTCTTTCTTTTTTACCTGTGTGGTATTTCGGTTTCGTTGTATTTTCGTGGGTGGAAGATTTTTTTTTTCTAGTAGTTTAATAAAATCTTAAATTATATTCTCTTATCTAGAAATGTATAGTATACATATATTTGTATATATATATGTATCAAAGTCTTGGCGTCTCTCTCCCTCTCATTTACACACGAGGATGAGGCTTAAGCGATTTCTTACGGTTTTTTTTTCGTCCTCATTTCCTTTAAATCCTTTTATCTCGTTTCTTTTCACAATGGATTTTGCTATTTTTTCTTCTGATATTGTTCTCTTTTTCTTTTGTTTCTTCTATTTCTTCTTTTCTTTGTTTGTGTTTTCTCTTTTTGTGTTTTTCTTTCAATTTTTTTGTTTCTTCTTTTTCTATTTTTTCTCCTTTATATTTATTTTTCTTTATTTTTTTCTTCTTTCTTTCACTTTCTTATTTTGTTGTTTCTTTTGTATTTCTTTTTTCTCTTTATTTTATTTACCACTTTTTTTATGTTGTTTTTCTTCTTATGGTTTTTCTATTGATTTAACTTTTTTATGATTTTTCCTTGGTGTTAAAAATTCAATGTACATAAAACACTTTTCAATGATTTTAACGCCTTTAAAATCATTTTTTTTGCTTAAAATCAAAATTTTCTCTCTTATAATCATATTCAAAATTGTTATCTTTTTCACAAAATTTTTGCATTAAACTTCTTGTGAATAATTTTTTCTTTTAAATTTGTTCTTCAATTTTCAAACTTTATATGTCTTTTCCATTTAATCCTTTCTATTGTTTATAATTTTATTTTCTTTATTCATTAAGAGGAAGAATGTGTTTTTTCTCTATTTTGACTCTTTTCTTTTTTTTAGAAAGTCTTTATTATTTCAATTTTGTGTTTGAGTGTTTTCTTTTTAAGGCTCTTTGAAGTTTTTAATTATACTTAAATTTATTATTATTATTATTAGCTTTCTCTTTGTTTATTGTTCATTTTGTATTTAAGTTTGTTTATTATTTGGTTTATTTTTATTATTTGTTTAGTATTTTTTAATATTTTTTTTTTATTTTGGTAAATGTTTTCTTTCCTACCAATGAACTTTTTTATTTATAAATTTATTTTCCAATTTTCTTGTCCCCCTTTTTTTTATAATTCCTTTTTATCTCTTATGGAAAACTTGATTTTTTTGGTGTTATTTTTGTTTACTAATGTTTCTTACGGATTACATTCATTTCAGTTACTTCTGTATGAATTTCTTAAATTCAATTATTTGCCTTTCAACTTTTCTCGGTTTTAGTATTTTTGTTGTTTCTTGTTTATTATTTAGATTTTTTTTTATCTTCTTGCTGCTTTTTTCCTGTTTCTATTTTCTTTTACTTTTTATATTTTCCACTCTTTCTACTTTTACTCCTTTTTTACTTCTTTTCTTCTTTTTTTATTTCTATTTTTACTCCTTTCTTAGTCCTATTTTTACTTTATTTTACTCCTATTTTTATTTCTTTCTTTAAAGTTTCCACTCCTTTTTTTACATCTATTTTTCACTCTTTCTATGTTTATTCTTTCCCTCTTTTATTCCTTGTAGTTTTGACTCTTGCTATTTTTCACTCCTCTTTTTCCACTCTCCTTTTTTTACCACCCTCTACTTTTCACTCCTTTGGAGAAAAAAAAAATCTCCTATTATCACTATATTCTTTTTTTGATCCTCAGTTTCTTGTTCCGTTTTGTATAAATATTCGCGAAAAAGTGATTATCCCCTCACTCTTTTCTTGTCTCTCATATATATATAAGAATCCCGTAAAGTTGCCCGGGAAATATTTGTGGTTTCCTTTTTGGAGGGGGGCACCCCTCTCTGTCTCTCTCTCTCTCTCTTTCTATATATATATATATATAGATTGCGAAAGAGAAATCGCGGAGGACGCCCGCAGGACGAGCAACAAGTTGGACAACAGGTCCGCGCGTCGCGTTAAACGCGGTCGATAACGCGACTTTGGCCGCCGTATAGGAGGCGAGACGTCCGTTTACTTCCGCAACACCAGACGATTATCATACGCACCCCTTTTTTTTATCACGAAACTGAATATAAATTTTCCCTTTTTCTTCGCTTAATCCTATAGAGAGCACTTAATACACTACCACCAAAAAAGCACTTTTTTTGTCTTCGGTTATTCAGGGGGAAGAGTCGAGAGCGTTAGCGGATAATAAAGAATAAGGAGAAAGAGAGGAATATGCTTTTTGACGAAAAGGGAAAAGAGGAATGAGCTTTTTGAAGAAAATTGTATGGGAAGAAGAAGAAAAAGAAAGAGGATTGAGGAGAAGAAGAAGAAGAAGAAGTTGCAGAAGAAGAAGAAGAAGAAGAAGCGAGTACCACCTGTGGGCGCAGAAGCAACAATTGTCCGCCGTATGCGGGAGGGTGAACCGACTACATGGCTCGTACCGGGTGTGGCTGGGGTGCGACTGGAGGCCCCTGTGGAAAGTGCACCCGCCACACAAAACTCACCCCTTCGTTTCTGGGGGCGCCTACGCATCCGCAACACGAGCAGCGTCTGCGCCGAGAGAGAGGCCTCCAAGTGTGAGCCACCCGCCATCATCGATTTTCGCCACACATATACACAGAGAGTGGAAAGTTGGGACCAGAACCAACACCTGTTACCGCCTCGATAGGAGGGAGAAAGGCTACCCCAATCGATAATGTCGGCGTCGCCAGTGGCGGACCCGATAGCGCATCGCCTGCCACAGAAACAAAAAACGATATATAGACAAATCGAGCTTTCAGGGTGGATTTTATAATTGCGGCAAAAATTTATATGTCACGCTGAAGGAACTTCAAAAAAAAATCTTTTAGGTTATGTTTTTCTCATTTTTCTGCAGTGCAAATACTCTATAAAACAGTCTCCATTAGAAAAGAAATCAATGAAATAACTAATTTTGAGTTCACCTGGTTAAAAATAAACTTTTTAATTATCACTAAACATAACCTACAATTTTTCTAGGGTCCCTCCTCTCGTGGAGCGTCATTGTTGAGACAGATTCTTAATGCGTTTCAGTCTCGCGAATTCGGGGGATGATATACATATACAGGGTGATTTTTATATTCCGGACCCCCTAAAATTTGTTTTAATTTTTTTGTTTTTTAAACAAAAAAAGCGGAATTAAAAAAAAATGTTAGGGGGTCCCGGAACATAAAAATTACCCTGTATAAAGAAAAGAAGAAAATGTTTTGTAATTATTTTTTTTTTTAAAGGGGAAAATATATTAAAAATATAACAATTATATTCATATTGTTTAGAAAATTATTTTTTAATATTAATAATTAATTAATAAATAATTGTCTCATCTTGATAAATTTTGAAGAACAAAAATAATTTTTTTAAAAAATAAAGAACACTGTAAAAAGAAAGTACTAAAATAGTACCGATTTTAGGTATATTAAAATAGAACCAAATGACAATTTAGTACCTAAAGTTGGTATTAAATTAATACCTTTTGTTTTGTAGTGCAAGGTTATGTAATCGTAAGTTTCTATTAAAAAAAATTGTTTTAACAACAATCAAATTTAAAAATAATTTAAAACCCAATTAATTTTACGTTAAAACATACCTTTGATTTTAATTTTTAAAAAACCCCTCTTTCCAATCATGTTTGCTTCTTCACGATTATATATTTACTGTCAAAATTTATAGACACATTTTTTCCTTATTATCAGTTTATCTTTCAATTGTCTTTTCTTTTCATTTTTTGCTAAAGAATATAATTTTATTCCAGAACAAAAATTGTTATAAATATTTTTATATTAAATAAATAATTAATAAAATAATAATATAATTAATTAATAATAAATAAAAAAAATACTAAAATTTAGTTTCTAAATTCTATTGTATATAATAAAGTAGAAATCCTTTTTTTAATTTACACTTGCATAATTTAACATAATTTTCTCTTTCTGTTCTAAGTGCCCCAAAACCCTCTTGCAAATACTAAATCAAAAGCTTGTATCTTCCCTTTCATTCTCCTTCAGTACCTTCTTAAACTGAGTTACCTAAATACTTGATAATCTCTTCCCTTTAATTCCCACTCCTATATACATTTGCACCCTTTTGTCTCAGTCTTCGCCCAGCTCTTACTATATTTATATATATATCTCAGAACTTAGCTTTCTTCTCCTTTATTCACTACGAGTTTAAGAACACAACTTTTTCTTTTTTTATCTACACCATTTTTTTTTATTTTTTAAAAACAACTTTTCAATATTTAAAATAATTATTAACCGAGTTTTAATTAAGTAAAACTCTCATTCAACAAAATTTTAAATCAGTCGAACTTTTAATTAATTAAAAAAAGATTTTTCCCGTGTAGAAATTTTGACAGGGCTCAGATCGGGGCCAGATCAGGCTGCCCTATTAGGAAATGAAACGCCGCGCCAAATGAGGCCCTGATTAGGAAATCCACATTTTCGCCCTGATCAGGTGTGGCGTTTCATTCCCTACTAGGGTCCTGATAGGGCAATTTCTACACGGGTTATTTAATATAAATAATAATTATTAAGTTATTATAAATATTATTATTATTGTAAATAATTATTATGTCGATGACGCAACTTAAATTAGGAAATAATAAAATCTTCCAAAAAAGTAAAAAAAAAATTTCTCGAATAGAAGAATATGTTGTATTTTAGTAAAGTCATCAGACTTGACTATAAATATGGAAAAAACTAAGGGGAAAAGGAGACAAATAATTGGTGAGGGTAGATGGCATCAAATATATGTATACACACACACACGAACTACAGGATCATTTTATAAAATACAGTGGGGATTAGGCAAGAAAATGAAGAGCTCTTTGGCTTTATAAAAAGATCAGATAATGCAGAATAATGCTGATTAAGAAGAAGGGATGATAGCAAAAAATAGTGGAATTATTATTCAACGAAAAACAAAATATATCCGCAAATGCTTCGTGGTATGAATATTGAGAATAATATTCTCGAAATTAGTAAAATTCATTTTTATAATTGATTTATTTGATGTATAAATATAGCAATTTTTTTTATAATTATAATCCCCTAATTAATGAAACAAAAATAAAATAACTTTTCCACCTATAAATATATATACCCTATCAAAAATTGACTAGCGTAGTTCTGCGACAGTAGTCAATTTTTGATAGGGTACATATAAAATTCTACTTTTTCTGTTCCAAAATTATGATTTGTCTCTAAAGGAATAATAAATTCGTGTTATATACGCAACATAAAATTTTCCAGCGAATTCGAGGGATTCTACGTCGTAATTTCAGAATGAATGGCACATGAGTTATATATGTGTTTGTGTTCTCTTAAATGTGATCTAATGAAAAAGGGTTTAGGAAGCTGTTTTTTGTTTCACATCTCTCTGTCTCTTTTTTCAGAGGAATGTTTAAACAACAAAATCAAGCAACTCGAAAAATTTGTTTAAAAATTTAAATAAATAAATAAAAATTATAAAGAAATATAAATGAAAATTTGAAAATTCTGCGTATCTCAATTTATGAAAGAAAAGTGGAACTAAGAAGACACACGTTAGCAAGTAATTTATATTAAGAATGCAACTGTGGGAATCCTGGCATCCATCGTTTCGATTTTAGGATAAAAGCCGAGTCAGCATCAACATTGGTAGTGTCAGCTACTGGCACGACGTCGCCGCAACACGCTACAATTATTGTATTCCGCGTGGTTTTCGTTGCTAGGCAACGTTGCGCTTGGTAGCGTGTCGGTACGAAGAGTCCTTCAAGGCAAACCTCACCCTCTTCTTCTTTTTTTTCACTATACTGCCTCTACCACTGACACCCTCTGATGTCAGTCTCATTCTCTCTCTCTCTCTCTCTCACTTTTCGTCCTTGTTGTTATTCTTTGCTCCTTATCACATCTTTCTACTCCATTTCACCAAGATGCGATTATCACGGCTTCATGCAATCCTAAATTGACTTTTTTTCCTCCTCTTTAACCTAATCCTTTTGTTTAGAAAAGAAAAATCAAATCAGCGCGACATTTTATTCAATGGCGCGAGAAAATTTTTCAATAATTTCGGTGTATATAGTAGTATTAATAATAAAAATTGTTGTTTTAATTAATGGTAACTAATATTTGTTGATTATTTTATTAATTACTAATTAATGTCAATTTCAACAATTGGTATTGGTAATTAGAATGTTTAGTAATAATTATTATGTTTCTACTCCTATAAATAATAAAAACACAACAATTTCAGAAATATCATTAGTTTTTTTCGTTTCTTTTTTTTATTATTTCCTTTTGTCAATTTAGATTGTATATAAATGCGTCTTTCGGTTGGTTTGTAGGTTTCCTTTCATTCTATCTAACGTCTACATTGTAAGGTTTCCCCTCCTTGGCATTCATCACAATTCACCTGCTGCCATTCGATTCGCAATATCATTTTCGTCGTAGATATATATATGTAAATTATAAAAATTATATATATTTATATATTAATTTTAAATTTACATATATTTTTAATTTAATAAAATTTATTCTAATATCGAAAAATAGGACCTTTCATTAAAGAAACATGTAATCTTGTGACTTATGGTAATTTTCAATACTCTATATTCCGTGTCGAAAGTGCAGCATGTGGTATAGTCATTTACTTTGACTATATCTGATTTCATATACACATATATATAATTGAAAGGTTTCTTTTTGAGATATAATATTTCTGATTTCAGTGTAAGTGTGGGTTCATGTTCGTTTTATGCACTGTGTGAAATTTAATATAAATGAAAATATTACGTTACAACTGTTGAATTCAATTTCTGACTGTAACGAATTTATATATATCTTTCACGTAATATATCCGTGCAATTTTAGATAAAATATTTCGAATAATTTTAATTGAATTTAGCAATGAATATGCATATGAATAAAGCATTTACAATTTTAATTAATTTTAATTTATTATAATTAAAATACTAGAAAAGTAACGACTTTAGTCCTATTTCTCAGAACACCTGATCCTATAACAAAAATTGATTACTCGAGAGAGAGTCTCTAACTATCATTTAATTTCCTCGCTGTTATCGTCGTTCCGAAAACGAGGATCTAACGATATAGTAAATTGACAAAGTGTACTCTGTGGCCAGCGCTCGCAAACTATTTTATCGCTAGTAACTTGGAGATAACAGTCGCATAATGGGTGAAGGCAAGTTCGATATATAGAGGGAAAACGAGAAAAGAGGGTTCATATATATGTACACATAAAACAGGTAAAAGCAGTAGGAGTACAGACTAGTACGTCACAAAGGGTGTTACCCTTGAGTGCATTTTGCCCTTACTGCAAATAACTCCAAATACATGCAACTCTCGTAGAATTCAACAATCATTCGTGTTCGACTAAAATATACTTCTTCCACTTTCTTCATTTATTTAGAAAAATCATTCAAAGCAAAAATTATCACAAATTTATTTATTTTCAGAAAAAATAAAATTACCAATGTTTCAAAAACAAACAATTTAACCAAAAACTATTTGTTGTAAATTACATTTTCCTTTTTCATATATTAAAGATGTAACTTCATCATAGGACAAAGTTCTCCTTAAAACATTTTCTCATAGACGCAACAACGAATAATGGCTGAGAAATAATTTATAGCGCCCCGGTGTGACTGATTTAGGTCCCCGATTCGGATGAAGCGAGGCTCCCTAGGGGAGATTACGAGCACGAGATGAAATTAGCTTGGCTGGCGTTATACGCGCGCAGAGAAACGCTGTGAATCTCAAGGGAATTTTTGCTCACTCGGTGTTTGTTTCCAATCTATAACGGAAAATAATATCTTCAAACTAAATTTTCTTTCACTTTTTGTAATGTGCGGTAATTTACTTTGCAAATTGATTCATTTAAAAATAATGTTATTATCCCAAACAGAAAGTTTTTAATATTCAACAAAGTCAATGTGGCTGTATGGTCAGAGTACATGCTTTACCTTCTTTTAAAAAAGGAAGCTTAATAAAAATGGATGATATAAAAATAGGCTAAGCAATTCGAATTTACTTCAAGAAGATAAAAAAAATACAACATACATATTTGTATATCTCTTACTCTTTCGCAAAAAGTCGATATTTCCTAGAGCAACAATCACACCAAGTAAATTGTCTCCACTTAAATGCTCAGAGTGTCATAAGCCCTGAATAGACACATTTAAATGCAAAGAAAAGAGGAGTCTATAAAATCCAAGAAAATTAAGAGTGAAAAAATTTCTCCCTATCCTCTCAACAAAACTCTAAACCTAGAATTTATAAACAAAACATGCATAACTTAATTTTTAAAAATAAAAATGTATGGCGAACTTTTTGATTGGTCCAGCGGATGCTGAGCTATACTAAAAAATAAATTCCGAAAATTTTCGAAAAATTAAATTTGCGTTATAATCGCTCGGGAATACCGCCAATAAAATAGGGAAAAAGTTTCGAACAAAAAATGTATGGCGCACTTTTAGATTGGTCCAGCGGATGCCGAGCTACGCTTAAAAAAATCGGGAGAGAAATTTTCGAAAAATAAAATTTGCGAGATAATGACTCGGGAATATTGCCAAAAAATTGAGCAAAAAGTCTCGAACAAAAAATGTATGGCGCACTTTTTGATTGGTACAGCGGATGCTAAGATGCACTCAAAAATAATTTGGAAAAATTTTCAAAAAATTAAATTCGCTAGATAATCTTTCGGGAATACCGCTATAGTGATTAGAAGAAAGTTCTGAACACAAAATGTATGGCGCACTTTTTGATTGGTCCAGCGGATGCTGAGCTATACTAAAAAATAAATTTGGAAAATTTACGAAAAATTAAATTTGCGAGATAATTGATCGGGAATACCGCCAAAGTCTTAACCCGGGAGACTCGAACAAAAAATGTATGGCGCACTTTTTGATTGGTCCAGCGGATGCTGAGCTACACTAAAAAATAAATTTGGAAAATTTTCGAAAAATTAAATTTTCGTTATAATCGCTCAAAAATACCGCCAATAAAATAGGGAAAAAGTTTCGAACAAAAAATGTATGGCGCACTTTTAGATTGGTCCAGCGGATGCTGAGCTATACTAAAAAATAAATTTGGAAAATTTTCGAAAAATTAAAATTTCGAGATAATCGTTCGGGAATACCGCCAAAGTCTTTAGCAAAAAGTAGCGAACAAAAAATGTATGGCGCACTTTTTGATTGGTCCAGCGGATGCTGAGCTACACTAAAAAACAAATTTGGAAAAAATTTAGCAAAATTAAATTTGCGAGATAATCGTTCCGGAATACCGCCAAAAAAATAGGGAAAAAGTTTCGAACAAAAAATGTATGGCGCACTTTTAGTTTGGTCCAGCGGATGCTGAGCTACACTCAAATAAATTTATGAAAAATTGTTGAAAAATTAAATTTTCGAGATAATCGTTCGGGAATACCGCCATAGTGATTAGAAGAAAGTTCTGAACAAAAAATGTATGGCGCACTTTTTGATTGGTCCAGCGGATGCTGAGCTATACTAAAAAATAAATTCGGAAAATTTTCGAAAAATTAAATTTGCGTTATAATCGCTCGGGAATACTACCAAAAAAATAGGGAAAAAGTTTTGAACAAAAAATGTATGGCGCACTTTTTGATTGGTCCAGCGGATGCTGAGCTACACTCAAATAAATTTATGAAAAATTGTTGAAAAATTAAATTTTCGAGATAATCGTTCGGGAATACCGCCATAGTGATTAGAAGAAAGTTCTGAACCAAAAATGTATGGCGCACTTTTTGATTGGTCCAGCGGATGCTGAGCTATACTAAAAAATAAATTCGGAAAATTTTCGAAAAATTAAATTTGCGTTATAATCGCTCGGGAATACTACCAAAAAAATAGGGAAAAAGTTTTGAACAAAAAATGTATGGCGCACTTTTTGATTGGTCCAGCGGATGCTGAGCTACACTCAGATAAATTTTTTAAAAAATTAAATTTGCGAGATAATTGGTCGGGAATACCGCCAAAGTCTTAACCCGGGAGTCTCAAACAAAAAATGTATGGCGCACTTTTAGATTGGTCCAGCGGATGCTGAGCTAAACTAAAAAACATTTAGGAAAAATTGTTGAAAAATTAAATTTTCGAGATAATCGCTCGGGAATACCGCCAAAAAAATAGTCAAAATGTTCTGAACAAAAAATGTATGGCGCACTTTTTAATTGGTCCAGCGGATGCTGAGCTGCACTCAAAAATAATTTGGAAAAATTTTCTAAAAATTAAATTCGCTAGATAATCTTTCGGGAATACCGCTATAGTGATTAGAAGAAAGTTCTAAACACAAAATATATGGCGCACTTTTTGATTGGTCCAGCGGATGCTGAGCTATACTAAAAAATAAATTTGGAAAATTTTCGAAAAATTAAATTTGCGAGATAATTGATCGGGAATACCGCCAAAGTCTTAACCCGGGAGTGTCGAACAAAAAATGTATGGCGCACTTTTTGATTGGTCCAGCGGATGCTGAGCTACACTCATAAAAATTTTTTTAAAAATTTAAAAAAATTAAATTTGCGAGATAATTAGTCGGGAATACAGCCAAAGTCTTAACACGAGAGTCTCGAACAAAAAATGTATGGCGCACTTTTTGATTGGTCCAGCGGATGCTGAGCTACACTCAAATAAATTTATGAAAAATTAAATTTTCGAGATAATCGTTCGGGAATACCGCCAAAGTCTTTAGCAAAAAGTAGCGAACAAAAAATGTATGGCGCACTTTTTGATTAGTCCAGCGGATGCTGAGCTACACTCATAAAAATTTTTTTAAAAATTTAAAAAAATTAAATTTGCGAGATAATTAGTCGGGAATACCGCCAAAGTCTTAACCCGGGAGTCTCGAACAAAAAATGTATGGCCAACTTTTTGATAGGTCCAGCGGATGCTGAGCTACACTTACTAAAACTGGGAAAAAAATTTCGAAAAAAAAAATTTGCCAGATAATGACTTGGGAATAATGCCAAAAAATTGAGCAAAAAGTCTCGAACAAAAAATGTATGGCGCACTTTTTAATTGGTCCAGCGGATGCTGAGCTACACTTACTAAAACTGGGAAAAAAATTTCGAAAAAAAAAATTTGACAGATAATGACTTGGGAATAATGCCAAAAAATTGAGCAAAAAGTCTCGAACAAAAAATGTATGGCGCACTTTTTGATTGGTCCAGCGGATGCTGAGCTACAGTCATATAAATTTTTTTAAAAATTTAAAAAAATTAAATTTGCGAGATAATTGATCGGGAATACCGCCAAAGTCTTAACCCGGGAGTCTCGAACAAAAAATGTATAGCGCACTTTTTGATTGGTCCAGCGGATGCTGAGCTACACTAAAAAACAAATTTGGAAAAAATTTAGCAAAATTAAATTTGCGAGATAATCGTTCCGGAATACCGCCAAAGTCTTTAGCAAAAAGTAGCGAACAAAAAATGTATGGCGCACTTTTTGATTGGTCCAGCGGATGCTGAGCTACACTCATATAAATATTTTAAAAATTTAAAAAAATTAAATTTGCGAGATAATTGATCGGGAATACCGCCAAAGTCTTAACCCGGGAGTCTCGAACAAAAAATGTATGGCGCACTTTTTGATTGGTCCAGCGGATGCTGAGCTAAACTCATAAAAATTTTTTTAAAAATTTAAAAAAATTAAATTCGCTAGATAATCTTTCGGGAATACCGCTATAGTGATTAGAAGAAAGTTCTGAACACAAAATGTATGGCGCACTTTTTGATTGGTCCAGCGGATGCTGAGCTGCACTCAAAAATAATTTGGAAAAATTTTCAAAAAATTAAATTCGCTAGATAATCTTTCGGGAATACCGCTATAGTGATTAGAAGAAAGTTCTGAACACAAAATGTATGGCGCACTTTTTGATCGGTCCAGCGGATGCTGAGCTACACTAAAAAATAAATTTGGAAAATTTTCGAAAAATTAAATTTTCGTTATAATCGCTCAAAAATACCGCCAATAAAATAGGGAAAAAGTTTCGAACAAAAAATGTATGGCGCACTTTTTGATTGGTCCAGCGGATGCTGAGCTATACTAAAAAATAAATTTGGAAAATTTACGAAAAATTAAATTTTCGAGATAAATGTTCGGGAATACCGCCAAAGTCTTAACCCGGGAGACTCGAACAAAAAATGTATAGCGCACTTTTTGATTGGTCCAGCGGATGCTGAGCTACACTCAAATAAATTTATGAAAAATTTTCGAAAAATTAAATTTTCGAGATAATCGTTCGGGAATACCGCCAAAGTCTTTAGCAAAAAGTAGCGAACAAAAAATGTATGGCGCACTTTTTGATTGGTCCAGCGGATGCTGAGCTACACTCACTAAAACTGGGAAAAAAAATTTCGAAAAAAAAAATTTGCCAGATAATGACTCGAGAATAATGCCAAAAAATTGAGCAAAAAGTCTCGAACAAAAAATGTATGGCGCACTTTTTGATTGGTCCAGCGGATGCTGAGCTACACTAAAAAACATTTTGGAAAAATTGTTGAAAAATTAAATTTTCCAGATAATCGCTCGGCAATACCACCAAAGTCTTAACCCGGGAGTCTCGAACAAAAAATGTATGGCGCACTTTTTGATTGGTCCAGCGGATGCTGAGCTACACTCAAATAAATTTATGAAAAATTTTCAAAAATTAAATTTTCGAGATAAACGTTCGGGAATACCGCCAAAGTCTTTAGCAAAAAGTAGCGAACAAAAAATGTATGGCGCACTTTTTGATTGGTCCAGCGGATGCTGAGCTGCACTCAAAAATAATTTGGAAAATTTTCGAAAAATTAAATTTGCGAGATAATTGATCGGGAATACCGCCAAAGTCTTAACCCGGGAGTGTCGAACAAAAAATGTATGGCGCACTTTTTGATTGGTCCAGCGGATGCTGAGCTACACTAAAAAACAAATTTGGAAAAAATTTAGCAAAATTAAATTTGCGAGATAATCGTTCCGGAATACCGCCAAAAAAATAGGGAAAAAGTTTCGAACAAAAAATGTATGGCGCACTTTTAGTTTGGTCCAGCGGATGCTGAGCTACACTCAAATAAATTTATGAAAAATTGTTGAAAAATTAAATTTTCGAGATAATCGTTCGGGAATACCGCCATAGTGATTAGAAGAAAGTTCTGAACCAAAAATGTATGGCGCACTTTTTGATTGGTCCAACGGATGCTGAGCTATACTAAAAAATAAATGCGGAAAATTTTCGAAAAATTAAATTTGCGTTATAATCGCTCGGGAATACTACCAAAAAAATAGTCAAAATGTTCTGAACAAAAAATGTATGGCGCACTTTTTGATTGGTCCAGCGGATGCTGAGCTACACTCAGATAAATTTTTTAAAAAATTACGAAAAATTAAATTCGCAAGATAATTGTTCGGGAATACCACCAAAAAAATAGTCAAAAAGTTCTGAACAAAAAATGTATGGTGCACTTTTTGATTGGTCCAGCGGAGGCTGAGCTACACTCACTAAAACTGGGAAAAAAATTTCGAAAAAAAAATTTGACAGATAATGACTTGGGAATAATGCCAAAAAATTGAGCAAAAAGTCTCGAACAAAAAATGTATGGCGCACTTTTTGATTGGTCCAGCGGATGCTGAGCTATACTAAAAAATAAATTCGGAAAATTTTCGAAAAATTAATTTTGCGTTATAATCGCTCGGGAATACCACCAAAAAAATAGTCAAAATGTTCTGAACAAAAAATGTATGGCGCACTTTTTGATTGGTCCAGCGGATGCTGAGCTCCACTCAAAAATAATTTGGAAAAATTTTCAAAAAATTAAATTCGCTAGATAATCCTTCGGGAATACCGCTATAGTGATTAGAAGAAAGTTCTAAACACAAAATATATGGCGCACTTTTTGATTGGTCCAGCGGATGCTGAGCTACACTCATAAAAATTTTTTTAAAAATTTAATAAAATTAAATTCGCTAGATAATCTTTCGGGAATACCGCTATAGTGATTAGAAGAAAGTTCTGAACACAAAATGTATGGCGCACTTTTTGATTGGTCCACCGGATGCTGAGCTGCACTCAAAAATAATTTGGAAAATTTTCGAAAAATTAAATTTGCGAGATAATTGATCGGGAATACCGCCAAAGTCTTAACCCGGGAGTGACGACCAAAAAATGTATGGCGCACTTTTTGATTGGTCCAGCGGATGCTGAGCTGCACTCAAAAATAATTTGGAAAAATTTTCAAAAAATTAAATTCGCTAGATAATCTTTCGGGAATACCGCTATAGTGATTAGAAGAAAGTTCTGAACACAAAATGTATGGCGCACTTTTTGATCGGTCCAGCGGATGCTGAGCTACACTAAAAAATAAATTTGGAAAATTTTCGAAAAATTAAATTTTCGTTATAATCGCTCAAAAATACCGCCAATAAAATAGGGAAAAAGTTTCGAACAAAAAATGTATGGCGCACTTTTTGATTGGTCCAGCGGATGCTGAGCTATACTAAAAAATAAATTTGGAAAATTTACGAAAAATTAAATTTTCGAGATAAATGTTCGGGAATACCGCCAAAGTCTTAACCCGGGAGACTCGAACAAAAAATGTATAGCGCACTTTTTGATTGGTCCAGCGGATGCTGAGCTACACTCAAATAAATTTATGAAAAATTTTCGAAAAATTAAATTTTCGAGATAATCGTTCGGGAATACCGCCAAAGTCTTTAGCAAAAAGTAGCGAACAAAAAATGTATGGCGCACTTTTTGATTGGTCCAGCGGATGCTGAGCTACACTCACTAAAACTGGGAAAAAAAATTTCGAAAAAAAAAATTTGCCAGATAATGACTCGAGAATAATGCCAAAAAATTGAGCAAAAAGTCTCGAACAAAAAATGTATGGCGCACTTTTTGATTGGTCCAGCGGATGCTGAGCTACACTAAAAAACATTTTGGAAAAATTGTTGAAAAATTAAATTTTCCAGATAATCGCTCGGCAATACCACCAAAGTCTTAACCCGGGAGTCTCGAACAAAAAATGTATGGCGCACTTTTTGATTGGTCCAGCGGATGCTGAGCTACACTCAAATAAATTTATGAAAAATTTTCAAAAATTAAATTTTCGAGATAAACGTTCGGGAATACCGCCAAAGTCTTTAGCAAAAAGTAGCGAACAAAAAATGTATGGCGCACTTTTTGATTGGTCCAGCGGATGCTGAGCTGCACTCAAAAATAAATTTGGAAAATTTTCGAAAAATTAAATTTGCGAGATAATTGATCGGGAATACCGCCAAAGTCTTAACCCGGGAGTGTCGAACAAAAAATGTATGGCGCACTTTTTGATTGGTCCAGCGGATGCTGAGCTACACTAAAAAACAAATTTGGAAAAAATTTAGCAAAATTAAATTTGCGAGATAATCGTTCCGGAATACCGCCAAAAAAATAGGGAAAAAGTTTCGAACAAAAAATGTATGGCGCACTTTTAGTTTGGTCCAGCGGATGCTGAGCTACACTCAAATAAATTTATGAAAAATTGTTGAAAAATTAAATTTTCGAGATAATCGTTCGGGAATACCGCCATAGTGATTAGAAGAAAGTTCTGAACCAAAAATGTATGGCGCACTTTTTGATTGGTCCAACGGATGCTGAGCTATACTAAAAAAATAAATGCGGAAAATTTTCGAAAAATTAAATTTGCGTTATAATCGCTCGGGAATACTACCAAAAAAATAGTCAAAATGTTCTGAACAAAAAATGTATGGCGCACTTTTTGATTGGTCCAGCGGATGCTGAGCTACACTCAGATAATTTTTTTAAAAAATTACGAAAAATTAAATTCGCAAGATAATTGTTCGGGAATACCACCAAAAAAATAGTCAAAAAGTTCTGAACAAAAAATGTATGGTGCACTTTTTGATTGGTCCAGCGGAGGCTGAGCTACACTCACTAAAACTGGGAAAAAAATTTCGAAAAAAAAAATTTGACAGATAATGACTTGGGAATAATGCCAAAAAATTGAGCAAAAAGTCTCGAACAAAAAATGTATGGCGCTCTTTTTAATTGGTCCAGCGGATGCTGAGCTACACTCACTAAAACTGGGAAAAAAATTTCGAAAAAAAAAATTTGACAGATAATGACTTGGGAATAATGCCAAAAAATTGAGCAAAAAGTCTCGAACAAAAAATGTATGGCGCACTTTTTGATTGGTCCAGCGGATGCTGAGCTACACTCACTAAAACTGGGAAAAAAATTTCGAAAAAAAAAATTTGCCAGATAATGACTTGGGAATAATGCCAAAAAATTGAGCAAAAACTCTCGAACAAAAAATGTATGGCGCACTTTTTGATTGGTCCAGCGGATGCTGAGCTACACTAAAAAACATTTTGGAAAAATTGTTGAAAAATTAAATTTTCTAGATAATCGCTCGGGAATACCACCAAAGTCTTTAGCAAAAAGTAGCGAACCAAAAATGTATGGCGCACTTTTTGATTGGTCCAGCGGATGCTGAGCTATACTAAAAAATAAATTTGGAAAATTTTCGAAAAATTAAATTTGCGAGATCATTGATCGGGAATACCACCAAAGTCTTAACCCGGGAGTCTCGAACAAAAAATGTATGGCGCACTTTTTGATTGGTCCAGCGGATGCTGAGCTACACTCACTAAAACTGGGAAAAAAATTTCGAAAAAAAAAATTTGCCAGATAATGACTCGAGAATAATGCCAAAAAATTGAGCAAAAAGTCTCGAACAAAAAATGTATGGCGCACTTTTTGATTGGTCCAGCGGATGCTGAGCTACACTCACTAAAACTGGGAAAAAAATTTCGAAAAAAAAAATTTGCCAGATAATGACTTGGGAATAATGCCAAAAAATTGAGCAAAAACTCTCGAACAAAAAATGTATGGCGCACTTTTTGATTGGTCCAGCGGATGCTGAGCTATACTAAAAAATAAATTTGGAAAATTTTCGAAAAATTAAATTTTCCAGATAATCGCTCGGCAATACCACCAAAGTCTTTAGCAAAAAGTAGCGAACCAAAAATGTATGGCGCACTTTTTGATTGGTCCAGCGGATGCTGAGCTATACTAAAAAATAAATTTGGAAAATTTTCGAAAAATTAAATTTGCGAGATAATTGATCGGGAATACCACCAAAGTCTTAACCCGGGAGTCTCGAACAAAAAATGTATGGCGCACTTTTTGATTGGTCCAGCGGATGCTGAGCTACACTCAAATAAATTTATGAAAAATTTTCGAAAAATTAAATTTTCGAGATAATCGTTCGGGAATACCGCCAAAGTCTTTAGCAAAAAGTAGCGAACAAAAAATGTATGGCGCACTTTTTGATTGGTCCAGCGGATGCTGAGCTATACTAAAAAATAAATTTGGAAAATTTTCGAAAAATTAAATTTGCGAGATAATTGATCGGGAATACCACCAAAGTCTTAACCCGGGAGTCTCGAACAAAAAATGTATGGCGCACTTTTTGATTGGTCCAGCGGATGCTGAGCTACACTAGAAAACAAATTTGGAAAAAATTTAGCAAAATTAAATTTGCGAGATAATCGTTCCGGAATACCGCCAAAAAAATAGGGAAAAAGTTTCGAACAAAAAATGTATGGCGCACTTTTAGTTTGGTCCAGCGGATGCTGAGCTACACTCAAATAAATTTATGAAAAATTGTTGAAAAATTAAATTTTCGAGATAATCGTTCGGGAATACCGCCATAGTGATTAGAAGAAAGTTCTGAACCAAAAATGTATGGCGCACTTTTTGATTGGTCCAGCGGATGCTGAGCTACACTCAGATAAATTTTTTAAAAAATTACGAAAAATTAAATTCGCAAGATAATTGTTCGGGAATACCACCAAAAAAATAGTCAAAAAGTTCTGAACAAAAAATGTATGGTGCACTTTTTGATTGGTCCAGCGGAGGCTGAGCTACACTCACTAAAACTGGGAAAAAAATTTCGAAAAAAAAAATTTGACAGATAATGACTTGGGAATAATGCCAAAAATTTGAGCAAAAAGTCTCGAACAAAAAATGTATGGCGCACTTTTTGATTGGTCCAGCGGATGCTGAGCTACACTCACTAAAACTGGGAAAAAAATTTCGAAAAAAAAAATTTGACAGATAATGACTTGGGAATAATGCCAAAAAATTGAGCAAAAAGTCTCGAACAAAAAATGTATGGCGCACTTTTTGATTGGTCCAGCGGATGCTGAGCTACACTCACTAAAACTGGGAAAAAAATATCGAAAAAAAAAATTGTCCAGATAATGACTTGGGAATAATGCCAAAAAATTGAGCAAAAACTCTCGAACAAAAAATGTATGGCGCACTTTTTGATTGGTCCAGCGGATGCTGAGCTACACTAAAAAACATTTTGGAAAAATTGTTGAAAAATTAAATTTTCTAGATAATCGCTCGGGAATACCACCAAAGTCTTTAGCAAAAAGTAGCGAACCAAAAATGTATGGCGCACTTTTTGATTGGTCCAGCGGATGCTGAGCTATACTAAAAAATAAATTTGGAAAATTTTCGAAAAATTAAATTTGCGAGATAATTGATCGGGAATACCACCAAAGTCTTAACCCGGGAGTCTCGAACAAAAAATGTATGGCGCACTTTTTGATTGGTCCAGCGGATGCTGAGCTACACTCATAAAAATTTATGAAAAATTTCGAAAAAATTAAATTTGCGAGATAATTACGTCGGGAATACCGCCAAAGTCTTAGCAAAAAGTCTCGAACAAAAAATGTATGGCGCACTTTTTGATTGGTCCAGCGGATGCTGAGCTACACTCAAATAAATTATGAAAAATTTTCGAAAAATTAAATTTGCGAGATAATCGTTCGGGAATACCGCCAAAGTCTTTAGCAAAAAGTAGCGAACAAAAAATGTATGGCGCACTTTTTGATTGGTCCAGCGGATGCTGAGCTATACTAAAAAATAAATTTGGAAAATTTTCGAAAAATTAAATTTGCGAGATAATTGATCGGGAATACCACCAAAGTCTTAGCAAAAAGTCTCGAACAAAAAATGTATGGCGCACTTTTTGATTGGTCCAGCGGATGCTGAGCTACACTAAAAACAAATTTGGAAAAAATTTAGCAAAATTAAATTTGCGAGATAATCGTTCCGGAATACCGCCAAATAAATAGGGAAAAAGTTTCGAACAAAAAATGTATGGCGCACTTTTAGTTTGGTCCAGCGGATGCTGAGCTACACTCAAATAAATTTATGAAAAATTGTTGAAAAATTAAATTTTCGAGATAATCGTTCGGGAATACCGCCATAGTGATTAGAAGAAAGTTCTGAACAAAAAATGTATGGCGCACTTTTTGATTGGTCCAGCGGATGCTGAGCTACACTCAAAAATAAATTTGGAAAAATTTTCGAAAAATTAAATTTGCGTTATAATCGCTCGGGAATACCGCCAAAATAATAGTAAAAAGTTCTGAACAAAAAATGTATGGCGCACTTTTTGATTGGTCCAGCGGATGCTGAGCTACACTCAGATAAATTTTTTAAAAAATTACGAAAAATTAAATTCGCAAGATAATTGTTCGGGAATACCACCAAAAAAATAGTCAAAAAGTTCTGAACAAAAAATGTATGGTGCACTTTTTGATTGGTCCAGCGGAGGCTGAGCTACACTCACTAAAACTGGGAAAAAAATTTCGAAAAAAAAAATTTGACAGATAATGACTTGGGAATAATGCCAAAAAATTGAGCAAAAAGTCTCGAACAAAAAATGTATGGCGCTCTTTTTAATTGGTCCAGCGGATGCTGAGCTACACTCACTAAAACTGGGAAAAAAATTTCGAAAAAAAAAATTTGACAGATAATGACTTGGGAATAATGCCAAAAAATTGAGCAAAAAGTCTCGAACAAAAAATGTATGGCGCACTTTTTGATTGGTCCAGCGGATGCTGAGCTACACTCACTAAAACTGGGAAAAAAATTTCGAAAAAAAAATTTGCCAGATAATGACTTGGGAATAATGCCAAAAAATTGAGCAAAAACTCTCGAACAAAAAATGTATGGCGCACTTTTTGATTGGTCCAGCGGATGCTGAGCTACACTAAAAAACATTTTGGAAAAATTGTTGAAAAATTAAATTTTCCAGATAATCGCTCGGGAATACCACCAAAGTCTTTAGCAAAAAGTAGCGAACCAAAAATGTATGGCGCACTTTTTGATTGGTCCAGCGGATGCTGAGCTACACTCATAAAATTTTTTTGAAAAATTTAAAAAAATTAAATTTGCGAGATAATTGTCGGGAATACCGCCAAAGTCTTAACCCGAGAGTCTCGAACAAAAAATGTATGGCGCACTTTTTGATTGGTCCAGCGGATGCTGAGCTACACTCAAATAAATTTTGGAAAAATTTTCGAAAAATTAAATTTCGAGATAATCGCTCGGGAATACCGCCAAAAAATTAGCAAAAAGTTCGAACAAAAAATGTATGGCGCACTTTTTGATTGGTCCAGCGGATGCTGAGCTATACTAAAAAATAAATTTGGAAAATTTTCGAAAAATTAAATTTGCGAGATAATTGATCGGGAATACCAGCCAAAGTCTTAGCAAAAAGTCTCGAACAAAAAATGTATGGCGCACTTTTTGATTGGTCCAGCGGATGCTGAGCTACACTCAAAAATAATTTGGAAAAATTTTCAAAAATTAAATTTGCGAGATAATCGCTCGGGAATACCGCCAAAAATTTAGGCAAAAAGTTTCGAACAAAAAATGTATGGCGCACTTTTTGATTGGTCCAGCGGATGCTGAGCTATACTAAAAAATAAATTTGGAAAATTTTCGAAAAATTAAATTTGCGAGATAATTGATCGGGAATACCGCCAAAGTCTTTAGCAAGAAAGTGTCGAACAAAAAATGTATGGCGCACTTTTTGATTGGTCCAGCGGATGCTGAGCTACACTAAAAAACAAATTTGGAAAAAATTAGCAAAATTAAATTTGCGAGATAATCGTTCCGGAATACCGCCAAAAAAATAGGGAAAAAGTTTCGAACAAAAAATGTATGGCGCACTTTTAGTTTGGTCCAGCGGATGCTGAGCTACACTCAAATAAATTTATGAAAAATTGTTGAAAAATTAAATTTTCGAGATAATCGTTCGGGAATACCGCCATAGTGATTAGAAGAAAGTTCTGAACCAAAAATGTATGGCGCACTTTTTGATTGGTCCAGCGGATGCTGAGCTACACTCAGATAAATTTTTTAAAAAATTACGAAAAATTAAATTCGCAAGATAATTGTTCGGGAATACCACCAAAAAAATAGTCAAAAAGTTCTGAACAAAAAATGTATGGTGCACTTTTTGATTGGTCCAGCGGAGGCTGAGCTACACTCACTAAAACTGGGAAAAAAATTTCGAAAAAAAAAATTTGACAGATAATGACTTGGGAATAATGCCAAAAAATTGAGCAAAAAGTCTCGAACAAAAAATGTATGGCGCACTTTTTAATTGGTCCAGCGGATGCTGAGCTACACTCACTAAAACTGGGAAAAAAATTTCGAAAAAAAAAATTTGACAGATAATGACTTGGGAATAATGCCAAAAAATTGAGCAAAAAGTCTCGAACAAAAAATGTATGGCGCACTTTTTGATTGGTCCAGCGGATGCTGAGCTACACTCACTAAAACTGGGAAAAAAATTTCGAAAAAAAAAATTTGCCAGATAATGACTTGGGAATAATGCCAAAAAATTGAGCAAAAACTCTCGAACAAAAAATGTATGGCGCACTTTTTGATTGGTCCAGCGGATGCTGAGCTACACTAAAAAACATTTTGGAAAAATTGTTGAAAAATTAAATTTTCTAGATAATCGCTCGGGAATACCACCAAAGTCTTTAGCAAAAAGTAGCGAACCAAAAATGTATGGCGCACTTTTTGATTGGTCCAGCGGATGCTGAGCTATACTAAAAAATAAATTTGGAAAATTTTCGAAAAATTAAATTTGCGAGATAATTGATCGGGAATACCACCAAAGTCTTAACCGGGAGTCTCGAACAAAAAATGTATGGCGCACTTTTTGATTGGTCCAGCGGATGCTGAGCTACACTCAGATAAATTTTTGAAAAATTTTCGAAAAATTAAATTTCGCAGATAATTGTTCGGGAATACCACCAAAACATTAGCAAAAAGTTCGAACAAAAAATGTATGGCGCACTTTTTGATTGGTCCAGCGGATGCTGAGCTACACTCAAAAATAAATTTGGAAAAATTTTCGAAAAAATAAATTTGCAGATAATGACTCGGGAATACCGCCAAAGTCTTGAGCAAAAAGTCTCGAACAAAAAATGTATGGCGCACTTTTTGATTGGTCCAGCGGATGCTGAGCTACACTAAAAAACAATTTGGAAAAAATTTGAAAAATTAAATTTGCGAGATAATCGTTCGGGAATACCGCCAAAAAATTAGGAAAAAGTTTCGAACAAAAAATGTATGGCGCACTTTTTGTTTGGTCCAGCGGATGCTGAGCTACACTCAAATAAATTTATGAAAAATTGTTGAAAAATTAAATTTTCGAGATAATCGTTCGGGAATACCGCCATAGTGATTAGAAGAAAGTTCTGAACCAAAAATGTATGGCGCACTTTTTGGTTGGTCCAGCGGATGCTGAGCTACACTCAGATAAATTTTTTAAAAAATTACGAAAAATTAAATTCGCAAGATAATTGTTCGGGAATACCACCAAAAAAATAGTCAAAAAGTTCTGAACAAAAAATGTATGGTGCACTTTTTGATTGGTCCAGCGGAGGCTGAGCTACACTCACTAAAACTGGGAAAAAAATTTCGAAAAAAAAAATTTGACAGATAATGACTTGGGAATAATGCCAAAAATTTGAGCAAAAAGTCTCGAACAAAAAATGTATGGCGCACTTTTTGATTGGTCCAGCGGATGCTGAGCTACACTCACTAAAACTGGGAAAAAAATTTCGAAAAAAAAAATTTGACAGATAATGACTTGGGAATAATGCCAAAAAATTGAGCAAAAAGTCTCGAACAAAAAATGTATGGCGCACTTTTTGATTGGTCCAGCGGATGCTGAGCTACACTCACTAAAACTGGGAAAAAAATATCGAAAAAAAAAATTGTCCAGATAATGACTTGGGAATAATGCCAAAAAATTGAGCAAAAACTCTCGAACAAAAAATGTATGGCGCACTTTTTGATTGGTCCAGCGGATGCTGAGCTGCACTCATAAACATTTTGGAAAAATTTTGAAAAATTAAATTTTCTAGATAATCGCTCGGGAATACCACCAAAGTCTTTAGCAAAAAGTAGCGAACCAAAAATGTATGGCGCACTTTTTGATTGGTCCAGCGGATGCTGAGCTATACTAAAAAATAAATTTGGAAAATTTTCGAAAAATTAAATTTGCGAGATAATTGATCGGGAATACCACCAAAGTCTTAACCCGGGAGTCTCGAACAAAAAATGTATGGCGCACTTTTTGATTGGTCCAGCGGATGCTGAGCTACACTCAAATAAATTTGGAAAAATTTTCGAAAAATTAAATTTGCGAGATAATCGTTCGGGAATACCGCCAAAGTCTTTAGCAAAAAGTAGCGAACAAAAAATGTATGGCGAACTTTTTGATTGGTCCAGCGGATGCTGAGCTATACTAAAAAATAAATTTGGAAAATTTTCGAAAAATTAAATTTGCGAGATAATTGATCGGGAATACCGCCAAAGTCTTTAGCAAAAAGTAGCGAACAAAAAATGTATGGCGCACTTTTTGATTGGTCCAGCGGATGCTGAGCTACACTAAAAAACAAATTTGGAAAAAATTAGCAAAATTAAATTTGCGAGATAATCGTTCCGGAATACCGCCAAAAAAATAGGGAAAAAGTTTCGAACAAAAAATGTATGGCGCACTTTTAGTTTGGTCCAGCGGATGCTGAGCTACACTCAAATAAATTTATGAAAAATTGTTGAAAAATTAAATTTTCGAGATAATCGTTCGGGAATACCGCCATAGTGATTAGAAGAAAGTTCTGAACCAAAAATGTATGGCGCACTTTTTGATTGGTCCAGCGGATGCTGAGCTACACTCAGATAAATTTTTTAAAAAATTACGAAAAATTAAATTCGCAAGATAATTGTTCGGGAATACCACCAAAAAAATAGTCAAAAAGTTCTGAACAAAAAATGTATGGTGCACTTTTTGATTGGTCCAGCGGAGGCTGAGCTACACTCACTAAAACTGGGAAAAAAATTTCGAAAAAAAAAATTTGACAGATAATGACTTGGGAATAATGCCAAAAAATTGAGCAAAAAGTCTCGAACAAAAAATGTATGGCGCTCTTTTTAATTGGTCCAGCGGATGCTGAGCTACACTCACTAAAACTGGGAAAAAAATTTCGAAAAAAAAAATTTGACAGATAATGACTTGGGAATAATGCCAAAAAATTGAGCAAAAAGTCTCGAACAAATAATGTATGGCGCACTTTTTGATTGGTCCAGCGGATGCTGAGCTACACTAACTAAAACTGGGAAAAAAATTTCGAAAAAAAAAATTTGCCAGATAATGACTTGGGAATAATGCCAAAATATTGAGCAAAAACTCTCGAACAAAAAATGTATGGCGCACTTTTTGATTGGTCCAGCGGATGCTGAGCTACACTAAAAAACATTTTGGAAAAATTGTTGAAAAATTAAATTTTCCAGATAATCGCTCGGGAATACCACCAAAGTCTTTAGCAAAAAGTAGCGAACCAAAAATGTATGGCGCACTTTTTGATTGGTCCAGCGGATGCTGAGCTATACTAAAAAATAAATTTGGAAAATTTTCGAAAAATTAAATTTGCGAGATAATTGATCGGGAATACCACCAAAGTCTTAACCCGGGAGTCTCGAACAAAAAATGTATGGCGCACTTTTTGATTGGTCCAGCGGATGCTGAGCTACACTCACTAAAACTGGAAAAAAATTTCGAAAAAAAAATTTGCAGATAATGACTTCGGGAATAATGCCAAAAAATTGAGCAAAAAGTCTCGAACAAAAAATGTATGGCGCACTTTTTGATTGGTCCAGCGGATGCTGAGCTACACTCACTAAAACTGGGAAAAAAATTTCGAAAAAAAAAATTTGCCAGATAATGACTTGGGAATAATGCCAAAAAATTGAGCAAAAAGTCTCGAACAAAAAATGTATGGCGCACTTTTTGATTGGTCCAGCGGATGCTGAGCTACACTCAAAAATAATTTGGAAAAATTTTCAAAAATTAAATTTGCGAGATAATCGCTCGGGAATACCGCCAAAGTCTTAGCAAAAAGTATCGAACAAAAAATGTATGGCGCACTTTTTGATTGGTCCAGCGGATGCTGAGCTATACTAAAAAATAAATTTGGAAAATTTTCGAAAAATTAAATTTGCGAGATAATTGATCGGGAATACCGCCAAAGTCTTTAGCAAAAAGTCTCGAACAAAAAATGTATGGCGCACTTTTTGATTGGTCCAGCGGATGCTGAGCTACACTAAAAAACAAATTTGGAAAAAATTTAGCAAAATTAAATTTGCGAGATAATCGTTCCGGAATACCGCCAAAAAAATAGGGAAAAAGTTTCGAACAAAAAATGTATGGCGCACTTTTAGTTTGGTCCAGCGGATGCTGAGCTACACTCAAATAAATTTATGAAAAATTGTTGAAAAATTAAATTTTCGAGATAATCGTTCGGGAATACCGCCATAGTGATTAGAAGAAAGTTCTGAACCAAAAATGTATGGCGCACTTTTTGATTGGTCCAGCGGATGCTGAGCTACACTCAGATAAATTTTTTAAAAAATTACGAAAAATTAAATTCGCAAGATAATTGTTCGGGAATACCACCAAAAAAATAGTCAAAAAGTTCTGAACAAAAAATGTATGGTGCACTTTTTGATTGGTCCAGCGGAGGCTGAGCTACACTCACTAAAACTGGGAAAAAAATTTCGAAAAAAAAAATTTGACAGATAATGACTTGGGAATAATGCCAAAAAATTGAGCAAAAAGTCTCGAACAAAAAATGTATGGCGCACTTTTTGATTGGTCCAGCGGATGCTGAGCTACACTCACTAAAACTGGGAAAAAAATTTCGAAAAAAAAAATTTGACAGATAATGACTTGGGAATAATGCCAAAAAATTGAGCAAAAAGTCTCGAACAAAAAATGTATGGCGCACTTTTTGATTGGTCCAGCGGATGCTGAGCTACACTCACTAAAACTGGGAAAAAAATATCGAAAAAAAAAATTGTCCAGATAATGACTTGGGAATAATGCCAAAAAATTGAGCAAAAACTCTCGAACAAAAAATGTATGGCGCACTTTTTGATTGGTCCAGCGGATGCTGAGCTACACTAAAAAACATTTTGGAAAAATTGTTGAAAAATTAAATTTTCTAGATAATCGCTCGGGAATACCACCAAAGTCTTTAGCAAAAAGTAGCGAACCAAAAATGTATGGCGCACTTTTTGATTGGTCCAGCGGATGCTGAGCTATACTAAAAAATAAATTTGGAAAATTTTCGAAAAATTAAATTTGCGAGATAATTGATCGGGAATACCACCAAAGTCTTAACCCGGGAGTCTCGAACAAAAAATGTATGGCGCACTTTTTGATTGGTCCAGCGGATGCTGAGCTACACTCAAATAAATTTATGAAAAATTTTCGAAAAATTAAATTTTCGAGATAATACGTTCGGGAATACCGCCAAAGTCTTTAGCAAAAAGTAGCGAACAAAAAATGTATGGCGAACTTTTTGATTGGTCCAGCGGATCTGAGCTATACTAAAAAATAAATTTGGAAAATTTTCGAAAAATTAAATTTGCGAGATAATTGATCGGGAATACCGCCAAAGTCTTTAGCAAAAAGTCTCGAACAAAAAATGTATGGCGCACTTTTTGATTGGTCCAGCGGATGCTGAGCTACACTAAAAAACAATTTGGAAAAAATTTGCAAAAATTAAATTTGCGAGATAATCGTTCGGGAATACCGCCAAAAAAATAGGGAAAAAGTTTCGAACAAAAAATGTATGGCGCACTTTTAGATTGGTCCAGCGGATGCTGAGCTACACTCAAATAAATTTATGAAAAATTTTGAAAAATTAAATTTTCGAGATAATCGTTCGGGAATACCGCCAAAGTCTTTAGCAAAAAGTTCGAACAAAAAATGTATGGCGCACTTTTTGATTGGTCCAGCGGATGCTGAGCTACACTAAAAAATAAATTTGGAAAAATTTCGCAAAATTAAATTTGCGAGATAATCGTTCGGGAATACCGCCAAAATAATAGGGAAAAAGTTTCGAACAAAAAATGTATGGCGCACTTTTTGATTGGTCCAGCGGATGCTGAGCTACACTCAAATAAATTTATGAAAAATTTTGAAAAATTAAATTTGCGAGATAATCGTTCGGGAATACCGCCATAGTGATTAGAAGAAAGTTCTCGAACAAAAAATGTATGGCGCACTTTTTGATTGGTCCAGCGGATGCTGAGCTACACTCAGATAAATTTTTTAAAAAATTACGAAAAATTAAATTCGCAAGATAATTGTTCGGGAATACCACCAAAAAAATAGTCAAAAAGTTCTGAACAAAAAATGTATGGTGCACTTTTTGATTGGTCCAGCGGAGGCTGAGCTACACTCACTAAAACTGGGAAAAAAATTTCGAAAAAAAAAATTTGACAGATAATGACTTGGGAATAATGCCAAAAAATTGAGCAAAAAGTCTCGAACAAAAAATGTATGGCGCTCTTTTTAATTGGTCCAGCGGATGCTGAGCTACACTCACTAAAACTGGGAAAAAAATTTCGAAAAAAAAAATTTGACAGATAATGACTTGGGAATAATGCCAAAAAATTGAGCAAAAAGTCTCGAACAAAAAATGTATGGCGCACTTTTTGATTGGTCCAGCGGATGCTGAGCTACACTCACTAAAACTGGGAAAAAAATTTCGAAAAAAAAAATTTGCCAGATAATGACTTGGGAATAATGCCAAAAATTGAGCAAAAACTCTCGAACAAAAAATGTATGGCGCACTTTTTGATTGGTCCAGCGGATGCTGAGCTACACTAAAAAACATTTTGGAAAAATTGTTGAAAAATTAAATTTTCCAGATAATCGCTCGGGAATACCACCAAAGTCTTTAGCAAAAAGTAGCGAACCAAAAATGTATGGCGCACTTTTTGATTGGTCCAGCGGATGCTGAGCTATACTAAAAAATAAATTTGGAAAATTTTCGAAAAATTAAATTTGCGAGATAATTGATCGGGAATACCACCAAAGTCTTAACCCGGGAGTCTCGAACAAAAAATGTATGGCGCACTTTTTGATTGGTCCAGCGGATGCTGAGCTACACTCAGATAAATTTTTTAAAAAATTACGAAAAATTAAATTCGCAAGATAATTGTTCGGGAATACCACCAAAAAAATAGTCAAAAAGTTCTGAACAAAAAATGTATGGTGCACTTTTTGATTGGTCCAGCGGAGGCTGAGCTACACTCACTAAAACTGGGAAAAAAATTTCGAAAAAAAAAATTTGACAGATAATGACTTGGGAATAATGCCAAAAAATTGAGCAAAAAGTCTCGAACAAAAAATGTATGGCGCACTTTTTGATTGGTCCAGCGGATGCTGAGCTACACTCACTAAAACTGGGAAAAAAATTTCGAAAAAAAAAATTTGACAGATAATGACTTGGGAATAATGCCAAAAAATTGAGCAAAAAGTCTCGAACAAAAAATGTATGGCGCACTTTTTGATTGGTCCAGCGGATGCTGAGCTACACTCATAAAATTTTTTTAAAAATTTAAAAAAATTAAATTTGCGAGATAATTAGTCGGGAATACCGCCAAAGTCTTAACCCGAGAGTCTCGAACAAAAAATGTATGGCGCACTTTTTGATTGGTCCAGCGGATGCTGAGCTACACTCAAATAAATTTATGAAAAATTTTCGAAAAATTAAATTTTCGAGATAATCGTTCGGGAATACCGCCAAAGTCTTTAGCAAAAAGTAGCAAACAAAAAATGTATGGCGCACTTTTTGATTGGTCCAGCGGATGCTGAGCTATACTAAAAAATAAATTTGGAAAATTTTCGAAAAATTAAATTTGCGAGATAATTGATCGGGAATACCACCAAAGTCTTAACCCGGAAGTCTCGAACAAAAAATGTATGGCGCACTTTTTGATTGGTCCAGCGGATGCTGAGCTGCACTCAAAAATAATTTGGAAAAATTTTCAAAAAATTAAATTTGCGTTATAATCGATCGGGAATACCGCCAATAAAATAGGGAAAAAGTTTCGAACAAAAAATGTATGGCGCACTTTTAGATTGGTCCAGCGGATGCTGAGCTATACTAAAAAATAAATTTGGAAAATTTTCGAAAAATTAAATTTGCGAGATAATTGATCGGGAATACCGCCAAAGTCTTTAGCAAAAAGTAGCGAACAAAAAATGTATGGCGCACTTTTTGATTGGTCCAGCGGATGCTGAGCTACACTAAAAAACAAATTTGGAAAAAATTTAGCAAAATTAAATTTGCGAGATAATCGTTCCGGAATACCGCCAAAAAAATAGGGAAAAAGTTTCGAACAAAAAATGTATGGCGCACTTTTAGTTTGGTCCAGCGGATGCTGAGCTACACTCAAATAAATTTATGAAAAATTGTTGAAAAATTAAATTTTCGAGATAATCGTTCGGGAATACCGCCATAGTGATTAGAAGAAAGTTCTGAACAAAAATGTATGGCGCACTTTTTGATTGGTCCAGCGGATGCTGAGCTACACTCAGATAAATTTTTTAAAAAATTACGAAAAATTAAATTCGCAAGATAATTGTTCGGGAATACCACCAAAAAAATAGTCAAAAAGTTCTGAACAAAAAATGTATGGCGCTCTTTTTAATTGGTCCAGCGGATGCTGAGCTACACTCACTAAAACTGGGAAAAAAATTTCGAAAAAAAAAATTTGACAGATAATGACTTGGGAATAATGCCAAAAAATTGAGCAAAAAGTCTCGAACAAAAAATGTATGGCGCACTTTTTGATTGGTCCAGCGGATGCTGAGCTACACTCACTAAAACTTGGGAAAAAATTGTCGAAAAATTAAATTTTCCAGATAATGACTCGGGAATATGCCACCAAAGTCTGAGCAAAAAGTCTCGAACAAAAAATGTATGGCGCACTTTTTGATTGGTCCAGCGGATGCTGAGCTACACTAAAAAAATTTTGGAAAAATTGTTGAAAAATTAAATTTTCGAGATAATCGCTCGGGAATACCACCAAAGTCTTTAGCAAAAAGTATCGAACCAAAAATGTATGGCGCACTTTTTGATTGGTCCAGCGGATGCTGAGCTACACTCAAATAAATTTGGAAAAATTTTCGAAAAATTAAATTTGCGAGATAATTGTTCGGGAATACCGCCAAAGTCTTAAAAAGTTCGAACAAAAAATGTATGGCGCACTTTTTGATTGGTCCAGCGGATGCTGAGCTACACTCACTAAAACTGGGAAAAAAATTTCGAAAAAAAAAATTTGCGAGATAATGACTTGGGAATACCGCCAAAGTCTTGAGCAAAAAGTCTCGAACAAAAAATGTATGGCGCACTTTTTGATTGGTCCAGCGGATGCTGAGCTACACTCAAAAAATTTTGGAAAAATTTTCGAAAAATTAAATTTGCGAGATAATCGCTCGGGAATACCGCCAAAGTCTTTAGCAAAAAGTAGCGAACAAAAAATGTATGGCGCACTTTTTGATTGGTCCAGCGGATGCTGAGCTACACTAAAAATAAATTTGGAAAAATTTCGAAAAATTAAATTTGCGAGATAATTGATCGGGAATACCACCAAAGTCTTAACCGGAAGTCTCGAACAAAAAATGTATGGCGCACTTTTTGATTGGTCCAGCGGATGCTGAGCTACACTCAAAATAAATTTGGAAAAATTTTCGAAAAATTAAATTTTCGAGATAATCGTTCGGGAATACCGCCAATATATTAGGAAAAAGTTTCGAACAAAAAATGTATGGCGCACTTTTTGATTGGTCCAGCGGATGCTGAGCTATACTAAAAAATAAATTTGGAAAATTTTCGAAAAATTAAATTTGCGAGATAATTGATCGGGAATACCGCCAAAGTCTTTAGCAAAAAGTAGCGAACAAAAAATGTATGGCGCACTTTTTGATTGGTCCAGCGGATGCTGAGCTACACTAAAAAACAAATTTGGAAAAAATTTAGCAAAATTAAATTTGCGAGATAATCGTTCCGGAATACCGCCAAAAAAATAGGGAAAAAGTTTCGAACAAAAAATGTATGGCGCACTTTTAGTTTGGTCCAGCGGATGCTGAGCTACACTCAAATAAATTTATGAAAAATTGTTGAAAAATTAAATTTTCGAGATAATCGTTCGGGAATACCGCCATAGTGATTAGAAGAAAGTTCTGAACCAAAAATGTATGGCGCACTTTTTGATTGGTCCAGCGGATGCTGAGCTACACTCAGATAAATTTTTTAAAAAATTACGAAAAATTAAATTCGCAAGATAATTGTTCGGGAATACCACCAAAAAAATAGTCAAAAAGTTCTGAACAAAAAATGTATGGTGCACTTTTTGATTGGTCCAGCGGAGGCTGAGCTACACTCACTAAAACTGGGAAAAAAATTTCGAAAAAAAAAATTTGACAGATAATGACTTGGGAATAATGCCAAAAAATTGAGCAAAAAGTCTCGAACAAAAAATGTATGGCGCTCTTTTTAATTGGTCCAGCGGATGCTGAGCTACACTCACTAAAACTGGGAAAAAAATTTCGAAAAAAAAAATTTGACAGATAATGACTTGGGAATAATGCCAAAAAATTGAGCAAAAAGTCTCGAACAAAAAATGTATGGCGCACTTTTTGATTGGTCCAGCGGATGCTGAGCTACACTCACTAAAACTGGGAAAAAAATTTCGAAAAAAAAAATTTGCCAGATAATGACTTGGGAATAATGCCAAAAAATTGAGCAAAAACTCTCGAACAAAAAATGTATGGCGCACTTTTTGATTGGTCCAGCGGATGCTGAGCTACACTAAAAAACATTTTGGAAAAATTGTTGAAAAATTAAATTTTCCAGATAATCGCTCGGGAATACCACCAAAGTCTTTAGCAAAAAGTAGCGAACCAAAAATGTATGGCGCACTTTTTGATTGGTCCAGCGGATGCTGAGCTATACTAAAAAATAAATTTGGAAAATTTTCGAAAAATTAAATTTGCGAGATAATTGATCGGGAATACCACCAAAGTCTTAACCCGGGAGTCTCGAACAAAAAATGTATGGCGCACTTTTTGATTGGTCCAGCGGATGCTGAGCTACACTCAGATAAATTTTTTAAAAAATTACGAAAAATTAAATTCGCAAGATAATTGTTCGGGAATACCACCAAAAAAATAGTCAAAAAGTTCTGAACAAAAAATGTATGGTGCACTTTTTGATTGGTCCAGCGGAGGCTGAGCTACACTCACTAAAACTGGGAAAAAAATTTCGAAAAAAAAAATTTGACAGATAATGACTTGGGAATAATGCCAAAAAATTGAGCAAAAAGTCTCGAACAAAAAATGTATGGCGCACTTTTTGATTGGTCCAGCGGATGCTGAGCTACACTCACTAAAACTGGGAAAAAAATTTCGAAAAAAAAAATTTGACAGATAATGACTTGGGAATAATGCCAAAAAATTGAGCAAAAAGTCTCGAACAAAAAATGTATGGCGCACTTTTTGATTGGTCCAGCGGATGCTGAGCTACACTCATAAAAATTTTTTTAAAAATTTAAAAAAATTAAATTTGCGAGATAATTAGTCGGGAATACCGCCAAAGTCTTAACCCGAGAGTCTCGAACAAAAAATGTATGGCGCACTTTTTGATTGGTCCAGCGGATGCTGAGCTACACTCAAATAAATTTATGAAAAATTTTCGAAAAATTAAATTTTCGAGATAATCGTTCGGGAATACCGCCAAAGTCTTTAGCAAAAAGTAGCGAACAAAAAATGTATGGCGCACTTTTTGATTGGTCCAGCGGATGCTGAGCTATACTAAAAAATAAATTTGGAAAATTTTCGAAAAATTAAATTTGCGAGATAATTGATCGGGAATACCACCAAAGTCTTAACCCGGGAGTCTCGAACAAAAAATGTATGGCGCACTTTTTGATTGGTCCAGCGGATGCTGAGCTACACTAAAAAACAAATTTGGAAAAAATTTAGCAAAATTAAATTTGCGAGATAATCGTTCCGGAATACCGCCATAGTGATTAGAAGAAAGTTCTAAAACAAAAATGTATGGCGCACTTTTTGATTGGTCCAGCGGATGCTGAGCTACACTCAGATAAATTTTTTAAAAAATTACGAAAAATTAAATTCGCAAGATAATTGTTCGGGAATACCACCAAAAAAATAGTCAAAAAGTTCTGAACAAAAAATGTATGGCGCTCTTTTTAATTGGTCCAGCGGATGCTGAGCTACACTCACTAAAACTGGGAAAAAAATTTCGAAAAAAAAAATTTGACAGATAATGACTTGGGAATAATGCCAAAAAATTGAGCAAAAAGTCTCGAACAAAAAATGTATGGCGCACTTTTTGATTGGTCCAGCGGATGCTGAGCTACACTCACTAAAACTGGGAAAAAAATATCGAAAAAAAAATTGTCCAGATAATGACTTGGGAATAATGCCAAAAAATTGAGCAAAAAGTCTCGAACAAAAAATGTATGGCGCACTTTTTGATTGGTCCAGCGGATGCTGAGCTACACTCAAAAAACATTTTGGAAAAATTGTTGAAAAATTAAATTTTCCAGATAATCGCTCGGGAATACCACCAAAGTCTTTAGCAAAAAGTAGCGAACCAAAAATGTATGGCGCACTTTTTGATTGGTCCAGCGGATGCTGAGCTACACTAAAAAAAATTTGGAAAAATTTTCGAAAAATTAAATTTGCGAGATAATTGATCGGGAATACCACCAAAGTCTTAACCAAAGTGTCGAACAAAAAATGTATGGCGCACTTTTTGATTGGTCCAGCGGATGCTGAGCTACACTCATAAAAATTTTGGAAAAATTTCGAAAAAATTAAATTTGCGAGATAATGACTCGGGAATACCGCCAAAGTCTTAGCACGAGAGTCTCGAACAAAAAATGTATGGCGCACTTTTTGATTGGTCCAGCGGATGCTGAGCTACACTCAAATAAATTTATGAAAAATTTTCGAAAAATTAAATTTTCGAGATAATCGTTCGGGAATACCGCCAAAGTCTTTAGCAAAAAGTAGCGAACAAAAAATGTATGGCGCACTTTTTGATTGGTCCAGCGGATGCTGAGCTATACTAAAAAATAAATTTGGAAAATTTTCGAAAAATTAAATTTGCGAGATAATTGATCGGGAATACCGCCAAAGTCTTAACCCGGAAGTCTCGAACAAAAAATGTATGGCGCACTTTTTGATTGGTCCAGCGGATGCTGAGCTACACTCAAAAATAATTTGGAAAAATTTTCAAAAAATTAAATTTGCGTGATAATCGTTCGGGAATACCGCCAATAAAATAGGGAAAAAGTTTCGAACAAAAAATGTATGGCGCACTTTTAGATTGGTCCAGCGGATGCTGAGCTATACTAAAAAATAAATTTGGAAAATTTTCGAAAAATTAAATTTGCGAGATAATTGATCGGGAATACCGCCAAAGTCTTTAGCAAAAAGTAGCGAACAAAAAATGTATGGCGCACTTTTTGATTGGTCCAGCGGATGCTGAGCTACACTAAAAAACAAATTTGGAAAAAATTTAGCAAAATTAAATTTGCGAGATAATCGTTCCGGAATACCGCCAAAAAAATAGGGAAAAAGTTTCGAACAAAAAATGTATGGCGCACTTTTAGTTTGGTCCAGCGGATGCTGAGCTACACTCAAATAAATTTATGAAAAATTGTTGAAAAATTAAATTTTCGAGATAATCGTTCGGGAATACCGCCATAGTGATTAGAAGAAAGTTCTGAACCAAAAATGTATGGCGCACTTTTTGATTGGTCCAGCGGATGCTGAGCTACACTCAGATAAATTTTTTAAAAAATTACGAAAAATTAAATTCGCAAGATAATTGTTCGGGAATACCACCAAAAAAATAGTCAAAAAGTTCTGAACAAAAAATGTATGGTGCACTTTTTGATTGGTCCAGCGGAGGCTGAGCTACACTCACTAAAACTGGGAAAAAAATTTCGAAAAAAAAAATTTGACAGATAATGACTTGGGAATAATGCCAAAAAATTGAGCAAAAAGTCTCGAACAAAAAATGTATGGCGCTCTTTTTAATTGGTCCAGCGGATGCTGAGCTACACTCACTAAAACTGGGAAAAAAATTTCGAAAAAAAAAATTTGACAGATAATGACTTGGGAATAATGCCAAAAAATTGAGCAAAAAGTCTCGAACAAAAAATGTATGGCGCACTTTTTGATTGGTCCAGCGGATGCTGAGCTACACTCACTAAAACTGGGAAAAAAATTTCGAAAAAAAAAATTTGCCAGATAATGACTTGGGAATAATGCCAAAAAATTGAGCAAAAACTCTCGAACAAAAAATGTATGGCGCACTTTTTGATTGGTCCAGCGGATGCTGAGCTACACTAAAAAACATTTTGGAAAAATTGTTGAAAAATTAAATTTTCCAGATAATCGCTCGGGAATACCACCAAAGTCTTTAGCAAAAAGTAGCGAACCAAAAATGTATGGCGCACTTTTTGATTGGTCCAGCGGATGCTGAGCTATACTAAAAAATAAATTTGGAAAATTTTCGATAAATTAAATTTGCGAGATAATTGATCGGAAATACCACCAAAGTCTTAACCCGGGAGTCTCGAACAAAAAATGTATGGCGCACTTTTTGATTGGTCCAGCGGATGCTGAGCTACACTCAGATAAATTTTTTAAAAAATTACGAAAAATTAAATTCGCAAGATAATTGTTCGGGAATACCACCAAAAAAATAGTCAAAAAGTTCTGAACAAAAAATGTATGGTGCACTTTTTGATTGGTCCAGCGGAGGCTGAGCTACACTCACTAAAACTGGGAAAAAAATTTCGAAAAAAAAAATTTGACAGATAATGACTTGGGAATAATGCCAAAAAATTGAGCAAAAAGTCTCGAACAAAAAATGTATGGCGCTCTTTTTAATTGGTCCAGCGGATGCTGAGCTACACTCACTAAAACTGGGAAAAAAATTTCGAAAAAAAAAATTTGACAGATAATGACTTGGGAATAATGCCAAAAAATTGAGCAAAAAGTCTCGAACAAAAAATGTATGGCGCACTTTTTGATTGGTCCAGCGGATGCTGAGCTACACTCACTAAAACTGGGAAAAAAATTTCGAAAAAAAAAATTTGACAGATAATGACTTGGGAATAATGCCAAAAAATTGAGCAAAAACTCTCGAACAAAAAATGTATGGCGCACTTTTTGATTGGTCCAGCGGATGCTGAGCTACACTCAAAAAAATTTGGAAAAATTTTCGAAAAATTAAATTTTCCAGATAATCGCTCGGGAATACCGCCAAAGTCTTTAGCAAAAAGTAGCGAACAAAAAATGTATGGCGCACTTTTTGATTGGTCCAGCGGATGCTGAGCTACACTAAAAAATATTTTGGAAAATTTTCGAAAAATTAAATTTGCGAGATAATTGTCGGGAATACCACCAAAGTCTTAACCCGAGAGTCTCGAACAAAAAATGTATGGCGCACTTTTTGATTGGTCCAGCGGATGCTGAGCTACACTCAAAATAAATTTGGAAAAATTTTCGAAAAATTAAATTTGCGAGATAATCGTTCGGGAATACCGCCAAAGTCTTAGGGAAAAAGTTTCGAACAAAAAATGTATGGCGCACTTTTTGATTGGTCCAGCGGATGCTGAGCTATACTAAAAAATAAATTTGGAAAATTTTCGAAAAATTAAATTTGCGAGATAATTGATCGGGAATACCGCCAAAGTCTTAGCAAGAAAGTCTCGAACAAAAAATGTATGGCGCACTTTTTGATTGGTCCAGCGGATGCTGAGCTACACTCAAAAACAAATTTGGAAAAAATTTAGCAAAATTAAATTTGCGAGATAATCGTTCCGGAATACCGCCAAAGTAATTAGAAGAAAGTTCTGAACAAAAAATGTATGGCGCACTTTTTGATTGGTCCAGCGGATGCTGAGCTACACTCAGATAAATTTTTTAAAAAATTACGAAAAATTAAATTCGCAAGATAATTGTTCGGGAATACCACCAAAAAAATAGTCAAAAAGTTCTGAACAAAAAATGTATGGCGCACTTTTTGATTGGTCCAGCGGATGCTGAGCTACACTCACTAAAACTGGGAAAAAAATTTCGAAAAAAAAAATTTGACAGATAATGACTTGGGAATAATGCCAAAAAATTGAGCAAAAAGTCTCGAACAAAAAATGTATGGCGCACTTTTTGATTGGTCCAGCGGATGCTGAGCTACACTCACTAAAACTGGGAAAAAAATTTCGAAAAAAAAAATTTGCCAGATAATGACTTGGGAATAATGCCAAAAAATTGAGCAAAAACTCTCGAACAAAAAATGTATGGCGCACTTTTTGATTGGTCCAGCGGATGCTGAGCTACACTAAAAAACATTTTGGAAAAATTGTTGAAAAATTAAATTTTCCAGATAATCGCTCGGGAATACCACCAAAGTCTTTAGCAAAAAGTAGCGAACCAAAAATGTATGGCGCACTTTTTGATTGGTCCAGCGGATGCTGAGCTATACTAAAAAATAAATTTGGAAAATTTTCGAAAAATTAAATTTGCGAGATAATTGATCGGGAATACCACCAAAGTCTTAAGCCGGGAGTCTCGAACAAAAAGTGTATGGCGCACTTTTTGATTGGTCCAGCGGATGCTGAGCTACACTCAAATAAATTTTGAAAAATTTTCGAAAAATTAAATTTTCGAGATAATACGTTCGGGAATACCGCCAAAGTCTTTAGCAAAAAGTATCGAACAAAAAATGTATGGCGCACTTTTTGATTGGTCCAGCGGATGCTGAGCTACACTAAAAATAAATTTGGAAAAATTTTCGAAAAATTAAATTTGCGAGATAATTGATCGGGAATACCGCCAAAGTCTTTAGCAAAAAGTGTCGAACAAAAAATGTATGGCGCACTTTTTGATTGGTCCAGCGGATGCTGAGCTACACTCATAAAAAATTTGGAAAAATTTCGAAAAATTAAATTTGCGAGATAATTGATCGGGAATACCGCCAAAGTCTTAACCCGAAAGTCTCGAACAAAAAATGTATGGCGCACTTTTTGATTGGTCCAGCGGATGCTGAGCTACACTCAAATAAATTTTGAAAAATTTTCAAAAAATTAAATTTGCGAGATAATCGTTCGGGAATACCGCCAAGTAATTAGGGAAAAAGTTTCGAACAAAAAATGTATGGCGCACTTTTTGATTGGTCCAGCGGATGCTGAGCTATACTAAAAAATAAATTTGGAAAATTTTCGAAAAATTAAATTTGCGAGATAATTGATCGGGAATACCGCCAAAGTCTTTAGCAAAAAGTAGCGAACAAAAAATGTATGGCGCACTTTTTGATTGGTCCAGCGGATGCTGAGCTACACTAAAAAACAAATTTGGAAAAAATTTAGCAAAATTAAATTTGCGAGATAATCGTTCCGGAATACCGCCAAAAAAATAGGGAAAAAGTTTCGAACAAAAAATGTATGGCGCACTTTTAGTTTGGTCCAGCGGATGCTGAGCTACACTCAAATAAATTTATGAAAAATTGTTGAAAAATTAAATTTTCGAGATAATCGTTCGGGAATACCGCCATAGTGATTAGAAGAAAGTTCTGAACCAAAAATGTATGGCGCACTTTTTGATTGGTCCAGCGGATGCTGAGCTACACTCAGATAAATTTTTTAAAAAATTACGAAAAATTAAATTCGCAAGATAATTGTTCGGGAATACCACCAAAAAAATAGTCAAAAAGTTCTGAACAAAAAATGTATGGTGCACTTTTTGATTGGTCCAGCGGAGGCTGAGCTACACTCACTAAAACTGGGAAAAAAATTTCGAAAAAAAAAATTTGACAGATAATGACTTGGGAATAATGCCAAAAAATTGAGCAAAAAGTCTCGAACAAAAAATGTATGGCGCTCTTTTTAATTGGTCCAGCGGATGCTGAGCTACACTCACTAAAACTGGGAAAAAAATTTCGAAAAAAAAAATTTGACAGATAATGACTTGGGAATAATGCCAAAAAATTGAGCAAAAAGTCTCGAACAAAAAATGTATGGCGCACTTTTTGATTGGTCCAGCGGATGCTGAGCTACACTCACTAAAACTGGGAAAAAAATTTCGAAAAAAAAAATTTGCCAGATAATGACTTGGGAATAATGCCAAAAAATTGAGCAAAAACTCTCGAACAAAAAATGTATGGCGCACTTTTTGATTGGTCCAGCGGATGCTGAGCTACACTAAAAAACATTTTGGAAAAATTGTTGAAAAATTAAATTTTCCAGATAATCGCTCGGGAATACCACCAAAGTCTTTAGCAAAAAGTAGCGAACCAAAAATGTATGGCGCACTTTTTGATTGGTCCAGCGGATGCTGAGCTATACTAAAAAATAAATTTGGAAAATTTTCGATAAATTAAATTTGCGAGATAATTGATCGGGAATACCACCAAAGTCTTAACCCGGGAGTCTCGAACAAAAAATGTATGGCGCACTTTTTGATTGGTCCAGCGGATGCTGAGCTACACTCAGATAAATTTTTTAAAAAATTACGAAAAATTAAATTCGCAAGATAATTGTTCGGGAATACCACCAAAAAAATAGTCAAAAAGTTCTGAACAAAAAATGTATGGTGCACTTTTTGATTGGTCCAGCGGAGGCTGAGCTACACTCACTAAAACTGGGAAAAAAATTTCGAAAAAAAAAATTTGACAGATAATGACTTGGGAATAATGCCAAAAAATTGAGCAAAAAGTCTCGAACAAAAAATGTATGGCGCTCTTTTTGATTGGTCCAGCGGATGCTGAGCTACACTCAAATAAATTTTGGAAAAATTTCGAAAAATTAAATTTGCAGATAATTGTTCGGGAATACCACCAAAAAATAGTCAAAAAGTTCTGAACAAAAAATGTATGGCGCACTTTTTGATTGGTCCAGCGGATGCTGAGCTACACTCACTAAAAATTTGGAAAAAATTTCGAAAAAATAAATTTGCGAGATAATGACTCGGGAATACCGCCAAAATCTTGAGCAAAAAGTCTCGAACAAAAAATGTATGGCGCACTTTTTGATTGGTCCAGCGGATGCTGAGCTACACTCATAAAAATTTTGAAAAATTTTCGAAAAATTAAATTTGCGAGATAATGATTCGGGAATACCGCCAAAGTCTTAGCAAAAAGTCTCGAACAAAAAATGTATGGCGCACTTTTTGATTGGTCCAGCGGATGCTGAGCTACACTCAAAAAAATTTGGAAAAATTTTCGAAAAATTAAATTTTCGAGATAATCGTTCGGGAATACCGCCAAAGTCTTTAGCAAAAAGTAGCGAACAAAAAATGTATGGCGCACTTTTTGATTGGTCCAGCGGATGCTGAGCTATACTAAAAAATAAATTTGGAAAATTTTCGAAAAATTAAATTTGCGAGATAATTGATCGGGAATACCACCAAAGTCTTAACCCGGAAGTCTCGAACAAAAAATGTATGGCGCACTTTTTGATTGGTCCAGCGGATGCTGAGCTACACTCAGATAAATTTTGGAAAAATTTACGAAAAATTAAATTTGCGAGATAATTGTTCGGGAATACCGCCAAAAAAATAGTCAAAAAGTTCGAACAAAAAATGTATGGCGCACTTTTTGATTGGTCCAGCGGAGGCTGAGCTACACTCACTAAAACTGGGAAAAAAATTTCGAAAAAAAAAATTTGACAGATAATGACTTGGGAATAATGCCAAAAAATTGAGCAAAAAGTCTCGAACAAAAAATGTATGGCGCTCTTTTTAATTGGTCCAGCGGATGCTGAGCTACACTCAGATAAATTTTTTAAAAAATTACGAAAAATTAAATTCGCAAGATAATTGTTCGGGAATACCACCAAAAAAATAGTCAAAAAGTTCTGAACAAAAAATGTATGGTGCACTTTTTGATTGGTCCAGCGGAGGCTGAGCTACACTCACTAAAACTGGGAAAAAAATTTCGAAAAAAAAAATTTGACAGATAATGACTTGGGAATAATGCCAAAAAATTGAGCAAAAAGTCTCGAACAAAAAATGTATGGCGCACTTTTTGATTGGTCCAGCGGATGCTGAGCTACACTCACTAAAACTGGGAAAAAAATTTCGAAAAAAAAATTTGACAGATAATGACTTGGGAATAATGCCAAAAAATTGAGCAAAAAGTCTCGAACAAAAAATGTATGGCGCACTTTTTGATTGGTCCAGCGGATGCTGAGCTACACTCACTAAAACTGGGAAAAAAATTTCGAAAAAAAAAATTTGCCAGATAATGACTTGGGAATAATGCCAAAAAATTGAGCAAAAACTCTCGAACAAAAAATGTATGGCGCACTTTTTGATTGGTCCAGCGGATGCTGAGCTACACTAAAAAACATTTGGAAAAATTGTTCGAAAAATTAAATTTTCCAGATAATCGCTCGGGAATACCACCAAAGTCTTTAGCAAAAAGTAGCGAACCAAAAATGTATGGCGCACTTTTTGATTGGTCCAGCGGATGCTGAGCTATACTAAAAAATAAATTTGGAAAATTTTCGAAAAATTAAATTTGCGAGATAATTGATCGGGAATACCACCAAAGTCTTAACCCGGGAGTCTCGAACAAAAAATGTATGGCGCACTTTTTGATTGGTCCAGCGGATGCTGAGCTGCACTCAAAAATAATTTGGAAAAATTTTCAAAAAATTAAATTTGCGTTATAATCGCTCGGGAATACCGCCAATAAAATAGGGAAAAAGTTTCGAACAAAAAATGTATGGCGCACTTTTAGATTGGTCCAGCGGATGCTGAGCTATACTAAAAAATAAATTTGGAAAATTTTCGAAAAATTAAATTTGCGAGATAATTGATCGGGAATACCGCCAAAGTCTTTAGCAAAAAGTAGCGAACAAAAAATGTATGGCGCACTTTTTGATTGGTCCAGCGGATGCTGAGCTACACTAAAAAACAAATTTGGAAAAAATTTAGCAAAATTAAATTTGCGAGATAATCGTTCCGGAATACCGCCAAAAAAATAGGGAAAAAGTTTCGAACAAAAAATGTATGGCGCACTTTTAGTTTGGTCCAGCGGATGCTGAGCTACACTCAAATAAATTTATGAAAAATTGTTGAAAAATTAAATTTTCGAGATAATCGTTCGGGAATACCGCCATAGTGATTAGAAGAAAGTTCTGAACCAAAAATGTATGGCGCACTTTTTGATTGGTCCAGCGGATGCTGAGCTACACTCAGATAAATTTTTTAAAAAATTACGAAAAATTAAATTCGCAAGATAATTGTTCGGGAATACCACCAAAAAAATAGTCAAAAAGTTCTGAACAAAAAATGTATGGTGCACTTTTTGATTGGTCCAGCGGAGGCTGAGCTACACTCACTAAAACTGGGAAAAAAATTTCGAAAAAAAAAATTTGACAGATAATGACTTGGGAATAATGCCAAAAAATTGAGCAAAAAGTCTCGAACAAAAAATGTATGGCGCACTTTTTGATTGGTCCAGCGGATGCTGAGCTACACTCATAAAAATTTTTTTAAAAATTTAAAAAAATTAAATTCGCTAGATAAACTTTCGGGAATACCGCTATAGTGATTAGAAGAAAGTTCTGAACACAAAATGTATGGCGCACTTTTTGATTGGTCCAGCGGATGCTGAGCTATACTAAAAAATAAATGCGGAAAATTTTCGAAAAATTAAATTTGCGTTATAATCGCTCGGGAATACTACCAAAAAAATAGTCAAAATGTTCTGAACAAAAAATGTATGTCGCACTTTTTGATTGGTCCAGCGGATGCTGAGCTACACTCAGATAAATTTTTTAAAAAATTACGAAAAATTAAATTCGCAAGATAATTGTTCGGGAATACCACCAAAAAAATAGTCAAAAAGTTCTGAACAAAAAATGTATGGTGCACTTTTTGATTGGTCCAGCGGAGGCTGAGCTACACTCACTAAAACTGGGAAAAAAATTTCGAAAAAAAAAATTTGACAGATAATGACTTGGGAATAATGCCAAAAAATTGAGCAAAAAGTCTCGAACAAAAAATGTATGGCGCACTTTTTGATTGGTCCAGCGGATGCTGAGCTATACTAAAAAATAAATTCGGAAAATTTTCGAAAAATTAATTTTGCGTTATAATCGCTCGGGAATACCACCAAAAAAATAGTCAAAATGTTCTGAACAAAAAATGTATGGCGCACTTTTTGATTCGTCCAGCGGATGATGAGCTATACTAAAAAATAAATTTGGAAAATTTTCGAAAAATTAAATTTGCGAGATAATTGATCGGGAATACCACCAAAGTCTTAACCCGGGAGTCTCGAACAAAAAATGTATAGCGCACTTTTTGATTGGTCCAGCGGATGCTGAGCTACACTCAAATAAATTTATGAAAAATTTTCGAAAAATTAAATTTTCGAGATAATCGTTCGGGAATACCGCCAAAGTCTTTAGCAAAAAGTAGCGAACAAAAAATGTATGGCGCACTTTTTGATTGGTCCAGCGGATGCTGAGCTGCACTCAAAAATAATTTGGAAAAATTTTCAAAAAATTAAATTCGCTAGATAATCTTTCGGGAATACCGCTATAGTGATTAGAAGAAAGTTCTAAACACAAAATATATGGCGCACTTTTTGATTGGTCCAGCGGATGCTGAGCTACACTAAAAAATAAATTTGGAAAATTTTCGAAAAATTAAATTTTCGTTATAATCGCTCAAAAATACCGCCAATAAAATAGGGAAAAAGTTTCGAACATAAAATGTATGGCGCACTTTTTGATTGGTCCAGCGGATGATGAGCTATACTAAAAAATAAATTTGGAAAATTTTCGAAAAATTAAATTTGCGAGATAATTGATCGGGAATACCGCCAAAGTCTTAACCCGGGAGTGTCGAACAAAAAATGTATGGCGCACTTTTTGATTGGTCCAGCGGATGCTGAGCTATACTAAAAAATAAATTTGGAAAATTTTCGAAAAATTAAATTTGCGAGATAATTGATCGGGAATACCACCAAAGTCTTAACCCGGGAGTCTCGAACAAAAAATGTATGGCGCACTTTTTGATTGGTCCAGCGGATGCTGAGCTGCACTCAAAAATAATTTGGAAAAATTTTCAAAAAATTAAATTTGCGTTATAATCGCTCGGGAATACCGCCAATAATATAGGGAAAAAGTTTCGAACAAAAAATGTATGGCGCACTTTTAGTTTGGTCCAGCGGATGCTGAGCTACACTCAGATAAATTTTTTAAAAAATTACGAAAAATTAAATTCGCAAGATAATTGTTCGGGAATACCACCAAAAAAATAGTCAAAAAGTTCTGAACAAAAAATGTATGGTGCACTTTTTGATTGGTCCAGCGGAGGCTGAGCTACACTCACTAAAACTGGGAAAAAAATTTCGAAAAAAAAAATTTGACAGATAATGACTTGGGAATAATGCCAAAAAATTGAGCAAAAAGTCTCGAACAAAAAATGTATGGCGCACTTTTTGATTGGTCCAGCGGATGCTGAGCTACACTCACTAAAACTGGGAAAAAAATTTCGAAAAAAAAAATTTGCCAGATAATGACTTGGGAATAATGCCAAAAAATTGAGCAAAAACTCTCGAACAAAAAATGTATGGCGCACTTTTTGATTGGTCCAGCGGATGCTGAGCTACACTAAAAAATAATTTGGAAAAATTTTCAAAAAATTAAATTCGCTAGATAAACTTTCGGGAATACCGCCATAGTGATTAGAAGAAAGTTCTGAACAAAAAATGTATGGCGCACTTTTTGATTGGTCCAGCGGATGCTGAGCTACACTCACTAAAACTGGGAAAAAAATTTCGAAAAAAAAAATTTGACAGATAATGACTTGGGAATAATGCCAAAAAATTGAGCAAAAAGTCTCGAACAAAAAATGTATGGCGCACTTAAAGATAGGTCCAGCGGATGCTGAGCTATACTAAAAAATAAATTTGGAAAATTTTCGAAAAATTAAATTTGCGTTATAATCGCTCGGGAATACCGCCAATAAAATAGGGAAAAAGTTTCGAACAAAAAATGTATGGCGCACTTTTAGATTGGTCCAGCGGATGCTGAGCTATACTAAAAAATAAATTTGGAAAATTTTCGAAAAATTAAATTTGCGAGATAATTGATCGGGAATACCGCCAAAGTCTTTAGCAAAAAGTAGCGAACAAAAAATGTATGGCGCACTTTTTGATTGGTCAAGCGGATGCTGAGCTACACTAAAAAACAAATTTGGAAAAAATTTAGCAAAATTAAATTTGCGAGATAATCGTTCCGGAATACCGCCAAAAAAATAGGGAAAAAGTTTCGAACAAAAAATGTATGGCGCACTTTTAGTTTGGTCCAGCGGATGCTGAGCTACACTCAAATAAATTTATGAAAAATTGTTGAAAAATTAAATTTTCGAGATAATCGTTCGGGAATACAGCCATAGTGATTAGAAGAAAGTTCTGAACCAAAAATGTATGGCGCACTTTTTGATTGGTCTAACGGATGCTGAGCTATACTAAAAAATAAATGCGGAAAATTTTCGAAAAATTAAATTTGCGTTATAATCGCTCGGGAATACTACAAAAAAAATAGTCAAAAAGTTCTGAACAAAAAATGTATGGTGCACTTTATGATTGGTCCAGCGGATGCTGAGCTACACTCACTAAAACTGGGAAAAAAATTTCGAAAAAAAAAATTTGACATATAATGACTTGGGAATAATGCCAAAAAATTGAGCAAAAAGTCTCGAACAAAAAATGTATGGCGCACTTTTTGATTGGTCCAGCGGATGCTGAGCTACACTCACTAAAACTGGGAAAAAAATTTCGAAAAAAAAAATTTGCCAGATAATGACTTGGGAATAATGCCAAAAAATTGAGCAAAAACTCTCGAACAAAAAATGTATGGCGCACTTTTTGATTGGTCCAGCGGATGCTGAGCTACACTAAAAAACATTTTGGAAAAATTGTTGAAAAATTAAATTTTCCAGATAATCGCTCGGGAATACCACCATAGTCTTTAGCAAAAAGTAGCGAACCAAAAATGTATGGCGCACTTTTTGATTGGTCCAGCGGATGCTGAGCTACACTAAAAAATAAATTTGGAAAATTTTCGAAAAATTAAATTTTCGTTATAATCGCTCAAAAATACCGCCAATAAAATAGGGAAAATGTTTCGAACATAAAATGTATGGCGCACTTTTTGATTGGTCCAGCGGATGCTGAGCTATACTAAAAAATAAATTTGGAAAATTTTCGAAAAATTAAATTTGCGAGATAATTGATCGGGAATACCGCCAAAGTCTTAACCCGAGAGTCTCGAACAAAAAATGTATGGCGCACTTTTTGATTGGTCCAGCGGATGCTGAGCTACACTCAAATAAATTTATGAAAAATTTTCGAAAAATTAAATTTTCGAGATAATCGTTCGGGAATACCGCTAAAGTCTTTAGCAAAAAGTAGCGAACAAAAAATGTATGGCGCACTTTTTGATTGGTCCAGGGGATGCTGAGCTATACTAAAAAATAAATTTGGAAAATTTTCGAAAAATTAAATTTGCGAGATAATTGATCGGGAATACCACCAAAGTCTTAACCCGGGAGTCTCGAACAAAAAATGTATGGCGCACTTTTTGATTGGTCCAGCGGATGCTGAGCTACACTCAAATAAATTTATGAAAAATTTTCGAAAAATTAAATTTTCGAGATAAACGTTCGGGAATACCGCCAAAGTCTTTAGCAAAAAGTAGCGAACAAAAAATGTATGGCGCACTTTTTGATTGGTCCAGCGGATGCTGAGCTGCACTCAAAAATAATTTGGAAAAATTTTCAAAAAATTAAATTCGCTAGATAATCTTTCGGGAATACCGCCATAGTGATTAGAAGAAAGTTCTGAACAAAACATGTATGGCGCACTTTTTTATTGGTCCAGCGGATGCTGAGCTATACTAAAAACTAAATTCGGAAAATTTTCGAAAAATTAAATTTGCGTTATAATCGCTCAAGAATACCGCCAATAAAATAGGGAAAAAGTTTCGAACAAAAAATGTATGGCGCACTTTTAGATTGGTCCAGCGGATGCTGAGCTATACTAAAAAATAAATGTGGAAAATTTTCGAAAAATTAAATTTGCGAGATAATTGATCGGGAATACCGCCAAAGTCTTAACCCGGGAGTCTCGAACAAAAAATGTATGGCGCACTTTTTGATTGGTCCAGCGGATGCTGAGCTACACTCATAAAAATTTTTTTAAAAATTTAAAAAAATTAAATTTGCGAGATAATTGGTCGGGAATACCGCCAAAGTCTTTAGCAAAAAGTAGCGAACAAAAAATGTATGGCGCACTTTTTGATTGGTCCAGCGGATGCTGAGCTATACTAAAAAAAAAATTCGGAAAATTTTCGAAAAATTAAATTTGCGTTATAATTGCTCGTGAATACCACCAAAAAAATAGTCAAAATGTTCTGAACAAAAAATGTATGGCGCACTTTTTGGTTGGTCCAGCGGATGCTGAGCTACACTAAAAATCATTTTGGAAAAATTGTTGAAAATTAAAGTTTCGAGATAATCGTTCCGGAATACCGTCAATAAATTAGGGAAAATGTTTCGTACGAAAAATGTATGGCGCACTTTTTGATTGGTCCAGCGGATGCTGAGCTGCACTAAAAAACATTTTGGAAAAATTGATGAAAAATTAAATTTTCTAGATACTCGTTCGGGAATACCGCCAAAGTCTTTAGGAAAAAGTAGCGAACAAAAAATTTATGGCGCACTTTTTGATTGGTCCAGCGGATGCTGAGCTATAGTAAAAAATAAATTCGGAAAATTTTCTAAAATATAAATTTTTGAGGTTATTGCACTAGAACAACACTAAATCCTTAATCCGGGAGTTGCGAACAAAAAATGTATGGTGTACTTTTTGATTGGATCAACTGATTTGAAGCTAGACTAAAATTAATTTTAGGTTTTGTTTTTATATTTAATGACGTTAGTATGTTGAAGAATAATTGCCGGACTTTTCTGAAATTTCCCTTGAAAAAGAGAGACTTTAGTAAGACATTAAGTGTCTTGGGAATAGCTGTGGGGAATGAAAAGAAAAGGATTAATTGCGATAAACTGCTTTTGCAGCTTTAAATAAAATTGTTCCATTTCCCTTGACATAATTTTGACCTTTGCGAGGCAACCGCGTTTGTATTTAGTATTCTTTCTCTTTTTACGCACTCTCATTTTCTCTGTCTGTACCTATGTGTGTGTATATACATATATAATTATAAAAGAAATAATTACAGACCATTTTGGTGACTCCTGCGGGACAAGCGGTTGGTTACACGATCGCAGAAGTGTATTACGGGTTGCCTGAAGTGGTATCCACAGGTAGTTGACTTTACTGGCTTGCTTGCTTGTCTGGTTTCCTGCGTTTTCTCGCCAAACTTTGTATTATAATATTTACAATGTTAGTGCAGAAGGTGTGTATAGGAAAAAAAATATTTTTCTAAATAATGTGCGTTGTTTCTTTTTCTTCTTTCTGTGAAAATAAAAAGAAAACATAAAATTAACTTTAAAAGTTGAAATTTGTATCATAACGAAAAATTCAAAAATAAACTTTTTTTTATATCAAGTTGCGTAGTTTCATTCTATTTTCCCACTTATTTAATGTTTAAAAAATATTTTTGTTCCTGTAAACTTCTATTTTAATTTCAAAAAATGTTCGAAAATTAATGAACAATTTTTTGAGAAAAAAATAACAACAATTTTAATTATATAATATCGAAACCCATTTTTCGTTGTTTTCATTCGAATCAACTATTAAAAAGTATTTAGAAATTAAAATTCATTGGATTGAAAATCTCCTGGGACCTCTGTATCATCTCTCAGCTTCCCTTTATTATTTATATATACGTTATACGGCCTCTGCGCAGCTAAGGTCGCAACTTTCTGCAATATATATATATAATCGAAAGAAATCTGCAGAAAGTACGAAAGGATAACAATTGCATAAAAAATGCATTTATTCTTTGGTTTTAGGAAAAATGAAGGAAAATTCAATTTCTTTTGTCTAGTTTAGAGTTGTAAAAAGTTTAATTTAGTTATTTTTTTATTAGTTGGAAACAGCGTAACAGCTTTGTCGGATACTAGCTAGTTTCTCTGGGAAAGGCCACATTTCAATTTCTGCACAAATTTTACAAAAGGTATTTGACAAGAATCGTTACCTCCCAGAAAAGTCTTTATATATATAAATTCAATTAGAACCTTGAAAGAAATATAGTTGGAAAAATATGTGGGCAAATGGAAGGTAACTGGACTCATCAACGAAATCGATAAGTAGACTCTGATTGTTGGAAATGGTATCAGAGGCGCAAGCTCTCACGTTCAAAATCCCCCATCTCTCTCTTTCTTTCTCTCTTTCTATATCTATATACAATCGCACTGCGGGCTTTAAAATCCGATCTTCAACACTATATAGCATATCAGTAGAGTTTCCTTCTCTAAAAGTAAATAACGCGCGGCGTTCTCTCGTATAAGTAAACCCAATCGACGTAAGCCTCGCTTTTTGCCTCTTGAGAAAAGAGTATATTATATATATATATATATATTGATCGATTGACTATATACACAGTTCGCAATCAGCAAAAAGAAACCCATACAATTGTAACTTCCTGCGACAATATTTTTCCTCTTGGAGGATGCGATTAATAAACACTCAAAACTTAATTGTAACATTTACATAGATGGAAGTGAATTCAATTATTTTTCAGATTTAACATTCAGCGTGAAATTAAAGATACCACTATATATCTTATTATTTCTATAATAGGAGAATGAATTGTAAATGAAGTTATATAAATATAACAGTTAATTTATCAAACTAGCTGCGTTATCAATTATTTTAACTACCAACAAAATTATTGTTTTTGTTAGTATTAATAGTTGTTAATCAGAAAGAAATAGTTTTAATGTAGAAATTAATTATCAATAGCAATTAGTTGTTAATATTTCAAACTATATTATTTCAAAACGAATAATATTTTTGTTTCAACTGAAAAAGGTTTTGATTTCATAAATAAAAGAAAATTTGAAAAATAATGTAATTACTTTGATAACTATTTTAATGAAGGAAACCTAATTCCTGAGGTAAAATAATTATTCTTTTCTACTTTTTTTTTCTTCTTAATGAATCGATGAAATTTTTTTCATTGTTGCTGGTTGGCAGTAAAATTTTCTGTTACACGTATATATAGGCAGATACAGTAGAAAGGAAGATAATTGCATCACGACTGAAAAAACTGTATAAAACCATTATTTGGTTAGTAAATTATAGTCTTTTTTTGAGGTGGGGTACAAGGAATTCTACATATAAAAAATATTAACTGTTGAAATGCATATATACACCTTTCCGCAGTAAGAATTAATTGGAATATATTTTTTATTTGAATTTATATAAAAGCGAGAAAATTTTTGCTATTTTTAATTTATTGCTTATATATATAATATATACTCTAGTATTTTTTTCTCGATCATGTGCTACTTAATATTCTATTTATCAAAGAATTTCAAAAGAATCTTTTGTATATCGAAAGCGATTCTTTTAAAAGTCACAGCAAACACTTCGTAACGAAATTTCCAGTCCATTTAGGTTGCCTCCCCTTTTTTTTATCGTAACGCTTTTTTTGTGTCCCTTTATAATATATAATAATGATTCGAGAACGCAGCACCGGTTTTGTCACCCTTTATTTTTTTTTGAAACATTGGCCATAATTTTCATATGGCGAGTCGATTAATCTTACTTTAGAAAATAAATCATGAAAATTTTTTCACGTTTCGTTATTTCAATCGTAGGGTATTAATTTTTACTGTTAAAACTAGTAAAAAAAATTTTTAAAACACTATTACTTTTCTAATTATCAATCCGTTTTTAAGCTTTTTCTGAAAATGCTTGGAAGTAATTTGTCAAAAAAAAAACGCAATCTATACTTGAAATCTAATTCATAAATTCATGAAAGTAGACAAAAGGGATAGAGCATTAATTTTAAGAGAGTGTGTGTTTCTACCCCTTCCTTATTTTGTATGTATGTATAAACAGGACCTAATATCAAGTCATTAATACGGGAATGATGAAAATCTGCATAAGACATGAGCCCTATAGAGGAAATAATGTGAAAAGGCGACAGGAAGGAGATCCTATCGTATTGGCGTGGGTCAGTAGACACACAGTCAGCTTAAAGGCCAGTGGGATATTCGATACTCGTATTTGAGAGAGAAAGAGAGAGGGATAGAGTGGCGTTGCCTCCCCACAGTGGCACGTGGGGCACTACCAGGTGTTGCCTAGCCTGGTCGGGTCGATGTTTCACCCCTGCGCATGTGCTGGCAAACCATATTTTCTCTCTCTCTCATTTATATCCCTCTCTTTTTTCTTTACTATCTGTCTCTTACTATACCCCTTCCTCACTCACTCTTTATGTCTCCCTTACTCTCCTTCTATCTATTTTCCTCTCTCTTACTCTCTATCTACTATTTGCCTAGTACCAATACTATCTCTCTTTTACTCATTCTCGTAACTTCTTTCTCCCACTGCCTCCCCTATTTCTCACTTATTCCTTACCTTTCTCACTCTCTTCTCATCTCTCTTACTCTTCTTCATAGAGAAAGAGGTGTCTCTTTCTTTCCTTCACTCTCTTCCCATCTCTCTTACTCCTCTTCTTAGGGAAAGAGAGGGAGATGTCTTTCTTTCCTTTACTCTCTTCCCATCTTTCTCACTCCTCTTCTCAGGGGGCATCTCTCTTACTCTTCTTCTCAGAGCGAGAGAGGCAAACCTCTTTTTCCCTTCACTCTTTTTAGCGAAAGAGAGAAAAAAGGTAAAGGAGTGAGAGAGAGAAAAGAAAACAAGATAGAGAAAGAGAAATGCATCCCTCTCGTGTAAAATCACCCCTTCCTCTTGAGAGAGAACCCTACTTGTAAAGTAGGGAGCATGAACAGAGACGTGCGCTATCCCTCTGTCGTTGTTCCACCCCCCTTCAAAAACGAAACCACCACCACTAGAAGCACAACTACCACCCAGACAATTTCTCCACCAACACTCTCGTAACAACATTTGTCCATACAATCGGCTCCCCCGCAGCGGGATCGACACCCTCCCGTCTCTACTCGCACCACTACCAAAGTATTTCCACCCTATACACATATGCATCGTCAGCCGCAGCGCAGAGGGGTGAGAGACGCAACATTGGGGTCCGGAGTGTCGAGAGAGCGCCACCGCTAAGCAGTCGCGCCCCATTCCGCGTTATTAGTGCCCATCCCTGGCAAGGGCCACCACGGGGCCAGGATCACCAACAATTTTTTCTTCTTTTATCTCTATTTCTCTCTGATTCTCATTTGTTACTTCTCCTCCATTCTCTTTCTCTCTCCTCCCTTCGCCTTACAAAATTTTACTTCTCCAAGTGTAGTGTGCGTGTGTGTATTTATTATCAAAAATAATAATAATAATAATAATGGTGACGGAAAATGGAGAAAGTGTCAAGTGCCGATGACGATTTTCCAATGTCCATCCTCGACCTGGGTGCCGGCCACAAAATTTCTTCTCTTCATTAACGGAAAGCGTGTTAAACGTAGACGCCGGCGTCGAGGCGCTCCTGTTGCTGAACGTACTGTTGCTGCTGCCACTGTCGTCGTCGACGATTCATCCTGTTGCTGCGCTCGGGTGTATGCGCTGCCGCGTGACCTGAGTTCTCATCATTATTTTAAAAAAAATTCATACCATCAGAATGCCAAGGTGTTTAATGGCAAAAAAATGGAAGGCGTATCCATGGCCGGACAGAGTCGACGATGATCAGGAAATTACAACTGAGAATAATGATGATAATACTGCAGCAATTGGAAGAGGTCTTGTTGTTGGCGACCAGGTCAATCTCCAAGAGAAGAGGGACAGAAGTGAGAATGAGGAGGAGGAAATCGATGTTGTTGGCGATGTTGATAATCGACAAGGGACCCAGACCTGTTGGAGCCCACATAGTCCAACTGCTGGTGCAACTGCTCCAAGTCCACCACCACTAAATGCATCTGGTGCACTTTATTATCATGGTAAGATTCACACTTTTTTTCCTCAACGGATTTTATCTTTGGGCAATTTTCATTTCCCTTTATCAACCATTTATTTTTGTCACTTTAACGGATTTTATCCCTCTGGTGGGAAAATTTTAATTCCCATTTATCAACAATTTTGTCAATTCAACGAATTTTATCTCACTGCTGGGAAAATTTTAATTCCCTTTTATGATTAAAAATTTAACTGGGATACTCTAAAGACATTGGATTCATAATCAAAATTTAGGATAACCGAAAAAAATTTAATAATTTATTAGAAATTTTATATCAACCAGAATTTTGTCAGGACAATTACAAGAAATCTGGTTTCAATCAAAATTTAATTAGGATAATCAAAACAAATTTGGTTACAATCAAAATTTAGTTACAACTAATTTCTTTCTCCGCGTGGTAAAACAAAATTTAAAAAATATTATATTAATTATTCATGTTGCAAACTTTTTATTTTCTGATATATAAAAAGGATTTTCCAAGAAATTCATATATATAAAAATTTTATCTATTTTTTTTTGCAATAAAGGATTTATTATCCGGAAATTCACTTTAATATTTTCCTTGAACATTGTATTATATTGTTCAAGGTATACGTTTTATTATTTCATTTAACAAATGTTCATTTAATGTTGATTTATTAGTGAGTTTTTTTCAATTAAATTTTCTTTCTTTCAATAAAGAAGTTTGCATTAATAAAATATTTATATTAAAAATAATAATTCATAAATTATTTTCCTCAAAGTTTCCTTTTCATTTGTTTTATATTCTTAATATATAAAAAAATATAGTAATAAATTTTTATTTGTGGAAAAAAATTAGATGTATCAGATCTGTTGTAAACACACGCGATTTAAAAAATTTCCGAACACTCCCGAAAACGGACATTTAAAAAAGTACTCTTTTTAAAGATTTAAGCGATCGCGATTTTAAAAAATTCGAACACTCCCGGAGAAAAATAAATGTTTTATTTTTAAAATTATATGTTGATCGCGTCCTAACAGGTCAATACACGAATTGCAACTGATTTAATTATCCTTGGGATTTTCACAGGCCATATTGTTTATGACCCTACCTTTATATTTCGATGTAAACACAGGGATGAAATATACAAATTAAATCAATTCATTCCAAAAGATTTTAATATAATTATAAATGATGATTTTGAATGTTAATACGATTATAATTCCCATCTATTTTTTTTTAGAAAAAAAATCAAATTATTTAGATTTCTCAAAATAAATCAATATTATTATCTTAAGGTGTATGTCGAATTTATATATTTTCTACTTGAGAAATGGTAATTTTCTCTCCGCAGAAATCTGGAACGTTAAAAATTTATCTTGAAAATAGTCCTATTACATTTAGAGCATTTATATATATGTATAGTGGGGAAATTTATTTATTATTATTTCAGTAATATTTCATGCCCAGACTCTTTACTGGAATTATCAGTAAAATAGCATGAAATATATATAACTATATATTGCAACTTTTTCCTCGCGTATATAGTTCACAGAGGGTTCATTTTTTCGGGATATTACCCGATACATAAATATAACCAAAGGCCATAAAATTATACGAGAAATTATAATTTTTACAAAATTGTCTCACAAATATGTACACCGCATGTATTCGATTAAATCGTTATAATACAATATAATATATTCAGAGAAACATAAAATATTATAAAACTGTTATAAATATAGTTATAACAAAAAAAAATGTCCTTTATATTTTATGTTCAATTTAAATATTTTTTTACGGAGCTAATTCATATTATTATCAAAATGGAATATCTAGTTGATATCATCTATAAATACCATTAGCTTTTATGTATATTCTCCCATTAATAATAAATTATTTCGATATTCTAACGTCATTTTTAAATAGTAAAAAAGTTGAAAAATTATCAATTAAAAATTAATATTATAATAATATTATTATATATCTAAATATAATAATAATATCACAAAATTGGGAGTACCTAAAATTGGTGTTAATTACAATTGATAGTACCTATAAAATTTGAGATAACTAAAATTGATAGTACCGAAAATATTGGTATTATTTACAATTGAAGGAACCCCAATTGAATTCGATTAGTATAGTGCGAAAATTTTATATTCCGTGGCATCAAAATTTAAAAAAAAAACATATTTAATAAAATAAACAAAAATTTTATATATCAAAGCATGACAGCGGTTGTGAAAAAAATAAAATTCCAAATAAAAAAAATAATAATCACACATTGGAAGATAAAAGTGCGGAATTCGATTCCTTTAAACTCGCGGATTCTCCGAGTGAGAGCCACACCCTTTAGAGAACATGTGGGCGTGAGTTGAATTTTTACAATTTTCTTTAAACTCCAGCAAATTCGTGTATATATATGTTTTTCAACTTTTTCTTTACACACAGAGAAATACAATATATTTCATATAGAAATTTTATTATTTTTACTTTTTGAACGTTGACAATCATTTTTATTTACTTCTAGATTGTAAAAAAAATAGTTCAGTATTTTTTTTTTTTTTTGCTTTTATCTAAGAAAAAACATTTTATATAAATTGGCCTGTTGATCGTCACTTTTTATTATTATAAATTCGATATATTTTTTCTTGGGAATCATTTTAAAAGGTGTTGCTTTTTTATTTTTTTCCCCCTATACATGAAGGGTAACTTTTTCCGCACGCAGTATGGAATATATATATAAAGTTGTGACGGGGAAGTTTTGAGACTATACAAATGAGCTGTTGGAGGAGGATGATGGGGGTTGAGAAGGGACCAAGTGCCCATGGGGAAAAATATAAAATGCGGATGAATTATGGGATTGCTCTGGCTTTCGTGGATATTTTTGATAAGTGAAGAAAAAATATTACTTCTTGAAATATTAGACAATGTCAGGATACCTCTTCTTTTTTTTATTTTACAAGAAAGTGAATTATTCAATTTACGGTACATGAACATATTTTGTAAATTAAATTTATTTTTTTTAATAAATTTTTTTACTTTTTTAAATATTTAAATTTTTTTTAATTTTCAATAATTTTTTTACATTATTTATATATATTTATTAATTGTATTATTTTTTATTCGCGATAAAATTTCCTTTTGTCTTTTTTGAAATCACTCGCGGATAAATATGATTTTAATATTAATTACTTTCGCATTATTGTCGCGGATAACACTATTAATTTCTGAATGAATATGGTATATTTATTATTTTACATACGCTTTGTGTAAACACACAATGTATTCTGGGTGCACTTTTGATGAATAATGCACACTTCCCTTTTTAAACAGAATATATGCAAATCAATGCAAGTTATTGCATTGTCGTTGATAATTTTCCTCACATTTTGTAAATTAACTTTTTTATATGGAATTTAAAAAAAATACTTTAAACAATTGTGTAATAATAATTATAATTAATTAATTAATTATAATTATAAAATTAATTTTTATTTTTGAATTGAAAAAAAAATTAATCAATATATTAGAGAAAATTTTTAGAAAGAAAAAATTATTAGAATCCGTTTTATAAAGTGTAAGTGAAACTTGGAAATTTTCTTATATAATCAAGCATACAATAAAAAGTTTTTCAAAACTTTTTTTCAAGCTTCCTGAGCTCTGTCAATATTTGACTTTTCTGTTCTGAAATCGAGTTTTATAGCTTCAGTCTAAAATTTTGGTGAAAAAAGTTTAGTTAAGTTTGGAAGGGAGTTGAAAAAGAAACCCCTGGCACAAAAAAGAAAATAAATTGAAAGAGAACAAACTTGAAGAATATGCAAATTTTCGAATAAGGTGGTTTTTTGTACAGTCATAATATAACAGCCCCTCCTTGACGTTTAATTAATCAATTAAATAGAATGTATTAATAGAAAAAAAAATAATTTTAATTTAAAAATAAGTTTTTTAAGTCTAATAAATTATAAATTAATTTTCATTTCGATTACCAATTGAGTAATTATTATTATATTATTATTGACATTAAGAGATTTTTTCGAGCGTAAAAAAATATTAGTAAAAATGCAACAGTTTTTATTCGTCAACAAGCGTTATTAGAGACCAATCGAAGTGTCTTTGCGCCCCTTTTGTCACGTAATGCATCTTTGTATGGACTCTTTGTCTTCGATCCGCGAGTGCAGCTTTTGCATGGTTGCGTGGTAAGAATTATCATACTTTATCTTATAAGTTAATATCTCAAAACTATATCATTTTAACACTGAAAAACTGATGAAAAAATAGACAAATTCTTTTAATTAAAAAATAAAATATTTTTTAAATAAATTCTCGTTAATAATAATTGTTTCTATTTTGTGAGAAAATTATCGAATTATAAAGAAATAAAGTTTCGTTAGGGGACATTATAATAATTTTTCATATTTATAAGTATAGTTCAGTTTAAGTGTAAAAATAGTGTTTGTCATGTACAACCTGTTTGAGTTTCTCGATTACTTTGATAGCAAGTATCTTTTTATATCTTGTTCCTGCTTCGCTAAAAGTGTAGCGTAAAATATTCATGGATATCGATACGACTGCTTTTCCTTCTTTATAGTCGTTCATGCCACAACCCATTATCACCGGTGGTATTTTTGTACATAACGTGACATAAAAAAATACACGAAAATTGATAACGAACATATACAACAAGTGGTTTATCATTTTTTAATGAAAATCACTTCACACTTTTCGAAACTAATCAAAAACAATCAAAAAGTAATTAATTTTTATAATTTTTTTTTATTTTCAATGATTTATTATTTAATACTAGACAAAATTTTTCAGTAAACATTTAACATAACCTATAATTTTTTGCCTCTTAGGTCCCTTTTTTTAGAGAACACGTTATATATTTATCTTGTTTTATTTTTTACAAAAAGTGTTATTAAAGAAAATAAGAAAAATGATAAAAAAACAAGGGTAAAAAAAATATATTTTTTTTTTTACTATTAATATTTGTCAATGGAGGATTATTAATCGTATAAAATTATTGCCACTTGATAAAAACATCTCTTAAGAATACATATGTATAATACAAAAGAGCTGTTAAGAATAATTCATTTTTTCTTTTAGTCAGTGGGGGAGAAAAAAAATATAGTGGAAGATAGTTTAGTCTCGTATAATATTTTTTAGGGAAAGTTCATTCCTCTTTATTTTCTATATCCCTATCAATGAATATATAAGTTATTAGTTGACAAAATATTTTTGTTTGCGGGGTGAAAAAAATGTCAAAATTTTATATTCACCATAATATATTACAAATTGCCTATCATTCAATTGTCATCTCTTGAAAATAAAATTTTATTGCGTCATTATTATTTTTTATTATACCAATCGAGCATTTGATAAAAAAAAGCCGAACTTTTCTTATTTGCTTTTTTAAAGACCATCAAGGAAAAATGTGAAATTGTCTTTTTAAACTTCTTCTGAATTATAAATTTTACGATTCTTTGAAACACAATTTTTATGATAAAAATCACTTTTAATGCGGCAAACGTCATTTTTTTAACGAGCAAAATTTTTTAAATGTTCAAATTTATTTTTAATGTTAAAAAACAATTTTTAAATGTTTGTTTTCTTTTTTAATACTTTTAAAGGTAAAAAAAATTATTTAACATTTTTCATATATCGGTTTTCAAACATATATATAAATGTATCTTAGAAATTGAATCTTTGGTGATTTAAGTCAATATAATAAATAATAATATTAATAATAAAAAAAGAAGAGGGTAAATCGAAGAAAGACGGAGATATATCTCTAAAAACAACACTGTCATGCACTATCTGTTCTTATCGATTTTCTTTCCCTTTTGCTGATGAAATTCACGTTCAGAAACATCTACTGTTGACTTCCTTTTACTTCAGCCAATATAATGGACGTATATATATGTACAATATGAGATCGATAGGGGAAAAAAATTTTTGTTTTTCCTGATTTACTACACACACACACAGTTTCCAAAGCACTAAACGATCAGATTTCCCTTTTTCGAACTTTGAGAATTTCCCTCTCTATCATCGCAAACAAATAAAAAAACAACATTTCAAATTAAGTACAACAAAAAACCGCAATCTCAAATTCTTAAACAAACACTTTTTTTTATATCTAATTCAGTTTTATGAAAATTCTTTTATTTGCGTCTAAGAAAAAAAAGGTTATGTTTATGATAGTTTTAGAGTAAAAATAAACAAAACAAAATCATCTCTCTGATGTTTAAATTTTTATATGCAAAATAAAAATTGATTTAACGTAATTTAACGATTTTTATAATCAAAATACAGAAAACCTATAATTTTTTCTCTTAGATCTGCTTCTTCAGAGTCACAAATAATATATTGGCAATTCTATTTCTGTTCATATATGTCGAAAGCCGGCAGATTATATTTGAACTCTGAAATCTGACAACATATAACTATTAGCCATGGCATTTAAACTTGTTAAAGCCATTGAACACGATATTATCAGTGTCTAGGCGTCATTTTACTATCTATGCACAATATATGTGGCGTGCGATATGTGCAACAGATTCCGAGAGATTATGTTCGACGCATACATATATAATATATGTATTGTATCTATATTTTTCGCTTTTCGTCTGGTGGTTTTCCTGCGCTCTACTCGCACATGGCACAAACAGCTGCTACTGTTCGTTGCAGGAAATGATGTAGATATAGCTTGCTATTACCGAGCAACCAGTGGTGAATTCAAGAAAGAAAGAGACAGAGAGAGAGAGCCTCAGGGGGGAATATTTCTAAAAAGAGATAATAAACGCAAATCGTCAATCTCGACAAAGTGCTAAAAAAGATTCTCCAAAAAGCAGATTTCTTTCTTGCCTATTTATTTTTTGTATAAATAATTTTTCCCTCTTGCAAAAATTTTTGAATTCAAATAACTTCCTTTTTTATTATAATATGACTTCTCTAGATTCCGTATATATACGAGAAGCTTTAGGAAATGAGCAATCCAATTTCCAGATATGGGAATACCTTCTCGCAATTGTTCTTTTTAAATAAAATAAAAAAGAAAAGTAAAGGTGAAAAGGACCTTGCTATTTTCATTTAATGACATTGCTCACGAACTTGAGATTCGAGAATGTCCAAAAGCAATTCAAGTTGAACTTGAATTAGAAATTAAATCGACTTCAAATCCAATAAGATTCTTTTTAAGATTACTTTCTTGAAGATTTTAACTTTTTTCTCTATTTTCAAATAATTGTAAAAAATTAAAAACCCGAAAGGTGTCTTTTTACAAATGGATGGAGGGAAGAAACAACTGTCACAACGGTTACGGTCAATGACCCTTAAATATATTACAAATGCATCAATTTACTTTTCGGCAGCCGTCTAAATGCGCACCCTTATTTGAAATTTTATGTCATACAGACTAATCCATCAAAAAAAGGCACAGGTTTTCAATTTACCATAATTAAATAATAATTAATAATTGAAAGCATGAGTCATTTCGATTTCCTTTTTCTATATTAATATAATCATAAATATGTAAATGGTAATTGTTGCTATTTGGAAAAAAAGAAACCCCTCTGATTTTCTCAAATTGTCAGCAACAATTTTCTTTTTTTTAGGGGGGAGGGTAGGGAAACTTTGATGGCAATAAGGAAGCAGATGTCTTTATTTCCCGGTTTACTCTGGGGGTTGGTATTTTCCTATAATTTTGGATTACATGACACATAGCCATAAATGTGAGAATGCACATGAATCACCCCTCTTTGAATGAACCTAGAGGGTTTGACTCATTTTTATCAACAAAAAAAAAGATGTACAAATTTAGATCATCTATAAATTTATTTTAGTATTTTACAACCGAAATTTAGAGATGTACTGTTGGGGTAAATGTTATATGTTGCAACATAGAATATAGAAGAAATTTATCATGAAGAAGTTGTAGATCAGAAGCAAACATTTGTTAGTCAATTTCAGCAACAAGTTGTTTATCATCTTAAATAGATTTACTTATCAACTACACCAACTTGTTCATAAGAAATAATTAATTAAACTGACATTTCGAGATAAATTATCTTCCACACTAGAGACCATCAGTACTTGAATTTTAAACCTCTTTATTTTTCACAACTAACGGATTTGATTTTACTAAATGAGATTTTAGAGACAAAAATTATAAAGAATTTGTGGTAATTTCAGCAACAAGTTTTTTTTATCATATCGCAAAAAGATTATCAAGTAATTAAACCAGATTAGTAATACAAACGAATTCATCAAAAACGAAAGAAGGCTAATTAAAATTCCCACACTCGAATAAACGTTATCAGTTGAGCCAATTATTTGAGTGCAATTCAACAATCCATCTCTGCGGTTGGCCCAGAATCTTAATTTAGTCCATCTTCTCCAATATATATGTATAAATGAATATATAGGTCCTTGTACAACTAACCCGAAAGCCTAACATGAACTTTCGTTTCCAGGTTACACGCACGAGGCCTGGATCAATCATGAGGAGCCACCAAAGTACGCCACCCTTCGTTCAGCAGCTGAATTGGCGAGGCCAGTGGCACCATCACCACCACCACCACCACCACCTCCTTCGTCACATCATTTGGAACATCAGCTCAACTCAAATCTCCAATCACTCACTCTACCACCACGTAAAAGTCTCTCAATGTGTTTCACCTCAACTGGCACAGCTCTCTCCCTGCCACCAAAAAAGAAGGACATCTACCGACCCTACAGCCTTCAACCCTCCGAGATTCGAACATCTGCCGAAGAAGATCTCTCAGCAGCTCAGGCAATTCTCGACCTTAGCGCCTCACCAGCTGCTCCTAATCATTCAGTTTTCATTCACACCATTCCATCTGCCGTACCACCACCGCCACCACCACCTCCTCCTTCCGTTCCTCCTGTTCCTCCAGCACCTCAATCATCTCAAATCCCATCGCAAATTCCCATTCCAGTATCCGTTCTCGTTTCCCCTCATAATCTCCCTCAACAGGAGCGTCACGAACAACAATCGAACGATGAAAATTCGAGCAATTCTAATAAAACCGTTGCCTATACATATGAGGCATTTTTTGTTTCCGATGGACGCTCAAAACGTCGTTCAAGCAGTGCCGCCGTACCCGAGAAAGAACCCGAACAACCCGAAAAGCCAAAATTCACATGCACCGAATGTGGCAAACAATATGCGACATCATCAAATTTATCACGACACAAACAAACGCATCGTAGTCTCGATTCACAATCGGCAAAAAAATGTATTCACTGTGGCAAGGCATACGTGAGTATGCCAGCATTGGCAATGCACGTATTAACACATAAATTAGCGCACAGTTGTGGTGTATGCGGGAAAATGTTCTCACGTCCCTGGCTATTGCAGGGACATCTTCGAAGTCACACTGGCGAAAAACCATACGGTTGTGCCCATTGCGGTAAGGCATTTGCCGATCGTTCGAATTTAAGAGCCCACATGCAAACTCATTCGGCCGATAAAAATTACGAATGTTCACGCTGCCATAAGACATTTGCTCTAAAATCCTATTTAAATAAACATTTGGAATCGGCATGTTTGCGCGAGGATGATGTACAACAGCAGCAGCAGCATGGTAACAGTAATCTACCAAATAATCGTGGATTGTAGCAGAAAGAATTTGACGAAGGTATCTCATGCAGCTAGCAGAGACGAAGACAACAACAATTCAACTGCCCAGAATTCCAGGGGAAAAATCAACAAGAATACTCATTAATATGGGAAAGGTTTGCCGTAGAATAATTAGTAAAAGTGCCAGTACCAGTAGAAGAGAAATTATCCTTAATTATAATGAAACGTCCAGTAATGTTTAAGGTATATACAAAAAAAGAAAATACAAAAAAAACGTCGTCAAACGGTTTGACGTCTATACAGACATTCACATACATACATACATTCTAGTCACTCTAGTCGATTATAAAATATATCTATACGATAGTTTATTATAGTACGGTTTCTAGTCACGCGAGATCCAATTCCCGAATCGTTCGGTTATTGGTTCAGTTTTCGATTTTCATTGTTATGATCCTAGGGAAATTGGATTTAATCCATTGTCTTGATTACAAGTACGCGACAATTCATTCGAGAGCTTGACAAACGTTCGTTTCATATACTACTCTATAGAACAATCGTTCGGATTTGTTTTTTCCAGATTTGCATTTTCAAGGTGAAAAAATATGTTAATTTTATTTCTTTCAAAAGGGAGAATAGAATTTTAATGATTTGCCATGACATTTATAACTGAAAATGGTAGTAAATTTTACAAAATTGACAAGAAATTAATTGGCAATTAATTTAATAGCTCAAATTTAATTGATCAATTTAATTGAAATGATCCACATTTCGACCAATATTGTTATTTACAATAATGCAAATGATTGTAGTTTCAAAATTTTGATCAAAATTTGAAATTGTAAATGATGGTGTATTTTTTAGTTATTGAAGCTATCAATTAATTAACATAAAGCTATATCAATTTATAAACTACCAGTAATTGAAGATATTAATTATAAAAACTTTCAATTTGCGAAACAAAAAAAAAATTGTGCCTAGTCCTTATCAATAATAATATTTCTATCATCTTTTTCATGAAAATGCAAAAAAAAGAAAAAGAAATTCAAAAGTTTAAAAAAAATTCGAACGTTTTGATAGTTTTTTTTTGATTGGATAATGTAATGAAAGAAAATTCATATACACAATTTTAAACACGTATAAATGAGTGATTAACCGACGATACGTACACGCGATTAATTTAGATGACAATTTTTGAATATTGGGCTTATAAATAATATAATAATATATGATATAATATATATATATATATATTGTTATACCACATATTTTTTAGCGAGCAATATGAGGTGACAAAACACGTATGGTCAAAGCAATGTTTCGACACAACGAATTATATAAACATAGATTTTTGCGAACATCGAACATATTCCGATTACAATGTAAATGATATAATTATTATTATTATTATTATTATTATAGCTTCGGCATGACATTCAACAGTTGTGTCTCCCTTTTTTGAGGGGGGGAGGGGAATATTTTTAATTTTTTTTAAATATTACAACTCACATAATTTAATTTTTCAATTTTCGAAAATTAATTAATTAATTTGTACTGTTATTTATAAATATATTAGTTGAAATATTTTCAATTTTGTTTTTTAGAAAAATGAAATTTTAAAAAATTTTGACGATAAAAAGAATCTTTTTTTCTTTTAGGAACAAAAAATTAAAAATTAAATTATTCGAGTTGCGAAAAAGGGAGGCAATATTGCTATCTTAAATCGTTGAAGCTTCGAGATCGCGCCAAGTTGCTAAAAGTGACAATGATCTCACCGGTGATCTCCTATAACCAAACTTTTATAAAGCTAAATAACAAAAAAAAAAGAAATAATATCACTGCATGTACAGTAGGTAAATTATTCGCCGCTATAAGCTTTTAATTTTTTTTATAGAATTTTTTGTTTGTTAAAAAACCTCAAGAGTCTCGGTACCAATTTATTCGAAAAACACTTTTTTTGATAGACTAAGAGAAACACCAAAAATAATGAAATTACCATTTAAATAGCAAAGAAAAAATATAATTAACAATGGTAATTGTAATACTCAATAAAAAAAAAAAAACGTTTTGTGATGTTCAATTATATTATATTCTTAATATTATACCAGAATTGTAGTTTTAGGGCATTAAAAAATTTGTGATAAATTTCTATATGTCGAATGTGTTTGTATAAACGAAAAAAAAAATACAAAATACTCAATGAGAAAAACTATCAAAATTAATATTAAAAAAAATTTTGATAGTTCTTTTTCATGTGCTCAAAATTTACGAATACTCAAAAATTCGTCTTAGATTCTTATAAAATAGAGATAAAAAAACAATTTTTGTATATCAAACCAAAAAAAAAAGTTTGATCTTGCCTTCTGAATCGAAAAAATAACTGTGTTTATATTATACATAAAATGCAAATTGTTATATACAAAGATGATTGCGAGGGAGAGAAAAAAAAATATTATAGGAAAAAAGGTCCCGAGACTCCTGAGAAAAATATATTGTTTTTTTTATAAATATCCTGAGGCCGGATTTTTCATTTAATCGCGCGAGAAAGTGCAAAAGAAAAAAAAAATTGTGAGAATGAGAAAAAAAATTACAAATTCAAAAGATAGATTTTAGACATTAATGCAATATTATTACTTTAAATAAAAGAAATCGCGATGAGCAATAAATAATTGATCTTTGATTTTTATTAAATTTTTTTGGCAAAAAAATAATAATAATAAAATAAACATCGGAAAAACGTCATTTTTTTTGTAAATACGAGAGCAATTATTATTATTATATGATTTTGTCATTGTCATCATCACGACTATTCTTTTTAATTCTGTTAATTAATTTAATATATCATTATTTAAATTAATCATTAATTTAAATTAAAAATAATTTATTTATTAGTTTACTAAATTAATTAACAATAACCATTGATTGTATTTATTTAACTAGTCATTATTATATTTATTTAGCGAAATTTTTCAAAAATTAATTAATTATTAATTCATTGATTGATATATTTATTAAAAACTAGTCACTAATTTATTTATAAAGAAAAAAATTTTTTAAAAAAGTCAATGAATTAATTAATTAATTAAAATTTTTAACTAGTCATATTATTTATTTAGCAAAATTTTTGTCGTCGATTTAGCAACTAATTATTTATTTTAAAAAACATTTTTTGTAAAATTATTTATTAAAGACAAATTTTTTATATTTATTTACGCCATATATTTAATTTGTAATAATTTTTCTTCTTTATAATTTCTCCGATTGCATTTATTTACATTGTCATATTATTTATATAAAAATTTATTATTTTACAAATTGTGCAAATAATTACTTTTTAAAAAATAAAAAAAAATTCGTAGTAAAATTATTTATTATACAGAAAAAAAAGAAAAACACCATAAAATTATTATTATTGTGCTATATAAATACAACGATTTGATACAACGATCGCATCCAGAAAACGCAGTGAATTTATTGTGAGATTTTTTACGCGAGATCCGCCATTTTTTAGAAAAGAGAATAAAAAGACCAATAATTAAAAAAAATTGGTCTATATAATTATTTTTTTAGAAACGCGACGCAAGTAATGTTATAAACAAATAACTCGTTGAGTCATTTTTAAGGCAGTACTGATTGTAAGAGGAGCATATCCGCTTTGTTTGTCCTCATTTTTGGACAGTTTAGTAATGCTAGCTTTAATTAATAACAGTCCGTTATAGAAAAAAAACAGCATTTAAGATGAGAAATGTGGAACAGAACATTTTTTTCAAGAGCAAAAAAATAAAAAAAAAACCGTTGAAATCGTGAAAGATCATTTTCCCGATCGCAATTATTTTTCTTTTTAATCTATTGACTTAATTAGTTAATTACCAATTAGCAAATTACTAATTAGTAAATTATTAATTAATATATTTCATATTAGAAAAATACTAATTACAAAATTACTAATTAGCGTAATACTAATTAATAAATTGCTAATTACTAATTAATAAAGTTCTAATAAGTAAATTAGTAATTCAGAATTACTTATTAATAAATTGCTAATTAGCAAACTGCTAATTATTAAATTACTAATTAGCATATTACTAATTAATATTTTTCCAATTAGCAAACTACTAATTAATAAATTACTAATTAACAATTTAATAATTAGCATTGATAATTAATAACTTCAATATCATTAAAAAAAATATATTGATAATTAATAAAAATGCCAATTTCACATTAATCGAACACGTTAATTATTAATAGAATTTGATAATCGCTTATACAGAGACATTTTCGTAAATTGCGAGAGGACGCTTATTATAAGTAGAGGTAATTTTTTAATCGTTTAAAAAAAACTTGCGAATCATTTAAAGCCAACTCGGATTAAAATCAGTGAAAGCTCAATAATCTGTAAAAAAAATATGCGTTTTAGGAAAAAAAGGGGGTTATAAAACAGATTCGACATAAAAAATATAGAGGTGCTCAAAAAAAGTGTGTACAAAATAGATGAACAACAATTTAAAAAAAATGAAACACGATAATATATTTATTATTAAAAAAAATGAAATAAATACAAAAAATAGCGAAATAAAGAAAAGAAGCGATATGGAGAAATAATGAAAATAATTAGAGATTTAGAGAAAAGGTTTTTATATCCACCACACTATACGGTTGGATATGTCTATTTAGAATATTTATTGTCGTCTATATACTTTTTGACGTTCTTCGCGATCAAAATTCTTGGCCTCCACTCGCAATCCTCTGCTTTTTAAAAATTCAAATGCAAATTGGAAATTTCTAAAGATTTTTTTTTTCACTTTTATCAAATATTGTATGTAAATTTCTCGGGATAACATTTTTTTATAACTATTTCTTACCATCTTTTTTGGGGAGAAAAAAAACAGGACATTTTTTTTTCTTTGCCTTCGCTATATTTTTTTAAATAAATGGAAAATTTACGAATTAAAAGAAAACAAAAATAATAAATGCCTTTTTCAAACAACAATTACAATTTTACATAAAAATGTTCGAGTTTTGCATTTGATTAAAATGAAATTTAAATAAATTTGAATTTCGAATGCGAATTTTGATGTTTCTGCAATGTTAACAAATGATTTTTTTTATTTTTTAAATTTAATTTAACCTTTTGTGGCATATATTTTTTTATGTGAGGGTAAATAATTTCTTTTATCATTATTATAAGAAATTTTATAATATAAAATAAAAATTATCATTATTAAAAAATCGAAATTTTTTTAAATATATTTTTTTAATAAATATAATTTTTTTAAAAATTGAATTGTGGCAAAAAAAATGCAAATTTGAAAAGTATCTATAAATTTTACGATGTTAATAATTAATCGCGAATTAAATATTTTAGAAAATTTCCAATTTGCAAGAAACTTCTAATATTCTGCTCCTCTTTCACTCTATTTTCCTCTATGTATATTTTCCGTCTTAAATGAAGAATAAAGCGAGAATCCACAGTCTGGATGGTACAATAATAATAATAAAAAATACATCAATTTTAATATTCAGCTATAATATGAATTTATAATTTGATAAAAATACAAGAGAAAATATTTTTAAAAAAATCAAAGACTTTGACTTATAGTTATGTAGAATTTTTTGGTATACATTAGTATATATACCTCTATATAATAATAATAAATGTGAATCTAGGCAAAGGCTGAAAAGTGCAATAGAGTGTGGATTTAGTATCGATAAAAGACTATTAATCGACCATATAATAGTTTATCTTCCGGATATCGACTGCCGCTTTAATAAAAAAAAGCTTTTTTTGAATTCTTCTTTTCTTAATTTTTTTCATTTTTTTTATTACTCCTTTTTTTGCTCTTGTATCGTACATGATATATTTACTCTAATACCTACTTAAAAAACTATAAAAAATATTCCCAACTGTAACTTGTAAAAATCTAAAAAAAAAACTTACACACTTCCTTGTATAAACTTTAGAGGATTATATTTATTCTTACAACTAGAGTTATAAAACACGCTTTTAAAAAAAATCGAGACTTTTATGGGCTTGCATCGAAGAAGCTTCTTTTCCATATTATATATCTCCCCCTAAAAATCGCAACTTTCAACTTTCTCTCGACCAATGAAAACTTTAAAAAAAGTAAAAAATACTCGACGATTATTTTTTTCAATTGTTTAAAGAATGAAAAATGTACACTCTTTTCTCGTTGTGAAGACTCTATTCTCTCTGATTCTATATCGAGTATTTTTTGCCTCTGATAATGGTTACTTTAAAAAAAAAAAAAAAAAAGTTACTGTGCATCGATTAAAAATTTTTACGTGAAAAATTTCATCAAATTTTGCAAAGAGTAGTTAGAAAACTATCGTAAAAAAGGAAATAAATGTAAGATTTAATTTAATAATAATAATATAAATAAAAAAAAATAGTAAATGATAAAATACAAAACTAAAAAAAAATTCTCTATAAAAAAAAGCATTCATTTTAATATTCTGTTAATTTTAGTTCATTTCAAGTTTTAAGGATAAAAAATTAAATTTATTATATAATAATAATTATTATTATTATTACTATTATTATCTATAATATAATGAAATTGGAAATTCCATGAAATTTTTCACGAGAAATAAGAGACCAAAGTTTTACTCGACTAAAAATTAATTTAAAAAAAAAACAAAACTTGCACAGTTTCCGAAATTTCGTTGGAATCTCAAAAAAAAATTTCTTAATTCATGTACATATCTAATCTCTCCTTTACTCTCTCTCTCTTTCACTCTCTCTCTCTCTCTCTCTTTCTGACCTTTTCTAAATATTTATCCCTTTGGAATATTTAACCTCTATAAACAAAAGTTTAAAAAAAATGATACATAAAAAATTTCCACTTCGTTAGATATATAAAATTTTCTAATTTCATATAATGTTCATGATAAAAATTTATATTTAATAAAGAAAATAAACACTTCTAATTTCCTGAAATATATTGAATCTAATTTCGAATAGAAACTTTTAAAAAATTCTCTAATCTACATAAACAATTTTCAAAAAACTGAACTTTTACATAGAAAAACAATTTCCAAAAAAAAGTAGAAAAATACTCTATAATTATTCTTTTTCCAAAAAACATATATATATGTCCATTTTTGACACTTTTGAATTTGGCGGTAAATTTTTTTTTTACCGAAAATAAATATATTTTTCAATTTATACGAAAAAAAATGTTAATACTTTGAGAATCCAATGAGAAATTTCGATGTCATTATATTGATAACAAACAAAAAAAATCGAGTAAAACTCTTACGAGAAATCGTTAGACTGATGTATCATTAACGGGGGAACACTTTCGTTTGCTGCCTGCTTTGTCGGTAAAAAAAAAAAAATAAATCAAATAGTGATACATAAAAAGCAGTAATAATATATGAGACTTTAATATAAAATAAATAATATAAATACCATATATATAATAATGAGTAAATAATTTTAAAGACATTTAGTGGATTGCAAATTAAAAGCGAATAAGAAAAACTATTATATATTCAAGAAAAAAAATCCGTTGACATTATTATATAAAATTAAAAAAAAAAAAAGAAAATAATGCGCTTTATTAAAACAGAAAAGGAAACACACGAAACTTATTAGAACAAAAAAAAAAATGTGTAAATAGCCCTAATTTTAATTCTCTGTATTAAAAAAAAAATAATACAAAGTTTGTTTTTATTTTATCAAGAGATAAAACAAAAATGTACGATTGACCAAAATAATGAAATAGTTTTTTCGAATTAATTGCGAAATTCGTTTGATGAATATTTTCCTACTAGAAATATAATACAGAATAAGTAACAAGTTATTTTGTTTATTATAATTTATCTCATAAATATGCATTCAAAAATTCTTTATTTTAATACATAATAATAATTATTAATTACAATTATTATTATTATTATTAAATTAATTTATTTTATTATTATTTTTACTTTCTAGGGGAAATGATTCTTATAAATTAATTAGGTTTGAAGAAATTTCAATAAAATTTCTCTTCATCAAACAACTTTCATGAAATTCGAGAAAATAATTTAGAATTTTTTTGTCGTGCAAATATTTGATAATCTAGATGATAATAGGAGTAATTTGATTAAAAAAAGGACCGTCGTAGGCTTAAAAAACACTTGAAACACGCTTTATAATTATAAAGTATGATTATTGGCTTCACACACACACACACACATTATATATTGTACCTATAAATCAGGAAGCTGCGTCTCAATATTCTTGACATTAGAGTGAAATATTGTTCGCTGAGTCAGAAAGCTATAAAATTGCTTACGAGTATATCGAGGTTATACACATTACTTATTACGAGATTATATTACAAAAAAGAAAAAAAAATTCCCCAAAGTGCGAAATTTACGTGAAGCACCAATTATTATATTATATGTATATAAAAAAAAGAAATGAAAAAAATTATAATGGAATTTTTCAGAAGAGAATTTTTTTCATTTTTCCGACAGGTGTTTTTTTTCTCCTAAAAGAGAAATAAAGAGAAAGAGAATAATTCTCATCCCTTTTGTTATATAAAAAAGGAGAGATAAATTAAGGTCAAATTCCGTTGACCCCGGTTGAAATACCCGTGTCACCTGTTTGTTCTCACCTACTGTATTTCGAATTTTCGAAATACACATTCACAGTGTGAACAAATTCACAAGGTTGGAAAAAAATTCTTCCCTCGGGAGAAGCTTTCAACTTTTACAATTTTTTTTCTTATATTTTTCATAAGATAAAAATTTTACCATCAATCAATTATATATTTAATAAATATTAAATAGTAAAAAAAATTTAATTCCTAATTTAAAAATGAAGGAACAAAAAATTATATATCTGAATCCGAATAATTTTTACGACATGAAAATAAATTGTAGAGAAAGAAAATCCTTTAGATTATCTCTCCTTTTTTTCTCGTGTAACAATTGGGAATTTTTGTTGATACCAAAAGCTAGGATACATTATTCATGACCGACAAGTAGATAACGGACATACGAGCTCATAACTATTACATTCAGGTTATTTCTTAAAAAAAAAACTGACAAAACAAAAAAAAATCCCATGACAAAAGACAGGGAGAAATTTCACCTCGTAAAACCACAGCATCACACGCAAATTCAAATTATATGCCTCGGAAAAATATAAAAGAAAACTGTAAAATCAACCATTAAAAATATAAAAGATTCCTTTTGTTCTTTTTTACAAGCGCAAACACAAACTTTGAAATTTATATAGAATGCCAAAAGAGAAAAAAATTTTAACTATCAAATAACATAAAGTTTTTGCGTGCATTTTAAAAATCGTGTAAATAATCTCTTAAATTCCACATGTATATTAACTTAAAAAAATAATAATATGAACAAAAAATTAGGCGCATATTTATAACAAAATTTAGTGTTTGAAAATTTAAATTAAGAATCATCATTATAATGGGTCAATATTCGATAAATATCGGTGATGAGATAATAATCGAAAATATAATGAAAAGCAATTGATATGAGAAAAATTATCATAATTATACGATTGAGGAGTTTACGAAACACAGCTTTTATAAATAAAAAATAGATAAAAAATTATCATTAATAATGGGATAATAATTTAATGGAAATTGAAGAGATGAAGCTGTTTTTCAGTTAATGGTGAATGCGAAAAAGGTTGCAAAATTCTCAATGGGGCTGTTCTTTTTCTAATTTCCCCAGAGTTTTGTACAAGCTGACGTGATGACGCCAAACTCCTCAATTGCATTTTGGCAATATATACCTATATACAAATTTGTATATTGCCATGTTGACAAATTGCCCCCAAATGACATTTTATCCTGCCAAACGTGAATTATATAATCAGTATCCTAATGTCAAATTAAATAATCTTTAGAAAATCACAACAAAAATTAATAATAATTTTTTTATAACTGAAATTTAGAAAATTAATTGTTTAGAAACATTTTCAATATTTTAATGAATTAAAAAATTTTTGGTAAAGAATTTCTTGAATTCGAGGGTGTTATTAATTATCAGTTGAAGAAGAAGAAAACAAGAAAAATTCAGAAGGAAAAGAAAAGAAACAAAAAAAAATGTATGGAAAATAAAGAAAATGAATCTTAAGAAAAGGAAGAAAAATAAGAAGTTAAACCTAAAGATAAAGAAGTAAAAGCAACAGCAGAAAAAAAAGAAGATAAAAAGATTTCGAAGAGAAAAAAGAAAAAAGCAGGAAAAAAGTGAGAATATAAACTATTACTTTGAAGTATATTTGGCACTAGTTGCTTACTGAACAAAAAAAGAACAAAAACGGGTGATTAATGACGATAACAAAAGAAAAAGAAAAATTTAACGATCTCTTTAAAATTCCAAGTCTAACTTCAAGAATCACTGTCCTGTAAGTACAAATTTAAAAAAAACAACAGATTTTTATTCAAATTAATAAATCAATGAATTTGTGAAAAAAATCTTTATTACTAATATCATTGATGGAAATAGCAAGTTCAAATCTAATCAACTGTTATAAATACAATTTTAAAAGTGTTTCCACTTTTTTTCTTTTTGAACGAGTTTAAAAACCTCAATCTAAGTGGATATAATTGAGGTCGAATAAAATTTAGTCAATTTAGTCATCGGCAATCCTTTGAAAAAGGCTTTTGTCGAAGAAAAAACAATCGATAGGTTTGGCCAGGCGCAGAGCAACAGTGTAGCATACAAAATATGTCATGCTGCATCGTTATAGGTGTGTGAGCACGTGACCACCATTATTGATCGTCAAAAGTGTAACGACAGGAGAAATAAAAAAAAAATTAAATAAAATTAAAAAAGAAAAGGAATCACGATTCGTGTGAAACAATCGTTTCACACCTCTTGTCAATAATGCAACAATAGAAAAGAAAATTTGTTGATATTAAGAATAGACGAACAGACAAATAAAGAAAGAAGAAAATTAAAATAGAAAATCTGTTATTGATAAAGAAAAAAAATCGTTTTTTTAATCTGTTCTAATTTTCAATTATATTTGAATTACGATGCTGAAAAATTATAATATAGAGAGTTTTTAATTAGAAATCGCGTTCCGAATACATAAATATAGACAGGGCAGGAAATTTGACTATAAAATTGTTAAGAGACAAGTTTAAGAACTTTCGTCATTACATACTTGACTCGAAGATGTTCCTTTCTGATCTCTTCTTTGGATAGATTTTAGTTATATACATTGAACGTTCTTCGATCTACTTCATAACGGGGCATATATGCAAATTATTCTGCTCAACAGACCACTTTAAAATTGCAAATCATTTTACCATTTTGTGTTTCCTTTTATTATTTATATAACTGTTGACATGTCTATTTTTTTCCATCTTCATGAAATATATTTGCAAAAAAAAGAATTCAATCTCGAATTTTAGAAATTCATACCAAAAATAATCTGTATTTCAGATAAGAATACTGACATTAAGACACAAAATCAAAATAAGATTTACAAACTGTCTGAATTATAAATATACTAAATTTAAAACAAAATTTCCATAACTAGGGGCAAATAAAATAAGAAATAATTTCTCAAATTTTTCAACATAATTATTCTTAAAATAAAGAAAAGTTATATTAAAAAACTGGAAACCTTAAACATAATTTATTGTTATATAATGTCAATACACACTCCAAATTGTCAAATTATCGTTATAAAAAAATTGATAAAAAATAAAAACGTTGCGCGGGTTACGAAAAGCTATGAAAAATATTATATGTTAAAAATGATGATAAAAAATATGCCGACAAATTTCGCAAAATCACGACGTCCTTTAGATTAGGAAATAATTATATTTTTTATATTATTTAATCTTTTGTTCCAGGTTCCAATAATGAAATTTGTCAAATAACTAATTTCCATTAGGAAAATAAAAGAAACAAATTCCTGAGATTATTTACAATATGTGTCCTAAGTCAATGAATATTTGTGCAAAAAAGTGCCTACATTTCAATATTATTCTCTATGGAAGCCTGGAATGATCCAGTGTCAATTATCAGTTCGAAGCAATTACACGGGGCAAAGTGATATATATATGCGTGACGAAAATTTCGAGCAACGAAACAGAAGCAAATAATAAACGTTAAGAGCCAACATCTCGAGGGAATTATCAATTAAAAAAAATCAAACCACTTTTTCTGATGAAAAGAACATTTAAACACACTGAAATTTCTTTTAAATTAAATTAATAATTAATTTAATTTAATTATTGTAAATTAAAATAAAAATTCCAATCTATAAATTAGAATATATTAATAAATTTTTATTCTAGTTTTTGAAATTTTGAAAAATTAAACTATTTAAAAGACCATTTTTTTTTAAAATTATTTTCTTTTAGTCTGAATAAAAATTTATTTTTCAGAAAAGTGATAAATTAACAATAATTGTGATACATACCCCAAAACATGAGTCCATCCCAAACTGATATTTACAGAATATTGTTTCTGAAACAAACAAGAAAAACATCGAAATAAATATTTAAAAGCAAAATAAAAATCGAGCCCAAAAAATGACAAAAGGCACGATTTTGTTTTTGATAAAAGATTCAACAAAAAATTACAAAAATTATAATTAAGACATTGTTGCTTATGCGACTCAATTAGTGGAAAATCAATTTTTGCGATATAAGTTATTATTATTATTATTATTATTATTATTATATCAGATAAGGCCCATAAAGTCCAAAAACATAAAGCTAAACACACAAGTTACGCTTCCCGTAATTTAATATAACTTTATAGTTTTTTTTATATAGTAGAGCTGAGAAACAAACATTTATTGTCTTAGAGTGGGGCAAATTATAACATTATAAAAAATATTAAAAAAAAAAAAAAGAAAAGAAAAAAAAATCGTATCCATATTTTCTAGCTTTTACTCAACAACATTATAAATATATGTATAGTATATATACACGCAACACAAAAAAAATGCAGTAAAAAAACGGTAAAAAAAAATGCGAAGTTAACTATATTTATAGAAAATACTTTAATAAATATATATAAAATGATATTAAAACGAGAAATCGATTTAACTATTATAATATATATACATATATAAATATGAGAAAATGATGACAAAAAAAAATTATAAATATATATCTATATTAACGGGTAGATGAAACATTTATTATTATCATTATTCGTTGCCTTTTTTTAAAATAAATAAACCGTCAGTCCGTAAATTAGATCGCACATTGACCGACTGATGGTACAGTGCCATTACAGAAAACTGCATTGCATATAATTTACTTGCCAAACGGCCTCCATAATACTGTCGATAAAAACGTGATCTAAATTACCAACTGAAGGAAGGATATGAGTTTTTTTTGAGGAAAAAAATTTTATTTCTAAAAAATTGTCCCTAATTGCAAAATTATTTAGTTTGTATAAAGAAAAGCATTTTTGAAGTAGAATTTTTTTTTATTGCAAAAATCGATTTTTAAATTGCAAATAGAATGCGATCGTGAATTTAAAAAGAAGAAAAAAAAGTGACAAACACTTATAGAAAACTCGTATTTATATAGAATATATAATTAAGGGTTTTGAAAAAAAGTAAGAATATTCTGCGTAGGGCTATGCTGCCACAAATACAAAAAAGAGCAAATATTAGAATATTAATGAGAAGAAAAAATTTAATGCAGAAAGCAGGTATAATAAACGATTTAAAAATGTACTTATTAAAAAATAAAAAAAGGTAACCAAGCATTAAAGATTAAATTGAAGACCTAGTACAAGATTTTCCAATTACACATACACATACACACAAGCTTTTAAGCTTTTAATATACACAATGTTATACAAAAATATATTACATATAGAGTATAACATCAAGTCCCAGAGACGTCGAATAAAAAACATTTTTCATCAGTTGTATAAAAAAAAAAGAAAATATATATACATCGAATTTTTTCTGACATGTAAATAAACGTCGTTTTACTCAACAATTGACTGACGATCAGTCTACGAATTTTTCTCTCAATGTATAATATGTGATACTTCTTGAAATACTTTATTCTCCGTCGCGTGGTGTACGTCTTTGGGATTGACGCATATTATTAAAAAAAAAAAAAAAATAAAAAAAAATTATGCCGACTTTCCTTCTCAGAAAATATGAAATTATGAAATATCGGAAAATTAGTAAAATTATATTTTACATGTTTATTTTAATTTTTTCCTGTTTCTTTGAGAACAGTTACAATTTAATTATTAATAAATTACAAAAATTAATAAATTAATATAAAAAATTGGGAAAAATTACAAAAAAGGCCGGTAAAAATAAAAATTATATTGAAATAAAAAAAAGCAATTTGAAGAAGGTAAAAAGTAAAAAAATTCGTAATGTCATATTTTGTGAAAGAATACACAACTTATATTGTTATCAAAACTTATTCTAACCGTAGTGCTAAAAGATGTACTTAGCATTTACGTAGAGAACACTAGACATTATTAATGCCTAAACTACGATTTCTGTCTTCAGCTCGGACTTTTTTTCCCACCTTCATTTTTTCTCGATTCTTTAATTATTTTTTTCAATATTTTCCTTAACTAATTCAAATATTGATCTAAATTCGATATTGCTCAAAAAGGATTGAGAAAATGAGTATAGAGAGGAAGAAAGAAATAGAGAGAATATAAATAAATGAGAGAGTGCAAAACAAAAAAAAGGTCCGAGCTGCATAGATTTCGCCTAATAAGGTAGTGATATATATATAGACTAAATAAAAAAAAAAAAATAAATAATAGAGTGCTAATGATTAGGTTTTTTCATATTCGGTGCACAAGACTCAGAATATTTACGAAAATCTTATTTTAAAAAATAACTGGAATCGTAATCGATTAATTTGTTAATTAATTAATTTATTAGTTAGTTAATAAATTAGACGATTAATTAATTACTCAATAATATAAAATTAACAATAAATAAAATAGTAAAATTTATTTATTAATTAATAATTATAATTTATCCAAAAATTGCAAATCAGTCCAAAATTATTGTAAAAAATTTCAATTGTTCAATAAAAAAGAGAACTGAGTGTTGAGTGTCATTTATGAAAAAAAGAAGTAGAGGACGTATTTGTAGCACGGTGTGAAATAAAAAAAAAATAAAAAAAAATGTTAGTGACGCTAGATGATTAACTTTAAGCTTCTATTTCTCACTAACGAGAAACTCATTTATTACTAACGATATTTACAAGTTTGTATTAATTTGTAATCTAGAACTAATACAAAACTCCATTGTATGAAGACATTACGCCAGGAAGAAAAAATAAGAATTATAAAAACAAGAAAAAGAAATTTTTTTCTTATTATTAATTATATTATTGCGAATGCTTTTAACCGTCACTTATAAAAAAAAATGAAACAAAACGAAGGAAACGTTGAAAGGTTGATGAAAAAAAAGAAAAAAAAATAAAACTGGTTTTTCAATTTTTTGAGTTTATATTGTCTTTGTATATCTTGTCGAATGATCTATCTCTCTCTGATTGTATATCGGGCCTTTCCTCCAAAACGACACTTTACCTATCTCATAGTGTTGGATGGTAATGTTACGACAAAAGATGACGAGAAAAAAAAGTTAATTGAACATTGTTATCTATGTAATACAACATAGGATGTTTTGTATTATATTTTCATAATAAATAGAAACGTAGAAAAAATGTATTCACCATATTTGTGTTTTATTATCTCCCATCCACCAAAAAAATAAAATTTATTTATTTTAATTAATTTGTAAATACTTTAAGTAATTTAATTTTCCTAAGTGTAAAAAAATTATTATTATTTTTATTATTATCAAAAAAAATTCTGAATTTAAATTTCATTCTCTTTTGCAAATTTTTTTAAATAATTATTTATTTATTATTTATATTATTTTTCAGATCGTCATTCAAAGTTTTTGATTAATTGACGTAATATACGAAATAATTTAATGGTCACATATGTGTGTATTGAGAAATATAGGTATAAAATATATAAAAGTGAAGTATCTGCGTACTTTACCGAATGAGGGTTGCAGACCTCGTCTATAGAGTTGGTCACGTATTAGCACTCGATTAAAAAAAAAAAAAAAAAATTGTGCTGCTCTTAGCTTGTATATCCGCTCCAATACCAACAACTTTCATATCAAATTAAATTTTATTTCTCTCAAAGGGTAAAAGTTAGGGTTAAATTTTTGAAAATTATTTTTTAAATACTTGCAAAAATATTTTTTATAATTTCAAAATACAATTTTTCACACACAATTGAATTGCAAAATATTTTTAACATGAATAAAAAATAATATGTAAAAAAAATTGTTTGCTTTTGCGAAATAAAAGATAAATTATTGTCATCTCCTGCAAGAGGTAATTTACAAAATTTATTGAAATTCAATGATGTAAAATTACATATTCTATGACATTAGGATCATAAGAAGAAACCGGCTCATGTTATCTAACGGATAAAATCGTTTTAAAGCATTGAGAGACTACGAATCAAGGAATAAAATAATCTTAGATTATTTACTACTGATTCCTTGAAAGAGCAGCACACATCAACGATGGAAAAATAAAAAAAAAAACAATTTTCAAAATTTACCAGGTTGGTCAGTTTTTATTTTTTTAAATTATTCTTCTCTAAATTTTTATTGTATTGAAAATAAATTAGATTTTTCGTTATATAAAATTTTTCGCTACAAAAAATATAAAAATAAATTTTACGTATCACTTTTTCTTTAATATCTGACAATATATAATATCGATTTACTGTCAATAGATGAAGCTATTACTTCCGGAAAGAATTTAAAGCAATTAAAAGGATTTCAATGATACGTGTGTGTATGTGTGTGTGTGTGTGTGATGTAACTCAACTGACAGTAAATTCGAAAATTTAGAGTTTGATTTTCGAACAAATGAAAAATTTAATTAAACGATTGAATGTCGAATATATACGCGTATACGATTCGGAAAATTAAATTATAAAAAATAAAATTTTATATTCACGCATCACGGTATAAATTTCATTTTGTAAAATAATAAAATTTGTTAAATGTAAACTAAAAATGTCAGGAACTTTTTCCATTTTTTTTTATATAACAATTTCAAAATTTTATTTAAACAATATTTTTTATTACAAATTTTATCCTTCTAATTATTATTCTTCCTCTGCTTTTCATTATTTTTCAACATTGATTTACGACTTTTCTTATCAAGTGACACTATAGTTCTTTCACCAATCTTTTTTTTACGAGGAAATAAAAGAAAAGATAAATCGTGAATAAGTAAAAATAGTAAAAATAGATTCTTTTTTATCCTCCTAGAAAAAATGCAAAAATAAAATTCTGATAATATTTTCCCAGTCTTTTTTTCGTCAAGAGCATTGTGGGTATATATAAAGAAAAATTCTCCGCGACAAAAAATATGAATCCTTTTCAAGCAAGTATTGGTAATTTCTTTTTTTTTTTACTTTTCTATTTATGTATATTTTTTATGGGGGGAACTTATCAGAGACCGAGTATATTTATAGTCTTACGTACGAATCCATTAAGAACATTATTCTTGACCGAATTTCAAATATCGTGTGCTAATGTTTCTTCCATTTTTGACGACAGAAAATAAAGTGAACATTCGTGTTTAAATCAGAGTCTATACATCCTCTGCAATAATCATCGCTTTTTTTGCAAAATTTATAATTTCTAAATAACGAAACTTTCGCTTCTTAGGTCATTCGATTAATTTTGTTCAAAAAAAAAAAATTCACTTTATTTTCTCCTCTCGTTACACTGAGACGAAAATACAGAAACAATAAGACACAATAGAAAAATAAATAAGTAATTTTTAATCAAAATATTATCTTAATAATAAGTAATGAATAATTGTAACTATAATAATTTTCATTAATTATTTTATTAATAATTTTTTAATTGTTAATTAACAAGTTTTTAATTTAAATAAATGACTTTATATTTTTAAGACAATGTTTATGCGCAAAAATTTGTTGTTTTCTTTTAGGTAAAATTAGAATAAAATGGTTCAATTTGTCTATTTTTTGATATTAATTTTTGGTCTTGTAAATTGTGAATTATCCGAGATTGTTGAAACAACAAAAGGACCAGTTCAAGGAGAAATTTTAACGACTATTACGGATTCTGTTAGATATTCATCTTTCAAAGGAATTCCGTATGCAGAAGCACCACTCGGATATAACAGATTTAGGGTATGTTTTAACTAAATATGTATAATTATAATTTAATTTTTAATTTAAGGAATAAAATTTAAGTTTTAGTTAAATTTTAAAGTTTTAAATTTATAAAATTAAGTAATTAATATTTGAATTTTTTGATTCATTAGCCTCCAATTGAAAAAAAACCATGGTCGGAACTTTTATCAGCCACAAAAGAAGGAAGTAATTGTGTTCAAGTTGACTTTGTTTATAGAAACTTAACCGGCAAAGAGGATTGTTTATATCTAAATGTTTACACGCCACACGTAAGAGCTTAAAAAAAATAATTTATAACCATATATAATTATTTATAACATTATCTAACTTCAATGAATAATTGAACATTTTTTATTTACCCTAAAAAAAATAATTTCCCTGTCAACAAGAGTAATTTTTTTTTTAATTACAACATAATTTTTAATTTGATTTCATTAAAATTTTATGTCGCATTTTATTACACCAATCTTTTTATTCTCCACATTTAATTTTTTTTCATTTTATTATATGAATTTTATACTTCACAGTGATTTTGATATTTTTTTAAAAATAAATGTTTAATTTTATAAATTATTATTATTTTTTAGATACAATTAATAAAAGAGGATGTGGAATTAAAACCAGTTATGGTATGGATTTATGGTGGATCCTTTCGTGCAGGATATGGAAACAGTTCACTCTATGGACCAGATTTTATAATTCAGGAAGGCGTCGTCCTGGTTACCTTCAATTATCGTTTAGGTCCATTCGGTAAGACCTTCAAGATAAAATGAATTAACTTCTCGAGGCTTTCAATTGCGAAAATAGAAAATAATTTATTATGAAACATTGCTTATACTTTTTTTGCACGCATTTTTTTTATATATATATATATAAACTGTAGTAAATTTATTATATAAGAATGAGTCAACACTTGTTTTCCCTCAATCGTTTTAAATATATAGTTACTTTTTTTTATAAATTAAATATAAATCTTATAGTTGTTTTTTTCAATCTATAAACAAGGATAATAGTTTTCTTATAATTTTCTAATTGTTGTAAATTGATAATTGTTAACCTTTATAATTGCAAATTATAACAATTAGTGGTTTAAACAAATTAGAAATTTCTTCAAAGAAAATACTTTGTTGATTTAATTAAATACTGGTTTTAACGATCCTTTTATTATTGCAATTAAAACCAATTTAATTATACACATTTTCTGTTTGCAAAATATATGGAATTGTATTTTTTTATTACAAAATGTAATTTTTTAGGATTTATGTCACTAGGACATCCAAATGCCACAGGAAATGTGGGTTTAAAGGATCAAAATCTTGTTCTAAAATGGGTTAAGAATAATATAATAAAATTTGGAGGTAATCCAGATAATGTAACAATTTTTGGACAAAGCGCTGGTGGAGTTTCAGTGGATTTTCATTCACTATCAGAAATGTCCCGAGGTTGTAAAAAAATTATATTATAAATAACACTTTTAATTAATTAGTAATTTAGTTAACTAATTAGTTAATTAATTATTTAATTTATTAGAATAAATTTTTCGAATTAGGATTATTCCATCGATCGATATCAATGAGCGCTTCCGTTTTTTGTCCGTGGGCTTTTCACGTACCCGAAGAAGCTGTAAGACAAGCTTTTAAGCTCGGAAATTCCCTTGGCATGAAAACATCAAAAAAAGAGGAATTATTAGAATTTTTATACCAAACTTCAGCTAATGATATTATGGAGAAAACCGAGCTTCTCAGTTCGGTAAAATTTTTTTGTATTTTGCAAATAAAAAAAAACAATTGAATCCAGAAAAAACTAAAAAGATTTTAAAATAAAGGAAAAAAATCAATTTTTTTTAAAAAACTAAATAAATTTTGTATTTAAAAAATTTATTTTTCAGATTAATCCCCCTTTTAGACCAACTTTAGAGGATCCTAATATTGCTGATAAGGAAGAAAAATTCATGACAGAATGCTACCTAACAAAATATAATACAGGAAATTTCTACCAGGTGCCTCACTTAACAGGTTTCACGTCTCAGGAGACAGTCTATTTCGCTAGTGGTATATATACATTATGAATATATGAAAAAAATATTCGATTTACATCGTTTGACACTAAAAAAAACTTTTTTTTTCAAAATTTTATTTAATTTAAAAATTATTTTTTTCTACTATCATTATAGGTATTGAAAAAATAATTCAATTAGCGAATCGAGTTTTATGTTCAAAAAAATCGCTAGAAAACATTGATTCATGTTTGAATAGACAATCAAAAAAAATTATTGATATTAATTCTCTCATTATCAGCACAATCGTCAATGTAAGAAAATTACGTTTTCGTTATTTTAACAAGCAAAATTCAGTTTAAAAAAAATTTAATATTTAAAGTTTTATAAAGATTTAATTACTTTTAATTAATAAAATTTTAATGAATTAATTAACTACCGATATTAATAAATAATAAAATAGTACTAGTATTATTAATAATAATAAAAAATGTAATTCTATTAATAGAATTAAATCTGAAATTATTACAATGTTTTAGCAAACGAAAATAATAATGAGATTTTTTTTTGGAAACAGGAGACGTCGGATTTAATGTTTGTGGCTGGAATTGACACTAAGCAAAGACTACTGACAAAAAGCCAATTAGTACCAATTTATTATTATCGCTTAATTTTTGACACTGAACAATCTTTGCATAAAGTCTTATATCACGTCAACTTGAACGGTAATTTTTTTTTTTAATATTTATACTCCTTATATTTCTCTATCTCTTTTACAGTAAAAAAAATTTAATTTCTTTTAGAAAATTTTTTCTATTTCCATTGTTTTATTTCATTTGAAGTTAATTATTAAATTTTTTTATTAATTATAAGTACAAATTTGTAAAAAATTTGAATTCTCTTTTTGGACTATACGAATTCGATCTAAAGTAATAAATTCTCAAACACTAAAGGGAGAGAGAGAGAGGGGGGGGGGAGCCGTGAATTATTTCCGCGATCGTAGTTTGGAAAACGTAAATCTTATTTCGACATTTATCGGTTATTACATTCGTTCTTCAGGAACTGCACACGGGGATGATTTTGCCTACCTGTTCTACATTTCACTAGCTAATCCAACCCTGGATCCCAATGATCCTGTATCAATCATAAGAAAACGAATGGTTCGCATGTGGACGAATTTTGCAAAATTTGGGTAATTATACTAATTATCATTTTTTAATATATAAAAATATTTTTTAATGATGCCCATTAATTTTTAATTTTTCGTATTTATTTTCTTACTAATAATATAATACAAATTAATATATAGAACAATAATAAATTTTCATTTTTTTCAGAAATCCAACACCAATAGGTGAAAATGATACATTACTAAATGTCGAGTGGTTGAATTCGGGAAAATCGGGTCAACATTTAGAAATTGGTGAAGAATTAAAAATGATGGCATATCGTCCAATATCACATGGTGCTGAAGTTTATCAAAAAGGTCAAAATTTTGTAGCATTCAAACAAAGTGGATGTAAATTAAATTATTCAATTAAGTTTAATTAAAAAAAACGTTTTTAATAATAAATATATTTTTATGAAAAAAGAAGAAAAATAAATAAAAATAATTTTCAATACCAATCCAATTATATCGTAAAGCACAAAATTTTCAAAAAAAAAAAATATGGGGAAAAAATTTTCTTTCCATGACTAATATACTTTCATAATGTTACAGTATAAATTTACGTAATTCTTATCCTTATCACTGACATAATATAATTACTAGTTTTCAACATCAAGGTTGTTAACTATATAAACAAAAATATCTTTCTATAACACGTACTCTTTTTTTTTTGATTCCGAAAAATTTATGAAATATTAAAAAAATACCACCACAGAGGTTTGAATTATATGTAAAAGTTGAAGAAAAATTTCAAATTTAATAAAAAAAAAGCTTAGCTTCCGAATTATGTACAATGTTGTGAATGAAATATAGAAAACACAATTTTATCTCAATTCGATAAGCATATTTGTCAATAGGCTTGTAAAATGAAGAAACTAAAGTTGATTATTATTGCTTCATTAAAAGAACAAAGAGCAAAGACACTGTATTTCAATTTTTTTTGGAAAATTTTCCACCGTAACCATTATATTTATAGAATTCTATTATTATTACAATTTCAATGAGAACAATCGCTTATCAATAATTATTATACCTAAAGTCATTAAAGCATCTAATTTGAACTTAATTATTATATAAATTATTTAAATATTTTATTTATTATTTTTATTATAAATTAATTATTTATAATTATTTTATTAAATAATCAAATTTCATTGAAATTAGTGAAGAAATAATTATAAACAAAATTCTAAAGAGTTTTTTTTAATTTTTTTCGACAAAAATTAGATAAAGAATATCTTTTTTCAAAAAGTCTTTCTTCAATAAAAATGAAATGGTTTTGTAGATAGTATTTTGTTTTTCATTTTTACTTTACAAAAAAAAAAAAAAAAAGGAAATAGTTTCTTTATCGCGCTAGTAAAACGTTCCTCGCACTGAAGTGTTTGTGTATAGTTCAACATTGTATAAACTTATTCAAGCGAATTGTAAAGGTAAAAGGAACAAAAGAGAAAAAAAAGTAATCCTATAAAAATGATGATACAGTGAAAGTCCAATGACACAATATAATTAACCAATAAAGTGCAAATTAAAAGGTAATTAATTAAATATTAATTAAACATTCACTGCATACTAGACATAAAATCTCCATTATCTTTTTTTTCATGAATAAAAACAATCAAAAAATGATTAATCATTTTTTTTATATTATTCTAAACATTGATATTAATTTGATTTTCTATATAAAAAAAAAGAATATTAGAATAAAAGAATATCATAAATCATTGGACAATGAAATAGTCGAAAAAATTAATTATTTCACTTATTAAATTATTTAAAAATTATTTGATATAGATTAACTTAAGTTTCAGTGATTAAAAATTAATTTGACATAAATTTGAATTTCGGCATTTCTTAACCATGGGCAATTTCTTTTTTAACATAAAAATAATTTAATGAATAATTAATAAACTGTCAGTTTTTAAAATTATTTTAATAAAATTTAATTTAATCTTTTTAAATTCATGTAATAAATATAATTAATTAATTTATATATATTATATATCGATAATTTAAAAAATATATCGAAAATACGATTACCTAATCTTCTATGACGTTAACCGCGTTTATGTCGCATGTATTTTGTATAACAATTAAAAAGTTGGGGTGCAGTTCCGAATAGCACATACCTCTGATTTCGATAAAACTTGGTATCCCTACGTAATTTGGTGCGCTGATTACGAAAATCATAGTGAAAATTGGCGGAAATTTAATTATCATGGTAAAAACCATAAAAAACACCATAAAATCATGGTTTTTTTCGATTATCTCGTAAAAAACAAAAAACTTCGAAAAAAGTTTTAGACGAAAGTTGTAGATCTCTAAAAAACACACATTTCATGTTTTATGCATTTTTTACCAAAAGTCATTATTTTTCGAGAAAAACGCAAAATAGTAAACACGGCCTTCGGCCGCGTAAGGTACTGCTCGCTTCTCTTTTTAAGAAATCTTGGCGAGAGGGGGTGGATGTGTCCGAAAGTAATTTGCAGAAATTATCATATTCACCATTACTCAGGATCCAACGAATTCCGCAAAATACTTTCGGCCATATCCACCCCCTCTCGCCAAGGTTTTTTTAAAAAGAAAAGCGAGCAGTACCTTACGCGGCCGAAGGCCGTGTTTACTATTTTGCGTTTACCGCTGCTGTAGACTCCACCCCACAATTTCTGCAAATTACTTTCGGACACATCCACCCCCTCTCGCCAAGATTTCTTAAAAAGAGAAGCGAGCAGTACCTTACGCGGCCGAAGGCCGTGTTTACTATTTTGCGTTTTTCTCGAAAAATAATGACTTTTGGTAAAAAATGCATAAAACATGAAATGTGTGTTTTTTAGAGATCTACAACTTTCGTCTAAAACTTTTTTCGAAGTTTTTTGTTTTTTACGAGATAATCGAAAAAAACCATGATTTTATGGTGTTTTTTATGGTTTTTACCATGATAATTAAATTTCCGCCAATTTTCACTATGATTTTCGTAATCAGCGCACCAAATTACGTAGGGATACTAAGTTTTATTGAAATCGGAGGTATGTGCTATTCGGAACTATATCCAAAAGTTGCTCAATAAAAAAAAACATAACTATTGGAAAATTTCGTTTACTAGAATTGTTGTTATTTCCTTGTATTTTTTTTTAATTATCAATTTTGCTTATATTAGGAAAGAAACAAATTAGTTTACACTTTTTTTGTCATCAGACTAAACACTGTCAAGTAAATGAAATTGAATTTTAAGTAATGTAATTACTATTTATTAAAATGGTTTTTATATCATTCATCTGAATTAATAATTCAAATTTCCCAATTTTAATGTTTGAAAATTGAAATTAATCATTTAAATAAATCATATTATCAATTATCTAAGTAATTCTTTAATTTATTGTTCAATTAATCGTTTAATTAATTATTTAAGTAATTATTTATTAGTTATTTATTTATTAAATTAATTATTCAAGTAGTTATTTAATTAATTATTTAATTATTATTTAATTATTTTTATTGAATAATTATTATTCAATATTTTTATTTTTTATTTTTGTAACCTTTTTTGCAGATTTCTGAGATTTTTCTTCATGGCAGACTACTGGTTTTTATCTATTTTTTTCCGGGACAAATTAAGTTGTTAAAAAAAAATCTTTTGGGAAAACTTTTAAATGTCATTCAACCACTGTCGTTTATTCGTGAAGGGTGATACAATTCCTTTTATATCGAGACTGAGGTAAAGATATATATTTTTATTTATAAATATTATAATTTCGAGTTCTCTTTATATATATATATATATATATATATTATGAGCAAGTCAATTGGTTGCTGTTAGGCTATTTTACGTAGGCTGAAACTTGTTTCCCTCGTCGATAAAAATATCAGCACTGTCGAGACTCTCTGCCTTCACCTTTTCTGTGCAAATTTCTATACAGGGTGCTCCTTATCAATATTAAATATACATTATAAGGGACACAAAAGCAATTTTTGGAAAAAAATTTCCCAGTAAACTATTTCAACACATAGAAGACCTATTTAGTCATAATAAAAGATATAAAATCTTTTATAAAGCAACTCGACACATAAAAAATATATATATATATGAATCAGTGCGAGATGACTAATTAGTCTTCGTGTGTACCTTGAATGTTGCTGGGACTTTTTCTTCCAATTTTCTTCAGGCTGCCATCGAGTTCGTTTGCCTCGAATAACCCGAGGAGGACCCCAAAATAAAAAAAACCCCTCACTGTGATTGTGGATTTTATTGTATTAATTTTTGAGTAATTGTGATTTTTTCAAATTATTTTTATAATATGTCATGTGTGATTTTTTATGTGCGTTTATATGAGGATTAAAAAATTTCTTGAGGAAATTGCACATTTTTGAAAAAACAAAGGTTGGTTATTTTTCTTCTATGTCTACAATAATTCGGAGTAATTTTTTTTTATAAACATTTTACACTCGGAGAATAATTTTTTTTCTTTTTGCAAAAATAAAAATCTTTGAATGAAACAAAATTTTTTTTACAGTTATTTATTTAGTTATTTTATTTTTAGTGATAAATCATTTTAGTCATTATAACGTATATATTATTTAAAGAGCTTCCTTTTCAAAAATAGATTTCAATCTTATACCAGTAAAAATTAATAACCAGTAAAAATAATTTACTTAAACAACTGGTTCTATAACTTTTATATTGTATGTCCATGAGCCATTTAGCAATATTATTTTTATTATATTCATCAAAAGTAAATGTGCAATTACAGCATTATTCATGTACAATAAAGACAAAAAAAAGAACGCTTCGAAACCAAATAATTAATTTGGTTATAAAAAATTATTTTTTTCTAAATAAAAATTGGAAAAAATTTTATTTTATTAAGAATTTTCTTTTTGAACAGAAAAGTATGAAAAATGAGAAATATTTTTAACTTTAAACCATTTCATTTAAACGTGAACTTTTTTTTGTTTATTGTACATTTTGAATAAACAATTGTTTTTATTCAAAAATTTATTTCATCAAACTACTAACTGATATATCCTTTCTGATATAAAGAGTCTTTTTTGTCCCCTATAGATTGTAAACTAAAACTCAAAAATAGATAAAAAGAAAGAAAATACAAAAAATTGACTAAAAGAAAGTTCACCGAATTAAAGTTGTGCCCGGTTAAAATTCATGGTCAATGTTTGACCATGGGCCGGTTTTAAACAAGGGTCACCTGGACCACGTGCTTGACCGTGCAAAGTAAATTTATAGATACAATGGGTAGGTGCCTGCTTTGTCGACCCGTGTATATGTTATTAATTATTATTTTTATTTATTTATTTTATATAAGGGACAAACCCTTTCGTGCAAAAGTACTCTCTTACAGACTAATTGTTACAAATTGTAACAAAAATTAATAAATTTATTATTATTTTTTTTACTTTTTATTACTATTAATATTATTATAATAATTATTATTGTTTATTATTGTTTTATTATTATTATTAATATTATTATTATTATGTGTTGACATTCACTTGAATGAAAAAGATGTTTCAAATTGAATATCTCGTTTTTATATTTTATTGGCAATTAAGAAAAAAATGATTTTCACTTAGAAGTCAAGATCAAAATCTCAACTAAATATATATACATTGGGAACCGGAATGCATTTCGCAAGAACCTCGTGATTTCTGTCAAGATCAGAGAAATCATGATCGTTATATTCCTTTATTTACAAAGCTCTATGAATGCATTTAGTATTAGCTTGCACTTCTCAGTGGTAACACACTGGGTGTGATATACTTTTACATAAAAAAAAAGTTTTCATTCCTCAGCATCCCACACACGGACCAAAAGAAGAGATTACTTAGGGAGGATAAAATAATTGCAATTGCATCTCCCTGTGACTGCTTCTTTTTATTCTGTATCTCTTTTTCTTTTTTTCTTTGTTTCTATCATTTGGGATTTTTTTCCGTCCTCCCTCTCTCTCTCTCTTTCTCTTTCACTGTGGCTTTACAAATGTAAGTGCAATGTAGTCAAGTGCCAAAGTATTTTTTTTTTTATTTATTTATTTTCGTTCTTCTCTATTTATGATGCTCTTCAAGAATTCTGCGTGATTTCGTCATTTCCTGAGATGAGTTCTTTGACATTTTTCACTTTATAAGGATTAAAGAAAGGTCAGCCATTCCATTTTACTGTAAAATTTAGAACAATTTACTTCTTTCTGTCGATTCGTTTATTTCATTTCCTGATTCTTGGTCAATTTTAATTTTCTTCTCGTATTTTATATATTGCAACAATTTCAATTAATTTATACAAGTTAGTTTTTTCTTATTTTTATATTATTATTATTATTGGTTATTATTATTTTAATTAATAAGTATAAAAAATGATAAAAAATTCTTTAATTTTTTCCCGACTCAAAATAAAAATAAAAAAAAAATTTAGAATAATTTAAAAAAAACAGAGCAGAAAAATTAAAAATCATAAAAAAATAATAAAATAAAATAATTCTTTTTTTCATTGCAGTTATATTTTATGTTTTATTTTTCTTTTTAACATTTTTTTGTTCATTAAAAAATGGTAGAATTTTCAAGTACTTTATATTTGCATAATGTTTCTAAAAGAATATATATCTTATCTGCCAAATACGCATTATTCTTAACTTTTGTTGTTTCAAAATTTTTACCTTCAAATAATTTTTTGCAATGAAAAATTTTTAAATTGTTTTTTTTCTTTTTAAGTGTCTTATCTTGAGATGCAAAGTTTTTGTTGTTCAGATTAACTTTAGTATTCTAGGATTTTAGTTGTTGATTTGTCGCGTAAAAATAGTTCACTTTTTTCCATTCTATATTAACAATCGTATTATAATACCAATAATTTATCATCTATAAATTATTATATTTATAATTAATTATCATTACCTAGTGAAGGTAAATACAATTTTTTTAATTTTATTAATAATTATTTAGATTATTATTTATATTATATTTATATGTTAATTTATAATAATACTTGGAATAATAAATTACGTATAGTAAAATACTATTAATAATAAATTATGTACCTTATGATGAGGTAGAAAATTTAATAAAATTAGAAATCTCTTTTTCAATTTTTTTAAAACAGAATATATCTCACAATTTTCTGCTAATAATAATTTATATTTTTCTGGCTAATATCCTTTTTACTATATATGAGGAATTTTATTATCCTGTCTTTAAAACAATAATTGATACGTCCCTGTAAAAATTGTTAACAATTATTAAATGTTATGAAGAAGACTAAAATTTATTATTTTATTTTTTAAATATTTTTAACTCAAAAAGATTAAAATTTTCTTTTTTCTTTACTACGCACTAAATTTTATTTAAAAATATAAGAACTCATCTTTAATTATGTCAAGATCGTAATGACGAATCACCAAAATTGGTTATAACAGCTGTGAAATGATAAAAAAAACCGGTGACAAAGAGGCACATTGAATAAACATTAATTTTGAAATTTCAATTGAATAAAATTAGTGTGAAAAATTTTCTTTTTTCCATGAAACTTAAATTGTTAAGATAATTTTATATCTACAAATGTGAATCTAAAAATCATTATAAGTCAATAATAAAAAAGAAAAAATTTCCCCATTTTTCAATTGACGTAATTTAATATCCAGAATTATTATTGAAATATATAATACAAAAATGTTTAATTTTTTGCAGGTGATCAAGAATCGAATTATGCATTTTTCTATTCCATGAAGTGATTAAAAAATAATTGGACATAATCAAACAAGTGTAAAAGTAAAAATATTTCTTGTAAGTTCCTCAATTATAAAAAAAATGTTTTTTGAAAAATTTTGAAAAGAAGTTTTTGTTTCAAGACACAAAAGACATGATAAAGAATTTATAGAAAATGCAAACAAATTTACATGTAAAATGTAAATTTACATACCTGCATATCAAATCAATAAAATCAATATATGAAATAGTAATTAATAATAATAAATGATAATTTAATTTATCAAAACACTTTAAAAATGATTAATATCAAATCACACAATACTTTTTATTTGAAAAACCAGTAATATCAAAAATTCACTTGACAATTCTATACAAAAAAGAAATAGTAATTTACAAAAATGTAAATTATTAGTTTCGATGATTTTTTAATAATGAATTTAAATATTATGCATTTATAATTATACACAAAGATTTTCCAATCAATTCTCGCGATAAATTGTCAGGGATAAAATCATGTCTTGTGCATATGAAAATGTCGATAACATTGAAAACGTTATTTTGCGTCAAACTCATTTGCAATACTTTCATGAACTGTTATCTTATTCTTTTCGCTTATTCCAGTCATATGACACAAAAACCGGTCTTATGATTTACATAAAATTGATCACATGACGACCTCACGTCTATTAAACATTTTATGATTACACTTTATCATAATATATACTTTTCCCTCTTTCACCGTTTTTTTTTCATCTTTCACACTCTCATATTATAGAATCATATTATAAATTTATAAATGAAAAATGACAAAAAATAAATTGCATTCGTTATAACAATGCTGTTAACAATTTTTATTTTAAAGGGAGAATCGGATGGACAGTTAAAAACAAAAATTAGTAAAATTTTCTAAATATTAACATTTTTTTATGTTTGTTTTTTTTCTTTATAGTATTGAAATTTTTCTAAGGTTATTTTTTTATTTATTTCCATGTTTTTTGACTTCAGGAATTGATAAATTATTTTTTGTAAAAATTATCCTAATATGTGTGTGTTTACCTATGTCATTAAATTTTAGCAAATCGAAACTATAAAAACTGGACCAAAATTTGTTTTACCAATTTTTATAACTCTCTTTCGAGGTTTGGTTTTAATTTTTCATGTAAATGTAAAAATTTATAATAATAATATAGTAATATCATATATTAATTATTTAATTAACTTAATTAAATTACATAATATAAATATAAAAAAATTTTCAAAAATTTTGTTTATAACTTTAAATTCTTTAAAAGTTTAAACATATTATTTTACATTGTTTTTAAAATAGAGTTTAAAATGTATGTCAAATTAACATTTTGTTGTAAACTTGTTCCAATTTTTCCTCGCTTGTTTTTTTTTATTTTTACTTTTTAAATGTTAAAGATAATTTTTTTTGTATTTTCATTGCAATCTAAGTAAATTTTCCCTAATATTAGTTTTATAACCCGGAAGTTGTAAAATATCATTTCCAATGAATTTTAAGTACAATTTAGAAACGCGCGAAAATGCATTTAACAAAAACACTTGACACAATGTACATAATACCCATAAAGTGTAAATACTCTTGTTTTATAATGAGAGCTTGAGATATTGAAGTGAAAAAAATTATTTTCTTTTTTTAAACAATAAACGACACGAACAAAACCTGAGCACAGCTTATGCACAATCACTTTATCAGTATCGTCGGAAACAGAGTTGCCTGAGCTGGCTCTCACGACAGTTCATATTTCTGACATTTAAGTTAATCGTGTACAATTTGTTTTCTTTTTTTTTCACAAAAAAAAAAAAATAATAAATTCAACAAAAAAACCACAATCATGATGTCAGGTAATTATTTCTAATTAACATCATTAAAATACATTTCTCTCTCACTTTTTTTTCTTAATCAGTTATTCACATAAAAAAAACGTGACATAAATTTAATATAGATATAAACTTCAAACATTTATTCATTATATAATTACCGATAAAAAAATTAGACTAAATTCTACTCTGCGTTTTATTTTATTTACTAAAAATTTTACCGATTTTTTGTTTGTAAATTTTATAAAAATGTTCTTTTTTTTATAATTTTAACGTACAATTTCTCATTTAACATGTTTTCTTCACAAACAATTTACAAATGACACCTAAATTATAATACTAATATTAATAATATGAATATTGTTAAAATTAATTATTTTAATATTTATAATACTAATAATAAGAATATTTATAATATTTATAATATTAATAATTACAAAAATAAAAAAATTTACTATTTCATCAACTAGTCAACAAATTTTTTTTAAGATAAAAAAATATAACGATTATGAAAAAAAAGAAAAGTGAGGAAACATATTGTGATTAGAAGAAATGTCAATTATTTCATGCCACGTGTAAAAATCTATCTCGTTCTGTTCTATGAATAATCTACAATATATATACATATAAAAACCAAAAGAGTCTCGATTATGAAATTTTATTGTTATAGTTCGCGCGGTTTTGTTTGTTTCACCTTTTGGCTGACTTACATGTATACAAACTTATATACACTCACACAAACACAGGTTTACACAAAGAGATGCAATTGCATTCACTATCTGAACCGGATGACGCTTTTCGTTTGCAATAATATTAAATTGAGGCACGAGCCGTAAACGCAATGAAGCGTTTCATCAACGTTAATTAAATGAAAAATGACATAATATTTGACTTTTATTGTCAATAATAATGGGAAATTTTTTTTTCTTTTTTTTTTATTACTACTACTTGCAGACGTTTTGTGTGACGAAATGACAGCGATTTTACCGGAACTGGTGGTACGACGACCAGTTTACCAGCAAGATGAATTGCATCGAATTGGACAGTACTCACAGTCTCAAACACCACGTGAGTATTACGAATCACAAAACAGTGCCGTAACTCGCGTTTTGTGCCAAAAAAAAATATATATATATGAAATTTCCTCTCCAACAAAACAAAAGGAAGAAAGAGAATTGAAATGCTAACAGAAAAATCACCCTCAAAATAAGAGGAAAAAAATATTTGCAAAACAAATATTTATAGAAGAAATTTTTCTAAATTTCGAAAAAAACTTTTTGAGTAAAAACAATAATATTTCTACTAATTTTTTAATTATTTTCAACTAATTCAGTTTTAGAGAACAATAAACAATTATAAAAGTTCACTATTAATGTGAAATGGTTTAAATTTCAAAATATTTCTCATTTTTCCAAAAAGAAAATTGGAGGACTTTGTATTGTTCTAAATTTTAGAGGAAAAAATATAACAAATTTTTCTGCTCTTAATACATAATCTTATCGTTATTCGTTCATAACGTGCCAATTCATTCAACGAAAATTCTATCACAATTTATGATAAAGTAAATTAAATGCGTATCAAAATTATCTTTCGAATAATGTATACTAAATGTGTCTATGATGTATTCCATGTTATTTATTTCCTAATAAACTAATATTCTATTCGTATAAATTACGTTTGTAATTAAAATAAAAAAACGACATCTATTTTAAATTTCTTTGAAAGCAAATTTATAAAGTATTAATAATTTATAATTTTTTAATTTAAAAAAATAAAATATTTAATTTTTTAAATTATTATTTATAAGATTCAGAGAAATTAATTAGAATTCATATTAAGTATAAATTTAAAATTCAAATAGAAATAAACATTTAGTTTTATTATTTTTGTTATTTACTATTATTTTTTTAAATTTATTTGAAAGCAATTTTTTAAATTATTATTATTATGTTTTCTTAGTTTCAGAGAAATTAGCAAATCAGTGTAAAGACTGTGAAATAAAAGCATGTATAAAAAAAACAGTTCCCATTGTAGATTGGCTTTACAATTACGAATGGAAACAAAATATACTAGGCGATACAATTGCTGGAGTCACAGTGGCTGTTATGCACATTCCACAGGGTATGTTTTATAAATATATATTTTTTCAATTAAAAAATTAATCTTATTCTTTTGATTAATTAATTACTAATTAGTTCAATTATTTTTAATTAATTTGTAATTATCATTTTTGTTTTTTAATTTTTTTTAGGAATGGCGTACGCAATTTTGGGAAATGTACCTCCAATAGTTGGTATTTACATGGCATTCTTTCCAGTATTAGTTTACTCTATTTTTGGAACTTCTAGGCATAATTCAATGGGTGAAATATTTATAATATTAAAAAAAATAAATTTTATACAAAAAAGAAACAAATTATCAAAATGATTTTTGTTTACGATTTTTTGCCTTCACCTGATAATATTTAAGGAAGAATTGGATGGACAGTCGAAATAAAAGTAATTTTTGATTTAAAAAATTGGACTACCTTTTGCTTCAATTGTTTATCTAATTCTAAAATAAATCAATATCAAAAAGAAAACTAATGAAAAAAATGGCGTTTTTTTGGAATTTAGGAACATTTGCAGTGATATGCATGATGACTGGGAAAGTAGTATTAAATCATGCCACATTTCCTTCAGATAGTAATAGTACAATACCTAACAATACTTCAAATCTTGATCCGGGGAATATACAATATACTGCAACGGAAGTTGCTACAGCAGTTACATTCATGGTGGCTCTTATGCAGGTACATTTTATTTTATGACTCGTAAAATGAAAGTCTAGATCACACTTTATATTCTCAAAAAATATTTATGAATATAAACTATATATTGTATATATGTATATATATTTCAGTTGGCAATGTATATTCTACGACTGGGTGTCATTTCCTCTCTATTGTCCGAAACTTTGGTCAGTGGTTTTACAACTGCAGCCGCCGTTCATGTACTCACATCCCAAATAAAGGACCTTTTTGGTCTCCAACTACAGAAACGGAAAGGACTCTTCAAAGTTATTCTTGTGAGTAAACAAAAACCCCTTTTTATTCATAGATTTTTCTATTTGCCTTATCGAGTTTTCAAAATTTCAATTTTAAATTTTTTACGCATTTGTTATATTTTTCATATATTTTTGGGTATATTTGATATTGTATGATATCCAATAAATGTATGTAGAAGCAACAGATTCGAAGATCACTTCCGTTTATTTTTGATTCAACAAATGTTAAGAAAAACTCACCGATTGTTGATTGGAAAAGACCGAATCCTTTGATCTGAAACATTAAAAAAAAAATAAAATTGAATTATTTTTAAACAAAAATTGGAACACAATTTTTTGTAGAGTTATCATTATAAGAAAAATAAACAATATTTGATCACTTTTGAGGTTATGTGACGAGCTAATGTCAAATCGTAACAACACGTATCGCAGCGCCACTGTAATTTATGAAACACTTGTTCAATATTTTTGGCAACGGTCAGTAATTAAAAGATCTAATTTTTAGTGTCAAAAAAACATAGTTTTTTAAAAATAGTTTATATATTTTTTAATTAACAAAATATTTTAAAAAATTTCATCTAAATTTTATGATAAATAATCGAAAACTTACACTGGTCTACATTCTAATTTCTATCCTGGACTGGAACTACTTCTTCTACCACTATCACAAAAAGCGCGGGAACGGAAATGAAAATTTTTCAACACTCCCGAAATATAATCAATTTTTGCACATTTTATTTACACCAATTTACACTGTTATTAGCGATTGCGGTTGTAAAAATAATTGTCGTACACTCCCGAAATCACTTTTCAAACTAACAAACTATATGCTAACCATTTTTAAATTACGCGAACACTTTGGAAAATTTTAACTGCATGTAAAAATTTATATTTTAATTATTTATTGTTTTAACTTAGTTATTATGAATTTATATTATTATTATTTAGTTCTTTTACAGCAATTGATATTTTTTAACTAAAATCGAGAATTTTCCTACACTTTTATACACATTTGCAATCACTCACGCACTGCAGACCGACTGATATTAAATGGCGCGTCAGCTTGAGACTTTTGAGGTTATGTATCAACGTGAAGTTGGCACCAAGCTATGCGATATATCGATGCGATAACGCGATCGAAATTAGTTGCTACGTCACTTAAGAGATGGCGTTTGTTTTTGTTTTCCTACAGTTAAATCACAATTAAGTAAATAAATAAGTATTTATTATATAATATTCAATTTTTAGGAGATTTTTCTTGACAGTTTTATAATAATATATATTATATAAAAATTCTATTAACTATATTTGAATGAAGATGGGGTAAAAAAAAGATCACTTTAATGACGAGAAAAGTAGTAAAACTATAGAAAAGGTAACATAAATTTTCTAAGAATGAGAGAATATTCTAACGTACGCTCTTCGGGTCTCTCTAAACTTTGTCTATATCTTTCTTGTGCATATAATCAGAACTTTATGCCTTAGGGAGATAAAATTTAACTTTTTAGTGAACTGTTCTTATAACAGATAAGTGAACTTTTTTTTTATTCTTCGAACTCAATTTTCTCCGCGGTTTTTTTTCAGTTTTCTTATTATTATTTTTTTTTTTTAAAAAGGAATTTTCCTTTTTCTTTGAAGAGCAAAAAATAAAAAATTACAAGAAATATTTATAAATTATAATTAATTGTAAATTATTTAATTTTGATGATTTATATTTCAGACATACGTGGATATTTTTAATCACATAGGAAATATTAATTCAGCGGCTACAATTCTTTCTGCAATTACAATAATTGCAATTGTGATAAATAATGAATTTATAAAGGTAATTTACATTAGATTATATTTTAATTCAATTTTCTAATAAAATAAAAAAATATTTACAGCCAAAAATCGCGAGACGATGTCCAATTCCAGTTCCAATAGAAATGATTGTCGTTATTCTAGGAACAATATTATCAGTCTATATGAAATTACCAGAGAATTATGGAATTATAACCGTTGGCTCTATACCAGTCGGGTAATTATAATAATCGATATTATTATTATATATTATTATATTTATTATTAATTAAATTTTTTAAAAATTTTCAGTTTACCAGAACCGAAATTGCCAACATTTAGTTTATTAGAAGCAGTCGCCTTAGATAGTTTTGTGATAACAATGGTAACATATACCATTTCAATGTCAATGGCATTAATATTTGCTCAAAAACTCAATTACGATGTAGATGCAAATCAGGAATTATTAGCTCAGGTAGAAAAAAACGTTTATATTTACAAATGATCCTACTTTTTTTTATATTCATTTTAAAGAGTCTATCCCTTAACTTATCTTTAAGATCTAAATATGGGAATTTAATCGACAAAAGAAAAAATTATAAAAAAAACTAATGTTATAAATTACATTCTTGAATATAATATATAAATAAAATTTATTTCAGGGGCTTGGAAATCTTGTAGGATCATTTTTTTCGTGTATGCCTTCTTGTGCCTCTTTGTCGAGATCATTAATTCAACAGACCGTGGGAGGAAGGACTCAGTTGGCAAGTTTTATTTCTTGTAGCATTTTATTAAGTGTTTTACTTTGGATTGGACCATTCTTTGAACTTTTGCCAAGAGTAAGTATGCAAATTAATTTTATTTTTCAAATTATTAAACAAATTATAATGCCATTTCGTAGAATTTTTATAAAATATATAATTTATTTAATTTAATTTAATTACAGTGTATTCTTGCTGGAATTATAATAGTGGCATTGAAAGGAATGTTGATGCAATTAAAAGAATTTGTGAAATTTTGGAGAATGTCAAAAGTGGATGCTGGCATTTGGATGCTGACATTTCTCAGTGTTGTGATATTAGACGTTGCATATGGATTGTTAACTGGTGCAATTTTATGTATAGGAAATTTATTGACATTATCAATGATGCCATACACTTGTAAATTAGCCCTTATACCTGGTACCGAATTCTACTTGGACGTGAAAAGATTCAAAGGAGTATGATCAAACAGTAATTCAAAATTAATGCTAAAAATTCAATTTTTTAGACTTGAATGTTGAAAATTTTTAAACTAAATATTTCATTTCAGCTATATCATTTTTAAATAATAAAAATTTTTGTAACTTAAAACTAAAAAATAAATAATTCAATTTCAGACGGTGGAGGTACCGGGAGTGAAAATTTTACACTATTGTGGAGGTTTAAATTTTGCTTCGAGACAACATTTCCGCAAAACTGTCTACAAAATAGCTGGAATTGTTCCACAAAAAGAATTGACATTAAGGTTGAAAATGTCAGAGAGAAGTTGTACAGAATCAACAAATAAGGTATGTAATAATTTTGTATGGGATATATTTTTCCAGAATGAGAAAAAAATAATTTGATGCCCTCTTGATATATAGAAATAAACAATCTAGAGCCTGTTCAATGGTAATTATTTTTATATATTAAGAATTATTGTTTTAAAAATAATTAATGTTGTGCATTGTCAATTACATAAATAGTAGAATAGAAACGCGACGTTGAGTGGTGTTTTACATATGCAATAAAAATAATAATAAAGGAAAACATTTTCTTCAAAGTTTTTTTTTACTGTCTTTCTTTTTATCTTTTAATTTATTTATTTCATCTTTTACTTTATTAAATATTTAATGTTTGTAAATTTTTAAAAATGTCAACATAAACAAAATGTTTTCCTTTGCGATTTTAATTTAACAATAAGTGTAAAAAAATTTTTAATTGAATTTAGAAGCTTAAAAAGTCGTCATCTCAGCTTTCAATCATTCTATCACAAACTATGCTTTGTACGTAGAAGCTTTTTCATATCAAATATAAAAAAATTCAATTTCTGTTTTAAATGTTCCCTCAGATTAGATCAAGAAAAATCATCTAAAAACGATAAAATTAATCTAAAATTTATTAAAACTTTCAGTTATTATTCAAAGAACTTTTTTTTAGAAAATAATTTCAATTTTGCAATATCTGGTATAAACAAAGCTGTAGAAAAAATTGATTAATATTCTTAATTATTATTAGGTGCGACCCTGTGTATAAAATAATAATTTATTATCCGCGGTTGTAAGAATAATTGTAAGTGAAGGTTTGCCGCTCTAATTTCAGGACGGATATTCGAATGTTGGTTTTGAAGGGGACACGTGCACCTCTCAAGAAGCTTCTTCTGTTTCTGGAATGCCGTACACCAATAAAGTAAAATATTACTTAAAAAAACAACATTTAAAACAGAAGATTCTCTTTTCTGTTTACCCATTTTATTGTTTATCGCTTTTTAGTTTTTCTTTTTGGTCTCTATAAATGTTGATCATCTCATTTTTTCCAAAAATCTTTCAGGTATATTTTATTCTTAAAATTTACAAGATGACTTAAATATATTAAAAAAATTTCTCTTGTAAATTTTAATGAAACTTTAATGTGTGCTTTTTTTAGATTTTCAAAAAAAAAATTCACAGAAAACTCTATTTTTTCGAGTCCATGTTTGTAAGTTTAAATGGTTTTTTTTTCTCTGAAAGTCATTTTCAGAATTTTATATAAATTTCCTTAATTTCTGTAAAATATTAATACCGGGACAAAAAAAAATATATATATATATGAAATAATGAACTTTTAATTTTTAATTACAGAAATTTTTTAACTTTTTCTTTTTGTTATTATGTTTATTATTTGTTTAAAATTAATTTTTTTTTGATATTTTGATATTGAAAATAGTTCAAATTTTTTTTCATTTTTAAATATATATATATATGAAAATTTCAACATTAAATTGTGAAATTTAAAAAACAGTTTAAGTGACGAATTTGTAAAAAAGAAACGTTTTTTAATTTATAATTTTTTATTTTTTTATAGTTAAAAGTCTTGATCCTAGACTTTTCGGCCTTGGTCCATATTGATCCAGCGGGTGTGGCAATGCTTCGGTCTTTGGTTGAAGAATATAAAAAAATCGAAGTTTCTCTATACATTTCCGGTTGTTCAGGTGAGTTGTCAAAATTTCCCCCTCATTACTCTTCCATTCTTCAAGTCCATTTTGATAATGTATTAAATTTTTTTGCTACCGTCATATTCCTGAAATCTCAATTTAATGTAATGTTTTTTTTCATTAATAATGTTTATTTTTACTTTTATCGATGGAAATAATTTTTTTCAATCAAAAAAATTAAAATTTTCATAATTTTATTTATTTATTATTATTTATTAATCTAATTAAATTTTTTTCTTTATTTTTAATTATTTCTTTGTTTCAAGTTCAATAATTTAATTAATTTTAAATAAATTTTTATTTGATTTCTTTCAGGTCCAGTTTTTGATATAATAAGAAAATGTGATCTAGTGGAGAAAAAAGAATGTTATTTTACATTGTTTCCAACTGTTAATGACGCAGTAAAATACGCACAACACAAAGGGGACATATTACCAGCAAATATCTGGAGATCTTATCAAGAAACTCTAGATGAAAATTCAATTAGCAGATTGTAAATAAATTTCATCGTTGAAATCATTTTATACCATTTTATACATTATCTCATTGTAAATACGTCATTAAAAAAAAATGTAGCGTATAATTCGCAAATTTCAACGCAGAGATGATTATTTTTAATTCTTATATTTAAAATTAAATTTTGTTTTGGCGAAAACAACGAGAATGATTGTTTATTAAAAATTTTTATTTTTAAGTACCTACCTATTAAGTTTTTAATTTTTTTTAAATAAAAAATAACTTATTTTTAGATGGAGAAATAATTTATTGTCGAGCAATACATTCGAATAATTATAACAGGAACGTCAACAAATAAATATTCATTTAATATTTTTTGATGAATGAAAACTATTTTATGTAAAAATGACAATATGTAAATAAAATAATATAAATAACTAATTACCTAAGAAAGCATTTTTTTCCATTTTTATAAAAGATTTCATTTAAAATTCTTTATTTTTACTGCATAATTTTTTGAACTGCTTGGAATGTGTCTGAACTTATTTTTCAGCTGTCATTGTTGACGCATTAGTATTAGTGTGTACGTGTACCTCTTTGAATGTGTGTCAAATAACCCATATGTTCATCTCTGACATGTGGTTTGAATCTTTTTATTTTTTAAATATTATGATACTTGTTTAAATAAACTCCTGTATTTTAAAACTACATTTTATTCTTGTTAATTTATTACTTAAAGACTGAAAAGTGTTAGAATAATGGCGGTAAGTTCCATTTATTATATATTTACAATAAAATTTGCTGACACATAAAATGAAATCTATTTCAAATGATAAAAATATGACAGATAAAATTATTAAATAAATTGAAATATATCACTAATATTTGTAAATTATATTTTGAAATTACATTTTTGTATGATAATGTTGTATTTTGAGGTTAATTTAAATGAAAGAGAAGTATTCCACTAAACATAACCTCAATCTCTACGTAGTAAAATTAAGATATTTAATTTAATTAATAGTAATTGTTGATAAATCCTTTCAATTTTAATAATGTAATAATTTATTGTTTTTCAGCCACCAACAAAAAGTACTAAAACAGCAACAAAGGGAGCAAAACAAATAGTCGAAGAAAATGTTTCGACGTTAAAATTTTACATGTGTATGATTGGTATAGCAGTAGGAACTTATTTAACAATTATGATGCTATTTTTTGAATTTACAACATTAGCAATAGTAAGTATTATAAATATTGTATAAATTTTAAAAAAAATCAATAGAATTAATTATTAATTACAATTTTATTTTCATTTTCTAGACACTTAGTCTATTATCTGGAATTGTATATATAGGATGTTATCATTTTATGTCTTATATGGCTCAAGCCAAATATTCGGAAACAGGACAATTAATTGACTCTGGAGTTGATTTAAACATGGAGGGAGGAATTGCAGAGTAATTATAAAATTTATTTGAAAAAAAGCATTAATGTAGAAGATATTTCTGCATATTTATTTAAAAACTACATGTATTATTTAGTTTATTATAAAAATTTGTTATATTTATTATTTTTTTCTGATATTACAGACATGTGAAAGACATGATTATCCTTACTTCAATTGTACAAGTACTCTCCCTTGTTTCAAATTACTTTTGGCTGCTTTTAACATTGGTAATTGATTATATTTACTTAATTTAATGATTTGTCATCATATAATAAAATTATGAAAATAATTAACTTAAATTATAGGCACCACTTCGAGGATTGTGGATGCTTTGGATAAATATCATATCCCCGTGGATTTTTGCTGCACCTCAAGCACCAACGGAAATGGACGAGAAAAAACAAAGAAAACTTGAAAGGAAAATGGCAAGAAGACACTAAAATAAAAGTAACTCACGGGCAGGTATTAAATGAATTTTTTTTATTTTTATTACTTCTTTTTATCTTTTACTGGTGATATAAAAATCTACAAAATAAATGCATTTTTTTTATTGCATTTATTAGAGTGCCACAAATTTCTGTAAAAACACAATAACTTATGAATGAATTTTAATTTTTATTATACTTTATGGGAGATTTGCCTCAGGATTATTAGAAATTAATGTTTTGAATTTTATTTCAAACATTTAGGTTGCTATTATATAAAAAAAATAGAAATATTAATAAATTACAATTATAAATTAATTATAAAATATAAATTAAATTATATTCTATAATTGAAATTATTATTATTTGTTTTTATAATTAGTAAGTGAATATGAGTAATAGTTAATAATTTATTTTAAATTTTACAATTTTTTTACTTTAATTAACTTTTATAAATTTCGTAATAAGTGAAAATTCGCGCCTTAATTTGATTGGTTGATCGTAATGCGCAGACTCGATTTGATTATTTTGATTTATACAGCTGTCAAGTGTCAACAACTGTCACTTTTCTAATATTTTCTTCTGTGTATTTAAAAATATATTGTGTTAATTTTTTTATACAAACACAATTTACATATTAATATATATTTATTAACTTGAGAAACTATCTAACACAACATACTTTATTATAAATAGGTATATACTAATCTTCAAAGTTTTGAGGTTATATTTTGTGTTTGTTTATATGAAACAATAAGTTAACAATAGTATTAAATTCAAGTGTAACAATAGATATAATTAAAAGTTATGTGGAGAAAAGGGTTCATAAGAAAATGTATACGTTACTGATGGATGAGTAGAAAAAGACAGTCTGGACAAGTGCACCAAGTGCAGGGCGACAGAAGAGGTGGGACAAGAATCGGAAATAAATCGGGGAGGGGTTAAGTTGCGTACATGTCTCTTGGATACCTAGACTTTTCTATACTGTGTTGTTTTCATTGTTTGGCTTTTATTGAATTTTTACATTAAAAAAATTACGAGGAAAACATGGCTGGTGAACAATTCTCTTTGGTTTGGAATACATTTCCTAGAAATTTATCTTCTGGTCTTTATAATTTATTAACCGGTGAACAATTAGTCGACGTTACCCTCGCTGCTGAAGGTCAAATTTTGCGAGCCCACAAATTAATTTTATCCGTTTGCAGTACATATTTTAGAGAACTATTTAAGGTAATGTCATATTTTTTGATAACTATAATCTTTAATTAATAATAATTTACAATTTAAAGACAGTGCATTTTAATCAGCGTAATCTATTGTTTTTTGTTTTGTTTAAAATATCAATTAACTGTTTTTCGGTTTGTTTTGTTTTTTGTTTTCCACGTCGTACGCAGTATGTTTACTACGAGTTTGTTATTGTTGCAGAGTATATTTACGTTACTTCTTGTTAATAAGAAACTAATCACATTAACATTGTTTTATCAATTGCGTTGTACGTTTTTTTATATTAAAAAAATAAAATAATGTTTTAATTTGTTTTTCTTTTGCGAAAGTATATTATTAGACGTCATTAATAATTAACAGTCGTATTCAAATATAAATTTCGTAATTTTCAATTTAAATTTCAAATTAATTTTTTTTAAATTTTTAGTAAATGTACTTTAAAGTGTTATTTAAATTTTGAACACATGTAAACATCTCCGATAGTGAAATTTGAATTTTTCTAACTAGTTATATTTTATTATTTTTGCATTAATAATATTGTTTACAGGGTAATTCGTGTAAACATCCAATAGTAATATTAAAAGATGTTAACTATCGTGATTTGTCTGCAATGTTGCATTTTATGTATCAAGGAGAAGTTAATATTAAACAAGAAGATATAGCGAGTTTTTTAAAAGTCGCAGAAGTTTTACAAATCAAAGGACTCACAAAAAATAATGATGAGGTATGTTTAAATAATTTTATTGATTTCTAAAAAATAAAAGTCAAATTATTTATTTTAACTATATGAATAATAATATTTTTTTATAGGAATGCTGTGAAAAGGATACAGAAGTTTCAGAGCATTCAATAATAAGTGAAAAAAATGACACAACCCCAACTGCAATGGATAATGATTCCGATGTTATTAAAGAAATAATTGAACCTGCAGAAAAGTCCTGTCACTGTCCGTCTTCCAATAAAAATTCCGAACAAACAAATGACAAGACGAGAGAAGATTTAATTCAAAAAATTGAATTAGATCCCGAGCCTGAAGATATTGAACAAACAATGGAAGAATATTTGGAGAAAGAATCTGATAGTCAAGAAGATCAACCATTGGATTGTACTCTTGATTTTATCAAATTGCCACAACCAGAACGAGATTGGCGTGATTATAAACCGGGAATTGAAACAACATCAACAACGGGAAATCAAGTAACAGAATCGATTGACAAACAAATGGAGCATCAAACGGACACAGTGACACAAGGTTATTTTTTTAATCACTAATTATCACGTATTTTTGATAAAATTAATTTTCTTTGTGTAGATTTACCGCCTGATCCTCAACCCGTACAATATTCATCTTATCAAGAACCTCCACTAAGTACGTATTTAAAAACAAAAAAAATGTCAATATTAGTTAATAATTAATTAAATGTTATAGATTACGATAATACAGAGGCATCATTTCAAAGTGATTCTGCGAGTTGTAGTAATCGAGGGAGGAGAACAGTAAAAGGAATTCCAGGGAGCAGTTTATCGTTAGAGACAACATTACGGGTAATATCAGAACTTGGTCCAACGATTCGCGTCGAAAGAGGTAAAGTAATTCGAATGTATTCATGTCCATGGTGTTTACGACATTTTACAAGAAAAGAAAATTTAAAATTACACGTAAGATATATTCACGGTCCTCTTGAAAGTCTTACTTGTAAATTGTGTGGCAACAAGTACAAAAACAGCAATAGTCTGCGTGTACATTCTTATCTATACCATAATGCAAAGAGAAATAAACACAATAAATCACCACTCATTACTGGTGGTGTCTAAAAAGGACTGATTTTTTTCGTTTATTATTATTTTTTTTTTTAGAAAAGCTTTAGTCATTGACAAAATAAAAATAATGTTATGTTACAATTGGTTGTACAGTATATAAATATATATTTATACATACTCATGCGTTAAAACAAAACCAATGCGTGAAATTTATAGAAAAAAAAGAAAACAAAAAAAAAATACAAACTTAGACGGAAAATCTTTCCATTTTATATCATAATTTATTTTAATAAAAAAATCTAATGACAGCGTATATTCTATATGTATACATTTTAAATATTCTCTTAATTTAAGTTAATATACTTAAATAATAAAGGAATATGTTTGTTATTTAAATATTTTATACAATTTTTTCTAGTTACTCCATTTTCTTCGTTATCTCAGATTTTCTGAAAAATAAAATATCATTTTAACAAAGTAAATTTGTTATTTACTATTGTAAATTACTGTAAATTAAATTGACAATATTCAAAAGAAATGAATAATAATAAATAAATTATTTATAATATTATAAATACTTATACTTTTATAATTTTATAATAAAATTTATGTTTAAAAATTTTTTAAATTAAAAAATTTTACTTGATTGGTTTGGTGGCAATTTTTCCTCTAAATAATAAATTTCCAAGATTCTTGAACGGTTCCTCAATTAAAACAACGAGAAATAATGATAATATTAACGTATAAATAGAATCAATTACACTATATCTGATCTAAAAAATAAAATAAAAATTGAAATTATTAATTTTATATTAAATAAAAATATTGTTGAAAGTAAATTGAAAATATAAATAATTACAAGATTAAAAAAGGTAAAAGTAAAGGCTGTTCTCGCAGTTCCGACATCATAAGATAGAATAAAAAAGTGTATGAGAAAATAAGCATAAGAAAGTTTGGATATTGGTTGCACCCAACGAGGTGTCATGAAATTATACTGAAAATCTGTAACAAAAATTGTATCAATCCATAAAAAATGTTGACTATTTTCTTCTTATATATGGAAAATATTTCAAATTAATACCTAGTCCATCACCAATTGTCAAAAGTAAAACGACAGAACACATACTAAATGAGAAAATTGGTCGATGAATACTTGCGTAAAGACTTTTTAAAAATAAATTTAATTTCACATTTGGATCAACAAAGTAATATCCTAAATTTTGAATAAGAAGACTCAATACTACTACTTGTAGAATGAATAAAAATTGAGACCAGCCCTAAAAATATTTCAATAAAAATTCTTTAATTTTCTTTCTTTTTCGGGAAAATTTTCATTTAAAAAAATATGCATTTAAGAAATTTTTTTTTTGATATTTCTCATTAAATTTTACCTTAGAAAGTCGCCACGTCGCGAACTTATAATCATAAATAACAGCTCCCATAATTAAACCAACAAAATAAGCTGGCAATCGCATATGAGTTTTCACATAATGATCTGTAAAATATCTGTAATCTTCCATTTTTCTGATTCTAGAATATATAAATATTTTTTTGTAATAAAGAATTTAATTAATAGATGGTAATCAATAATTTCATTTATTTTTTTTAAATTATTTTTTCTTGTATAAAAATAAAAAATTACTTACTTGCCAAATCCCTCTATAAATGGACTAATGTCATATTTGTAAGTTTCATAAAAAGGTATTGCAATGGAAAGCATTAAAATAATACTTAGAAATATGTAACCAATTTTTCGAGACATTTTTCGAAATGCCAATATCAAAAATATTCCAATTACAAAACAATGAAAATCTACCGCCACATACCATGATTGAAAAATACACTAAATAAAAAATAAATGATTTTTTATTAATAATAAAATAAAATTAATAAAATTAATAAGAAAAAAGAATTTTAATTACTGTATTTCTGCTATTATAATAGTTACTGATGAAAAGAAGATTTGTCCACCAATAAGTGGAGCAAGCATCTTTATCGAATCCAAATCTGTCTTCCCAAAATGGTCCTGAACCCAAATGGTAAAATAATACTGCATAGGCAAATGTCACGAACATATAAAGAGGAGCTAATCTGTAAAAATTGAAAAATAAATTATTAATTTTTTAAAATAAAGTTAAAATCAAATTTTATCTTACTTTAAGATGAATCATACCTAATAAATCGTTTTAAAATTAAAAGAAAAACATTAAAATTCTTTGACGAATGTTCCAAATAATCTAATAATTGATAACTTAATACAAGTCCACCATATCCAAAAAATGCATCTACAATTATTGATCCATTGTGAAAAATCATGGTATAAATATTTGACATCGTTGTCTGAAAAATTTATAATTATTTCTAAATTTTTAAACTATTTTCAATTCTACTTCTCTATTTTAATTAAAATTAATTTATTTTTTCAGATTTATTTTCTTTTTACCATTTCAAAATATCTGGCGGTTATATTTGAGACATGTAAAACTTGTATATGTCGATGTCCAACAGCCGCGATAGTTGAAAAAGCAAATCTGAAAATATGCAAAACATCAAATCCACGATGTCGATAATTGATACTAAAAATACTTTTTAAACTTCGTTGTGCTGAAAAACAGTATAATATTTCCTTGCGAAGTGATTGATTTTCCTCTTTATTGTCATTTATGTAATCGTAAATTGAACTAATGACAATTAGGATAATCATTAAAAGGACGATGCAACTAAAAAGTTTTTAACAAATTATTATTATTAATAATTATTTATTAATAAAAATTTATAATTTCAAATAATATTCAATATTAATAAATTACCAAAATATAATAGTATTATTAGATAATTTTGGAGTTTCATGAGCTGCATGACAAAATTTCTCATTTATCGAGATTTTTATTCTCAAATTATATTGTTCTGCAAATTTTTCCAAGGGTTCCGTCAATGCATTGACAATATCGTCTGGATAACAACTTGCTGGAGTACATAGAGCCATTTGCAACCGGTATCTTTCGTAACGTCTTACATCATCTTTTTCCTAAAAACATTTTTATTTTTTGTTATATTTATTATTTAAAAAAAAATTATTTTTTTACAGATAAAGTTAAGAATTGAAGATTTATTACTCGAATTGCCTCCCACGCTGAACCATGAGAATCAAACCAAATATCCATATATTCTGATACATTTGCGGATTCATTTTTTTCATGATATTCAATATCAACGAGGCAATATCTACCACGAATTTCTTCATTATTTTCATTATTCGGTATCGTCGTATGAATTCGATGACATTGATCAAATATTCCTAAATGTCGTGTTAATCCCTCCAAAATTCCATAAGGATATTTTGCTGATGAATCAAACACTAAAACACAAATTTTTTTATTTAGAAAAATCATGAACGAAAATTAAAAAAAAATAATTCTTTAAAAATTTATTTAAAGATTTTTCTTAAATTCATTTAATTTAGTACCTAATTTACTCACTTTCAGTTGCCCATAGTGTTCCATTGTTCAAGTGCGAAAGATACAAATGCAATTGTTTTTTGCAATAACCTTCTGGAATTGAATTGGAGGTAGCAACAACAATTGGCAAAAGTGGTACGTTTAAAAACCAAGAATTTTTTTTCACATTATTTTGTTCATTATTTGCAATTTTCTGAGAAATTGTTTCATTGTTTTCCACATTATCAATGAAATTATTCATATATTCATTATTTCCTAAAATGTTTACCACTTCATCATTTAATGCGGGAACAATTTGCACATTCAGCAACAAAATACAAAAAATTCTAAAAGTACACGAAATCATTTCACATGAAAAATATACTTGTTTTTAAAAAAAATTAATATCTATTTTTATATCTATATGATTTAAAAATTAATTTTTTTCTTATTAAATTAATTTTTTCATGTATCATAATTAATTTTAAAAATTTCACATTTTTTTTATTAATTTCTCAAATCAACTTGACACTTCTGTTTACTGATACATAATAAAGTATATTCATTTGTAAAAATCTGATCTCTTTGAATAAGCTGAATTAACGTAAACAATTACGATGTATAGCAGGGGAAAAGTTTTTTTTTTTTTTAAAGATCATTTAAAATTCATTAGGTTCATTTTTTTATTCAGTCTAATTATCATTAAGAGAGAAAATAATATACTTTTTGCTTTTCATAAGTATTATGGAAAAATATCTTTTTACTTTGATAAAAAAAATTGGTTTCTAGTTTTCAATAAAATTTACATCTTTTTAAATTGATTATAACAATTAAAAGTATTGACGAAAAATGTTAATGTTAATAAAAGGTTGTCAACGGTCTTCAAAATTTTGAAAAACAAAACTGCGTAATTATTAAATTTTAAATATTGTAAATTTATCATTTTCATACGATGTTTACTTATTATAAAAAGCAAATTAATTTTTATAGCCGTTTTATCAGAACTTGGGTACTATTTTATATTAATTTTTTATTTACTCGTTCTGATGAATAAGTCAATTATTAATAAGTGTATATTAAAAGAAGTACATTTTTTAAATACATAAAATTATTTCACTATGACAACGTTGAATAAAATTGTAATACATATTTAGAAAACAAGTATTTTTTTCAATTTTGAATTTGAACAATGTAGATTTAATTACATGTTCAATAAGGTTCATTAAAAATGACAATTATAATTTCAATAAAAAAAAATGTTAGATAATTACATACGTCCAGTAAACGGATTAAGTATTCATATTTCACTTGCTTATGATATAAAATTACAAAAAAATTATTTGAAAATGTTTTGTTTATATATTTTTATAATTTGTATTTTAAGTTTTTAGTTGAAATTTTATTTCTTCTTTGTTTGCAAAAGATCCACCAATTTATCACAATTTCTTATCAGAAATTATGTGTCACTCGTATAATTGACTTCAATCAGAAAGTGTCAACAGATTTTTAAAAAAGAAATGAACGATTTTCTGGTAGCAGTAAAACAAGGAATAGTAAAAGGTGTCGAGAAGGAAAATGTCGAAGGTGGAAAATATATTGTTTTTCAAGGAATTCCTTATGCTGCACCCCCCGTGGGAAATTTGAGATTTCAGGTATTTGAATTTTCCAAGCAAACATATGTTAATTACTAATCAAGTAATTTTATTCATTATAATGTTAAATGTTAAAATAATTATTGTTATATATTTTTTAATTTAATTTAATCTCATTTTTTTCCAGGATCCTCAACCAGCTTTATTTTGGAATGGAATTCGAAATTCTTTGGAGAAAGAAAAACAAGCTGCACAAATTCACGCGAGAACTGGAGAAATACTTGGTGATGATGATTGTTTATATATTAATGTTGCAACAAATTCTCTGGCTGGAAAAAAAGCCGTAATGGTTTGGATTCATGGTGGTGCATTTTCTTATTCGTCGTCTGATTTAAATTATTTCGGTCCAGATTATCTTCTCAAACATGATATTGTTTTTGTTTCCTTTAATTTTCGGCTTGGAGTTTTTGGTGAATATCGAAACTTTTATTTTATTAATATATTAATTTACAAAGTATATAATAATATGTTAATTTATAAATTATTTTTTTTCAGAATAAAAGCTTTTTCGAATTTAAATTAATGTTTATGTTAAATTTTAGGCTTCTTGAATTTAAATATAAAAGACTGTAGTGGCAATCAAGGTTTAAAAGATCAAGTCTATGCTCTTAAATGGGTTCAGGAAAATATAATAAAATTTGGAGGTAATCCAGATAATGTAACAATTTTCGGTGGGAGTTCAGGGAGTGTGTGTGTTCATTATCTTTGTATTTCGCCACTCGCTAAAGGTGATAAATTTTTTTTTAATTAATTAATTTATAATTTATATTCTATGTCTTTTTTTAATATTTTGTTTTAGGACTTTTCCATAAAGCCATTTGTCAAAGTGGTGTTGCAGTTAATGTTAATAATTTACAAACTTCTAATAAAGAGTTCGCTTTCAAAATGTTAGAAGTCTTAGGAACAAAAATTGACAATCCCAAAGAAGCTGTACAATTATTTCGCAATTATTCAACACGAGAAATTCTTCAAGCAGAATTAAAATTAGTGAAGGTAAAAAAAATTAAATAAAAAAACTTTTATGTATAATTATTTAATTTGTTCTTTTAATAGGATGTTGGTGTATTTTTCACGAATGCTCCATTTTTACCAACTCTGGATATTGCCTGCGAAAATCCATTTTTACCACAATCACTTCAAATATTAGTTGAAAATGGAATTAATGTTCCATTAATGATAGGATACAATAATTTAGACGGCATTGCTGTTAATATTGGTACACTATATTTTCACTTCAATTACCTTCAGTTTAAGTGAATTAAAAGAAAGTTATAATAATAAAATTAAAAAGCAATAATTTCATAAAATATTAAAAATTCATATTTTTATAGACAGATCAGAAGATGACATTAGGATTTTTAGTGAGAAATTTGAGAAAAATCTCAAATCTCATTTAAATTTAAATAATTTGATTGATGTACCAAAATTTATTATGAATGTGAAAAAATTTTATTTTGGCAAAAATCCGATCACTATCAATGAGATGAAAAACATAATGAAATATCGAGGAGATGTTTGTATCATTAATGGTATTCAGTATATCGTTGAAAAGCAAAGACATAAAAAAACTCCTACATTTATGTACAGATTTGCATATAAAATTGCTGACGTTATCTTGGGCAGAAATCCAATTTATAAAAATTATCAAGGTAATAAAATAGAATGTTAAAAAATAAAAACAAAAAAAATTAAATTAAACAATGTATTATTTTAATTTTTAATATTTTGCCTAATCAAAATAAATCTTTAAATAAATTATAACTTTCATAGGCGCTGGTCACGCTGAAGATAATTTTCTTCTATTTTATCGTCCTCGATTAGGTAAAGAAAGACAAATTAAAAAAGGAACAAAAGATTATTTAATGATGCAAATAATGACAAAACTATGGACGAATTTTGCTAAAACTGGGTAAGATACTATTTCTTTTACTTCGAATTTATTTCTCATTAAAATTTTATAATTGAACATTTATTTAGCGATCCAACATCGGTAATGGATGGTTTAATAAATATTAAATGGACACCTATTTCTGAAAGTCATAAATTTTATTTGAATATTGATCAAAAAATTACTTTAGAAGAAAATCCAGGTGGAAAATCATGGGAAATTTGGAAGCCTGTTTGGCTTATTAAAAATTTACATAATATAATTTAAAATTAAGAAATATTACAGTAAGAGTAGATTTTATGAGTATTTTTTATTTACTATATATATAATAATTATAAAGTCATAAAAACAGTCAGAAGGAAATAAAAAGAAAAAAAAGAATTGGATATAATGTTTCTAAAGGTAACAAAATTATATAATACTCGATTAAAAGAGATGCTTCTGACATATTCAGAAAATGTAAAATTAATCGTAGTAAAAAGGTACTATAATACATTTGGTATAATGTACTATTGTAATAGTTATATAACAATAATAATAATAATATTTGACAAAAAACTTAAAATTAATATTAATGTCAATTGAATATTTTTTGAAACAATTTATCTTAAATTTAGCCTATGTACTCTTTATATTTATAATAATAATATATATTTTTATAAGATATTTTTATATATAAATTACAATGTAAAAACAAGAGACGGACATATTATTTAAAGATCTAATATGAAGCCGCATTAATGGTGATTTTTTGTTTCACAAACTACAATGTGTATGTGTGTGTTTATTTCTTTTCTGAAAACTTGTGATTTAGCAAAAATAGAATATAATTTTAAAAAGAAAGTCACACAATCCGTTAAAATCGGGTTCAGACAAATAACGATATTATTTAAATAGGGGGGAAAAAAGATATAATATCACAATTTACACAAATACTTTTTGAAGCTATAATAAAAAGTGTAAAAAGAAATATGATTTTTTTTTGTTGTTGTTGTTTTTATCAAGCGCTATTTTGAGCAATAAAAAATTAATTTTACACGTATTTAAATTTGAGTTTTCATTTTCATTGTGGTTATAAATCTTGCTAAGTTCTCATCTAAACTATTATTGGTTTTTTTTTCTTTTGTAACAAATTTGGCTCGTTTTTTTTATTCTTTCCACTCCTCATTAAACGATCATTTACGGGTATAGAGTGATGTTTTCTTCTATAAGTGTGTTGATTATATATACCAAGTATAATTTCAAGTAAAAATGCTGGTTTTTTTTGCTCTAAAGCGTTTAAACATTTTTCTCTTCAGAATTTCTTCTTTTAATAAAAAAAGAGAAAATGCTCTTGAGGACTGCCGGACAATAATCTCCAGCCTCGTTTAATATTTAAATATTGAATAATTGCGCGAACGCAGATTAAAACACCTGTGAAGGGAATTTTTTTTAAATTAAATAAAGTTTATATAAAAAAAATGTATTAATTCATTACTTACCGAATGCCATAATCAGGAACCATAACCAGGAATTTTCACGGGAAGCTAAATCAGTTGAGTGTTTGACAATAAGTGTCCATTTTGTCAATGAAAGTCCAAAGCCTGCCAGTGCTCCATATCGAGAGGCAACTGTGTGGCAGAAGCACATCAACAATAGGAATCCAATCCAATTAAATAAGAAAGCAACTGAAAGAAGGTTTTTATTAATTTTTTTGTACTATTTGATTTGATTAATTATCTAATTAATTAATTATTAATGAATTATCGAAATTGCTTACCCAAGAAAGCAGTGAAAAACATAAAATCTGTACCAAGCATTCGGCTTTCTGCCAATGCATCGCCTTCAACTCCATCGGTGTCAATTGCAAGAATTGTTAATGGTTGTTGTTGTCTGATTCCACTAGGCTTTAAAAAACAATATTTATAATAAATAAACAAACAAAAATAAAATTACAAGATTAATGAGTAAATAGAAATTTCATCTTATATAATTACCACATGAATTTGAGGATGTATGTGAGGAATTGTTTCTCCTTGAAGTGTTTTTTCACGTTGTACTTCCTCATAACTGGGTAATTTAGTTGCTACATCATATGGAGGAGGTGCAGAAAAATCCGGCTTCGGTGGCGATATCGCATCTTCCTCTGCCTACATAGAAAGCGATAAGAATTTTTTTTAAAAATCATTAAGATGTTATGGCCTTTATCACAATAGTTAAATATAGAATAACAATTGGATTTTACTGTGAATTCTATTTTACTTCAATTTCTATACTATTTAACAAAGAATAAAATTTATACATAAAAATTTAATATTATTCATTTAAAAAAAAATAAAACTGTATCATCAATATTATTGGAAATATTATTAAAATAAAATTCCAAATCGATATAAATATAATTACTGATGATTGATATTTTATCTATTTTTACAAATGAGCCCATTACCACTTGTGTTGTTGCTGTCGTAGGGGTTTCAGAATTAGGCTGATTATGTGTCATATTTGGAGTAACACTAGCAGAAGCAGCAGGTAATTCTACTGTCAAAGATGGAACGTCTTTGTGAGAAGTTTCACCCGAACTATCGTTCTCCTACCAAAAAAAAAAATACTTGAAATATTCAATCAATATAAAATTCTACAAGAGCAAAGTAAATGTAGTGTGCCTCTTTAATAATGTAAAAATAAACATCAAAATAAAAGCTTAATCTAAAAAAAAGGATATCGAATAATCGTCAATTACTTAATATTCCTTCATTTGTAAAATATCGTTTAAAAACAATATCAAAAATTACGCAACAAATATTGTTAAACTAAAATCACATGCAATTATTATATTTTAAAGCATTAAATGAAGTCGTAAATGTGCATTAATTTACGACTTAAAAAGAAATATGTTGTAATATTTATGAAATTATATCAAGAATATTTGACATACCAAATTGGAACGATTGTTATTATCCATAATCGGTTGATTTTCTACTAATTATGCTGTTACTTCTTTTTATTATGTAGAAAAGTCTACAAACTTGACATTTTGATGGCTGACAGATGGATCCTTGTATAAACTAAAATGGATAAATTCACTTATCTTTGACAGTCTTTAATGCCGTGTATTTATGAGTTTTTCTCCTACAACGGCAAATCGGTTTAATTTTCAAATTATTTTACTCGTAGGTTTATAATTTTGATATAAATACAAATGGTATTATTTTTAAAACTTTTTAAACAATTTGAGAAAAAAATCACTACTGTATGTCAAGCTGTCAAAAATCTATTTTCATATAACCTTCTAATGATAAAAATGTCAAATTTTTGTATTGACAATTTAAACGATTTCTATTGGTTAAAAAATCGTTCATTCACAGTTTAGTATTTAAAATTGTAAAAAAATATTTTTTTAAATTCTTTTTTTACTTAATATTATTATTAATTTTATTTATAAAATCAATTTATAAAATGATAATGATGATCATTAATTATTTTTCATTATCAAATATTAATTATTTTATTTATTTAAAAAAAATGCAATAACTTGTCCAAATGGGACATTAATCCTATTGGCTAATGTCTACATTATCGACAAAGTTATATCCGAATTGGCGGAAGTGACTTTAAAATTTTTATTTTTAGCCGAAAATTCAATTAAAATGGTAAATATTAAAGGTAAAATATGTTTTTTTTAAAGACATTAGTAATAATGCATTGAATTAAAAGAATAAAACACAATTGTATTTAATAGAAATAAATTATTTTTCTAGTATGACTAGGGAGTCGTTTTGGAAGTATTTGACTCACGTAGTAAAAACGACGCGAGCTTGCTAGCTAGTCGGTCGCTTCAGTCGTGTTTAGTCGCTTGTGTGTATAAGAAGTAGTGAGTTTTTTGTTGAAATGTCTGAAGTTTTCAAATTAGGTGATTTAGTATGGTGTGTATCAAGTGCTTTTTAAATTACGTAATATTTCATAGGCAAAGCCATGCATGGATTATTGACGAATTATTAATCAAATATTCTATGGATTTCAGGGCAAAAATGAAGGGATTCTCGCCGTGGCCTGGTCGGGTGAGTTGCATTTGCCGCTTGTTAACGGCTCCTCTTAAACTTACACACTTACACGTTTCACTGTTGCGCGTACAACCATCAATACTGTCTTGGTTAAAATATTCTATTTTCATTCAATCAATCTTCATCGAATGTTTAGAGTTTTTAAACTTTCTTGTTTTTATATTTGTTGATGCTGCTGTTTAGCCGTAATATTACGTCTCCCGCCACACCCGCCCTTCGAATTCAAATTGGCGCGCAGACAGTGGAAATTATAACCTAAATTTGCCGGGTTCTTTATGTTCATTTTCATTTTACATAAATTTTAATTTTTTCTTTCACTTAAATTCTACTTCTTTGGTTACGTTCAATAAAGATTGTTTTGTTTCTTAAATTAATACTGACCTTGTTTATCTGTCAGATGTTTTACTTTCATTTTACTTCTGTTTTGTTGGAGTAGACATTTGTTTATTATTTTTTCAATATTTTAATTATTTATCAATTGTAATTTGATTGTTGCCTAATATAATACTTTATACTTTAAGAAAAATGAACCTGATTTTTATTTTAAAAGATATATGAAAAAAGTTGATGGTTTTTAAAAGGTTGTTTTGATTAGTCGTTTGTTTTATTTAGTATACTTACATTTTTTTAATTTGGTCTTATCATAATTTATATATTATAATTTTCAATAACTATATTTATACATGACTATGATAATTTTAGGAATTAGTGAAAATTTAAATTAAATAATCAGTTTTGGAGACTTTAACCTAACCCTATTTTTTACTTACTGTTTACAATTGTAATTTTTTATTTGGTACTTAGTTTTTTTTTTTTTTTTTTTTTGAAATAATTATAATTTCAATTAAAATAAGATCAATTGGTTGAAATTTTAGATTTTTTTATATTAACATACTAATATTAACAATATTCGAAGGTCTCAATTCCATCAAAGGATTTGAAGAAACCAACAAATCCGAAGAAAGGTCCTGTTCAATGCATATTCTTTTTTGGATCAAATAATTAGTAAGTTTATTCTATTTTTAAAAAGAAGATTATTAATATTCGCCGTTTATTATTAAAAATTCTTAATATTTTGTTTCTAGTGCATGGATAGAGGAGGCTAATATTAAGCCTTATCACGAATTTAAAGAAACATTGGTAAAATCAAGTAAGACAAGTGGATTTAAAGATGCAGTTGGGGCAATAGAAGATTTTATTGCTAAAGGAGAGGCAAGTATTTAAACATATTCCCTTTTTAATTTACTTATTTTTAAGATGAGAAAAATTCTATTTCCCTTAAAATCACACGCTTATTATTTAATTGGTAAATTTTTGTTTTAGATTTTCGAAGATGGTTTAGATCCTGACTCGTTGTTTGATCGGCTAAAAGATGAAACACTTCCAGCAGAAAAGAAAACACCTAAGACTCCAAAACCCCGCAAGGTTGGTTATTTATTTATTATTATTTTTTTTGTCACTGTTTTTAATTATTTTATTTCTGGTAATTAATTACTGATATTTTTAACTGTTACATTTTATTATTTGACATTAGTTTTTATTTGTAATACATTTTTTGTAATTAATCTAATTGAAATGTAACGTCTTTTCAGGAAACTCCAAAAGTAAAAAGAGTTGACAGCGCAGAAATTCGTCGTCCAGCGAAGAGACAAAGACGAGAGTCAAGCACAAGCAACAGCATTCGAGTAGGAAGTCTTAGTCCAGCTTTAAATCATTCTGCAACATCGAGAAAATCAGGATCTACATTATTGAACAGGCCATCAAATATCGCCAGACCTGTAAGTTTATTTTTCTATCAGTGAATAATATTTTCCCTTTTTTATAATTGGAAATTTATTTAATATTTCGTTATTTAAAAAAAATATTTTAATATTTAATATATTCCAAAGACTGATGATTCAAGTACAGTGGTTTTTTGGTAAATTCCAATACTTATCTTCTAAAGGATGTGCGATATGAGCGCCCCTATCGTCAATTATGTATACCCTCAGTTTTATCCCCATAATGAAAATTTACTCCCCCTCATTTTGCATTATAAACAATTATTTATGGCAAATAGAATTTGTTTATTTATTGATAAAATTTATTTTTTTTAAATTCATTTTTAATGTCGTTTTAGAGTACATATTTGATATAATTTTGGAATAATTTAATCTGTTGATGAAAGTCTTTAAAAAAATCTTGTTTGTTTAGAAAGGTTTGTCGATAGTAATTGATGAATTATTTATTATTTACTCTAAGGTAACGTTTTATATAAATTTTTTAATTAATAATTTACACCAATAGCATGAAAAATTCCGTTCATATTCTTGGTAATATTCCATTTAAATTTTTGGGAATATTTATAAGAAATATTTCATCTTTACTCTGATAATATTTATAGAAAAAATTCTAAGAATATTAATTTATCCCATATCTGAGTAGATATTTTCGAATATTGTAGGAATTTTCTTTCGCTAAATAATGCATAAATTTAATTTAATAAAATATTACAATATTAAACATAAATATTCCTATAACATTCTATATAAACATTCTTAGAGTATGAGTGAAATATTTTTTAATTATATTGTCAATGGTTCAATGAAATACTCCATAATTGTTTTTTCGGTAAATAATTTGAATTATGGAGCTTACAACCATTAGTAATTTTAATAGGAATAATAAGATCATTAACTTTAAATGATTTTAAATTATATATGATTTTTATTATTCCTGTTTTTTTATTGATGGAGTAAAATTATTATATAGACAACTGGAATTTAGTTTTATTCTCCAATACAGGTGACTCCGCCGTTAGACGTGGAGACTCTATCTCAAACGCTGAAGGAGAAGAACATCATGCCTTCAACACTGAAATTTGGATTTCTCGGACTCGGAATCATGGGCAGCGGCATAGTTAAAAATTTAATCAACAGTGGACACAAAGTTATCGTCTGGAACAGAACACAAGAAAAGGTATGTACAATTTTTGTTTTTTTTTAAATATTTTATTTCATAATATTTATCATATCTTTAAACATCGTTTATATTTAACGTTTACTAATTAATTATAATTCACTATTATTAATTATAATTAAAAATTATAATTATTGATAAAAGGGAAAGTTTAATTATTAATTTGATGTTAGATACATCAAATAAAATGTGTTTAAAAGATTTAAAAAATTTTAAATACATATCTAATCAAATGATGAAATGGGATCCTTGAGCGTTGTTATTATTAACACGGGATTGTTAAAACCAATGAAGATAATTTTATTTAGAGAGTCATGAAATTCTTTCATTAGAAATCTGTAACAAAATCTTGCAATTAGCTTAAACAATTTTATCAAATATATATAATTATGTAGATTATATACATAATCTAAAATAGTTAATTTTTGAATAACTAACATTAAACAAAATGTAAATTGATCATGGTTGTTTATTAAAATTGACAGATACAGATTTTTATAGTATAGTATTTCGCTCTACAAATTTTATAATTTGAATTTTTTTTTTACGTTTTACAACTGAATATTTTAATACACTAATATTCAGTTATTTAATTTAATATCACAGTGTTTTTATATAAAAAATATCTTTTAAGTTCTCAATGTTGATGTTTCCTTTTATCTCTCATGCTTTTACTTGCACTTAAAATTTTAATATTATTAATTTTCATACAGCTTTTAGCAAAGACAAAAAGAAATTTATTTTATTTTTACTTTAGTAACTTTACTGTAAATTCAATTTCTTTTTTTTTACTTCATCTACAAATCGAAGTTACATTTTAGAATATGTAATTTTATTTTTGAAAACTTACAGAAGTACTTTTTAATTAATTTTTAAAAAAAATGTGATTAATGCTTTAATGTTTCTTTCCCCTTTAAATTACTTAAGTTTGTTTAATATTCTGTCTATTAAATTTAATGTCGATTTAAAAGTTAATTAGTGATAAATAAATAAATAAAAATAACTAATTAGTCATTATCTAGCTATTTGAAAAAACATTGAATTGACAAAATTAGAATTTTATTAATTAAAAATATTTTATTTCAAAATTATAAGTAATAATTTTGAAAATTATTTGTTTAAATAAAATTTTTAGGTAAATTAAAAATTTATAGTGCTTTTAAATATAAACAACTAAATTGACTTTCTTCGCATATATATGTATAAAACAGACTTTGAAAAAAGTAACAAAATTGGGCTCGATGTTGTTAAGAGGTAAATCGATTCTATTGATTTCTCACACCTTATCTATATATATTTTGTGCAGAATTAAACTCATACACTTTTCCTTCGTTCTAGTTTCGTTAAACTTTTTTCTTCTTTTTATTGCTTTTTTCTTTCGTCAAATTTTGATATATTCCACAAAAAAAGTCGATTGAAATGATTTTTTAAATTGATTTTTAGATGACAATTTTTACTAGATTTTTATTTTTTTGCAATTTTAGTGAGAATGGCGAAACATTGCAAAGATTTTTTTCCCCTAAAGAATTCTATTTAAAAACTCTTTGACCAAGCACTGAAATCCCTCACCGATTACACTAATTGAATAAACAGAATCTGTAAAAATATCATTACATACTTCTCTGCGTTGTATGTAGATAATCTGAGCACCCAACGAATCATTTGGACATTGACACTGATTGTACAGTAGTAGGGATTCAGTTCTCGTCAACATTGACTTCTCTCTCTCTCTTTCTCTTTTCCTCTCAAGTTGTCTCGCGGTAAAATCTTTATGATGCTTATAATATTTAACTTTACATAGTTCTTTATTTTTTCGGTAGTACAACAAAATATGTACTATAATAAAGTACTTATCGCTATATACGTCAAAGTAAACGAAAAAGGCAAATGTCTCCAAGCCAGACACTATATAATATATTCATAAAGATTCCCTTTCCATTTTTCTTTCTCAACTTATCTCAATACTATGGATTTTTAACACAATACATTAACACACATTTTTCACATATACTCCGTGATGGTCACGCGTTTCTTTATGTAATTCCTTTTGCAATTCTTCTTTATTTTTTTCTAATTTTTTGTTTGTTTTTTTTTCAAATTGCATTACATAATCAATGGTTCAAAATGTGTGGATTGTTTTATTATATAGAAAAGAATTCTAGTTTTTTCTAATTAGTCAAAAGTTTCGTTTTATTGAGAACAATTTTTTTTAGTTTTTTTTTTTAATTCAAATTTAAACTTAATTAAAAAGTAATTAACATTTTTTTTCATATTTATTTTAAAATGTAGCGTAAGTAATAATTTGATTACGACATTATGCTTACGATACGAAGATGTTTTTTTTTTATTATTAAATAGTCGCGTTTGAACAATTGCTCTCAATGATATATTTATATATTCAATGTGGCCCAGAGTAAGGAAAAAAAATGTTGTTACAAAACAAACATCACATAAACCTTGAAAAGCTTTGACACTACACGCTCTAGAGTTGAAGTTTTAACTTTTCAAACTTAACGGAATCCAATAACAAAGGTCACACTTGACTGATCGTTTGATAAAAACCAAAATCGTTAAAGGATTTCCCATATTGTATATATTTGAAATACAATTGCGAGGCAAATATTGAGAGGATTCAAATTTTTAAAAATTTGAATTTAAAAATAAATACAAATCTTAATTAAAATGATACAAATTTAATAATTCTGAATTAGATGAAATAAACTTTTAAAAAAATCACACGAATCGATAGAATTCAAATTGAACAAAATCGAGAATTAAAATAATTAAAATTGAAAAAGAAGTTTAGTGCGATTAAAAATCACTTATTTTGCGATTAACGCGTTGCACATTTTTAAATTTGAAGCTCTTAAAATGACATAGAAAAAATATATAAAAACCAAGGAAGCATAAGTACGACTCTTTGTAATCGTGAGGTTCAAGAAAGAACGTTTCGTTATTTTCGATGTGCTACGTTTTTTTATTTTTTATTAACAAATTTTTTTTCACGATAATAAAAGAAATTATTGTTAAAAAGTATTTCGCGAATAATGTCAAATCCTCGCGAATTAAAGGCCATTTAATTAGATGCCAGATAGTTTACATTATCGACATTTAATAATTAAAGAAATTTCTCACATTCAATAAAGTTTTTTATATAAATAAATAATAAATAAATATTTAATTATTTATTTATATGGTACTTGAATTGTGAACAAATTCTAATTTATTATTCAATAATCAAAATTGACGAATCACAGGAACTATTTATGGAGAGAGAAGTGTTTCGCTATTATTGAATAAATTCAAATTTTTAGAATTTCTGATAAAATCTTTATTTTCTCTAAATCTCTTCAGTTCAATAGATTATTTCTGAAAAGATTTTTTGTAACTGACTTTACGTACATTTGCCGTTTGTTAAAATTTTTAATATTTGTTTTTAGTCTTTTTCAATTCGTAATTATTATTATTATTATTTTAATGATTATTAATAATCAAATATATTTCTTCAATTCTCAAACAATCTTAAAAGCACTAAGTTAAGAGAGTAATAATCTCGTTTAACGAGAGTCCTGAGGTGAAGAGAGAACTTTCTTAGCACTCGCTTTTTTTTTATTATGTATATATTTGAAATATGATAGAGAGAAAAAAAAGCATTGTTATTTAGGAAGATTCGCATTGTTTGGAATTGATGCGAAACAAATAAAAGTCAGTCTTCAATCACGCCCCTTGCACGCAGTCATCAGAGAAGTTCATTTTTAAATTCTCTATAGAAGTAAAATTTGATTTAGGAAACATCGATCTCGCGAAATTGACACACATGCGTGAGGAAAAAAGGTCTTTTTTTAATTTATATATAATTAGTTGCCGGAGGGATGTCTCTTGTAATTCTTGTTCTCTCTTTCATGAAGTCTTCCTTTTTTTGAATTAGCGGACAAATATCAAAGATTTTATTTCATTGAAACCTGACCGTAATCTTTTTCTTCTTTTAAAATACACACAAACACACTGTCGATGATTGTTTTCTTGGCACAACGCTCCCATTTTTTTTGTACACTTCTCTCAGGTACTTATCAAAAAAATAGAGAAAGGAGTTGAGGATCTGACACTCGCAAGGAAGCACACAATGCACGTGTTTTATCATAAAACACTTGCCACTGTCACACTTCTTGATTCTTCTTTCCACAAAAATAAAAATAAAAAAAACCCGAAGTAATTGCATAAAATATTAAATTGTTTTTTTAATGGAGATTATTTGATGTGTCTAGACTAGAGTGTTGTCTCCCGCGGTAGATCAGGAAGGCTCGTGCTCGGTGCAAGGAGACTCAAAACTTCAGGTGTTGATTTAATTTCTTTGGCGAGAAATTCAGCACTTGCACCACGAAACATTGGTCGATCATATTCGGAACCTTGATCAATTGTCGTTGTACTACCAAATTCTTCGATACAATGAAGAAATAATTTTGATGATCCTATCGGTGGATCGAGTGGTGGTGGTGGTCCATTTTCAATATAATTGATGTGAATATCCTCAAGGAAAAATTGTCCTCGTGGACTTGACGATGATAATTCTGTTGGTGTATAATATTCGCTGTTAACATCCTCGAGACTACCACCAGCCGCGAGATCTTCAAGTTTTGCTTTAAAATAAATATCAAGATCGGCGGAATTAATATTTTTCGGATCAAATACTGCTGATTCACTTTTGCCACATGAACCACTTCGACAATTGTCAAAATAAAGATTTGGCAAATTCTCGAGAACTTTATTTAATGTTTGTTGTTGATATTTACAACTCTCACGCAAACGAAGCACTTGATGAGCACTAAATTTCCTTATCTTGTTTCGTTGGAAGACATAATTTTCACGCACCCAATTCAATTGACCTGTTGAATAGTCACGCACACGTTTCACCTGCGAATAATAATAGATATCGTTTTAGTTTTGCAAATTTTTTTTTTAGAATTTGTTACCAAGATTTTTATTTGTTAATTAAATTGGGAATTCAATTGAAATTAAATAATTTGAATTGAAATTGAAAATTACCTGTTCGTAATATTGATCACGTAGTGTTGTTAGGTGACTTTGTCCATAATCCCGAATATCACGTATGTGACGCATTTGACCCTCATAACTCTCTCTGATCCATTCCACCTGCTGAGCGCAATTGTCCTTAATTCTGTGCACTTGTTGGGTATAATTCTCTCGTAACCTCTCAAGTTGCTGACTCTTGTAATTTTCAATATTGTCCAGCATCTGATAAATCTGTTTTGCGCGTGGTGTTGCACCCACGTGCCTACAGCAAAGACACCATTTTGCCAAACCGCACCTGTAACAAATTCAAAAATAAAAAAAGAAAAATTAATCATTTTGATGATTCTTTGAATTTTTTTTCTCAATATTTCGTCTTTGTTTTGTAAATGAGAAATAGGGGATATTTATCTAAATGAATTGTATTTTTTTCGAAAAAGAATTAATTACAGGTATTTTTTAAAATATTGTCAAAAGTCATTTAACTGTAAATGAATTAAAAAGATTAAAATGAACATCCTTGTTAAATACTAATTATCGAGGGTGAGGCTAAATGAAAGAGCAAATCAAATGGAGTGACGTTAAGAGTCTAATTGAATATAAGTTGATTAGAACTTTTTCATGAATCCTATACTAACAAAAGAAACCTAAATTTGAAATTAATTGGGAAAATAAAGGAATTTTATCATAATTTTAAAAATAGAAAAAAAATTATAATTATTTGTTTAAAAAAAATAGAGAAATTTGATATTTTACTTTCAAAAGTTTTTCTATTTCTCTATTTTTTCTCAAAAAATTATTTCTATTAAATAGGAAAATTTAGCGATTTTGTTAGAGAAAATTGATGAAATATTTGTTTTTCTGTTTTAGCAGGTTAGAAAAATAATATACTTACTTGAAAAATAGATGTCTTAAAAATTGTACGAATATTGTTAGAAGGAGAAATCCAGCTGCGCTCACAGCACCCACAATGATACTGAGAATTTTAATATTGTAATAAGTAACTGGATCCATATGAAGAGTAACATAAGTAGTTGAATTGGCTATTGGATTCATTGCAAAACATTTATAAAGTCCAACGTCCTCTCTGAGCAAATGACTAATGTAGAGTGAGCCATTTTCAAGTAAGCGTATTCTATCATTTGTAAATGGTTTATCTGGTTCATTAACAAGATGCGCTTGTGGATGTTGAACGAACGTGTCAGGAAATGCAGGATCGGGATTCCAATGAAATGTAATTAATTTTGGTGTGACCCATGTTAAGGCAGGCGCTGGATTTCCATTAAATTCACATTCAAGTAGAACTGGATTACGAAGAATATGAAGTTCCTTGCCAGATGTTCGCCAAAGTGTTGGTGGTGTACAATTTAAATAACGCAGAGCTTGAATTGTATCAATTGTTGCCGTTTCATGACCACATCTCAATCCCGAATCAAATGCCGTTCTATGTGCATGATTCTCAGCCCAACGAACAAACCAAAACATTCGACAATCACACGCCCATGGATTGCCTTGTAATTGTAATTCCTCGAGTTTCGTCAGACTCGCTAAATTTGCTGGTAAAAAAGTGAGATCATTATCGCGAAGATCAATTTTTCTTAAATTGGGCGCATCATCCAATGATCTTAGACCAATTTCACGTAGGGGACCATTTGTCATTTTGAGAAATTCCAAATTTTTTAAATTAAACAAATCTCCATTATTGATGATTTCAATTTTATTGTCTTCTATTAATAGTGTTCTCAATGTTGACAAGGGTTTCCAAACATCGGGTGGAAATTTATTGACTTGTGTACGACTCAAACTTAGTCCCTGGAGATTTGTCAAACCCTGGAAGGTGATATCGATGAGACGATTTATTGGATTGCCTGATAAATCAAGTTGTTCGAGATTCTTTAATTCGGCAAAGAAACCTCTTGGTAGGACGTCAATTTCATTGTTTGCTAATCCTAGAATTCGAAGATTCGAGAGACCCGAAAAGAGACGCGATGGTAGTCTTTTGAGTCGATTTGATGAGAGATCGAGTTCCTGTAAATGTTTATTTGGCCAGAAACTGTGATCAGGCAGGGATACTAATTTATTGCCGGAGAGATCAATGACGCGTAATGACCAGGCTGGCTCGAATACTTGATATGGTATCACGGCTAATTTATTGTCAGCTAAATGAACCTCTTCGAGGAGATCGAGATTTTGAAACCAGGTTCGATGTAGGCTGACAAAATGATTGCCAGTTAAATTGAGAATGCGAAGAAAATGTAGTGTGTGAAAAATATTTATGGGAAAGTCTGATAAGCGATTGTCACCTAAGTTTAAATTTTCTAATTTCTCGATACTTTGAAATGCATCGGGTTCTATTGCTTTTATTGCACTTCGTGTCCATGATAGATAGCGAAGGTCTAGAGTGAATTTTAAAGGAGCAGCTGGTATCGTTGATACACGTACATCCTTCAGAATCAAATCTCGAACATTTGGAAATAATTCGAGACCCATGAAATTGCGATCCTCGCAATAGAGTCGCCATCCTTGATTTTCGCATTTGCAACCAGCTGGACATACAATATTTCTTTTCTCGAGAATACGCGATCTGGGTAATGGGTTCCTCGTTATATTTGATGTCTCTCCGATAACCAACAGTCCGGCCAAGATCAACCACCATGGGCCCCAAACCACCCTCATTCCTAATACCTGTAAATTGATTTTCTCCACTATAGAACACTTTCTTTAAATTAACTTTAATTTACTTCCGTCTTGAATTTTTTTTACAAATTAAAATTTTCAAACGGAAATAAGTTTCAAGTTCTTTTTTTCGAACTTTTTGGTTGGGAATATATTTTTTTTGGAGCAGTCTACCTACCTATTTTCAAGGCCAGTGTAGAATTAAAATTTTAACCGTTTGCAAAGTATCCATTGCTGGAAATGAGAGTGTTGCTTGTGCCAGAGTTGTCGAAAGACGAAAACATATTGCCGTCGCGTTTCAGAGGCAACAATTTTGTTGACCGGTCAATCGCGACGATGATAGCAGCTGTCTTTTTCCCCCCAAACAATAACAACACTTGGTTGTTTCTTTGTTGTTGTTGGGTTTTTTTTTGTCACATGATCTCGTCAATTTTCATAAATAAAATAAATATTGAAATAGACGTACGCGTCAACAACAATAACGAAACATTCACCGCGCAGTCTACATAAAAACTGACTACTCGCATATCCACTTGACTGACTGTGACTCCCTCGTGGGGAGCTGGTTGGTTTGGTTTGGTCTGCAATGGCAACGTTGCTTCGCGCCGACGCTGCTCAAAACTCGCTCCCTCAGTGAGTTCGTTCTCGAGCTTATACAAAAGAGAGAAAGAAAACCCCAGTGCACGAAGGAGAGATAAATTTATGCGACCTCATACCTGAACCTGGATTCCCAACCGAGGACAAAGGCGGCCATTACCTTTCTCCGGGTCTAATTCTAATAGGGATTTTTTTTCTTGCTAATATTTTAGATTGTATTTTTACTTCTTCCACATTTTTCGTAGGCCCTTAAATATTGAGGAGGAATTTTTGACAATTTTCTGTAAAACTTATTATCAAATATTTGCTTCCCTAGATATTAAATCAGGAATTTTCGAAAATGATAACGCATCAAATTTTCTGTTTGCACTTTCATTGTATAATATTGTTCTTAAAGTTTTTGGAAATTCTGCTTATAATTTTGGAACCTTTTTGGTTCCCATAATCGTATTTTTTTACATTAAAATATAAATGATAGAAATTTAAAAAATTGTCCGAACAATGACAAATAATAGAAAATTCAACAATAAAAGAAAAATGAATTAAATTGTAATTTGACTTTTTGGAGTAGGGAAAAAAATGCACATCGCGGATGTTTCAACGATTTTATCATTGACTTTTTGTTGTACTGGTTTTTTTCTGTCAGTTGTTGTGAGGTTCATGATATGTTATCTTCCAACTAGATGATAATATTTGTCAGATATGCAAATTCCAATAACAAGAGAATCATTTTTTTTGTTATTTTTTTTTGTATTCTTTGGAAAAAATATTGAAAAGCGAAAGGATTTTAGTTTTTTTTTATCGATTGGAAATTATTTTTTCTTTTTTTGCCTTACAATTTCTAGTTGACCACTTTATACCTATTTTATAAAATTTAATATTAGATTTTCTTGAATCTTATCTTTCTTTCTCTACGTATTAAAATTAATTTATATATTGAAATTAAATTCGTTATTTGAAAATTTCAATAATCAAAAATTTCTATTTAGAATAAAATATCATTGAAAGATGAATATTTTAAATTTACAAAAAAAGTGTTAATTCATGGTTGCTAAGAACTGAAGATGATTACCAAGGTTGTAAAGTGTAATCTACTGTTACGTATAAACAAAAACTGCACAGTTTCTATTTGATTGTGAAATATATATATATATATATATTTTATTTTATCAACTCATTGCTTTTTTTCAAGAGCGATTATTTTTTTTCTATTTTTATTGTCTATTTTTTAAAAGAGCTATTATTTTCAATGTGATGATTCCAAAACGAGGGAAATTACAATTTTTATTTGTAATTTGAAAATTTAGAATTCTCATTAAAAAACAAAAACAAACAAAATATTTTGCTGGTTTTCCTACATTATTGTTAATCTCTTTAACTTTCTACTAATTTACTGTATAGAAGAGAAACAAATACATTGTTTTCCTTATTAAAATACTGTTAACTTTTTTTCAATTAATTTTATTTACTGGGAATAAAATAATAAGGAGAATTTAATTAAAGTTTTGCCCAGGGCTAATTAAACTTTTCATGTCTATTGCATTATGCAAATTCATTGTTATGCCTTTCACATATGTGCTTTAAAAACAAGATAAATATGAATTCATGTTGTTTAAAACAAAGCTATTAGGTCCGTTTTTAACAAATTTTATTTATAAACATTTTTTTTCAAATTCAAATATAAATTATTTATTTAAATATGAACAAAGAAAACTGGTAAAGAAAAGAGTGAATGTTTTAAAAATTGATTATAAATAGTGAATTAATTTTAATAGAATAAACACTTGAACATAAACGAAATTAAATTAATAAACATTAGAAGCTTAAATATTTATTAGATATTTCTTTTATGTCTTTTGTCAGCACTTGACAAAGGCTTTCTATTATCTTCTAACTTAATAATATACTTACGATAAAGACAGACGTAAGTTATTTATTATTCTTAACGAGTATTATAAAATTGCAAACCTTAATTACAAATAAATAGCAAAAGTTGACGGTCCTCTTTCTTTGTTTTACATTTAAAATAATCACTACTCATGATCGATTTGATTCACATTTATAATAATCAATCTCAGACTTTAAATTGTAATATTGATAAAAGAAAATTTATTTTTACATTAAAAATTTGCTGAATTTTTTTTCATTTTAATGACAATAAAAGAAAAATTACAATTGAGGAAAATTTTAAATTATAATTTACGTTTTAATAAATATCAACGACATGTAAATTAAAGTTTATTTTAGAAATAAAAAAAAGTGCAATTAGCGTTTTGTTTCAAATTGAAAACGTATTTTAGTCAAATTAATGTTAGTCACGCACAATACCTGCTTCGTATTGTTGTCAATGAAATTTGCTTCCACCCTAATTAAAAATATCGACCAAAAATAAATATTGTCTGCTCGCTTGGCCTACTTTCACGGAACAAAATTCAATATGTAAATAGACACCAAGTACAAGAGTTAACTTAATATAATTCATATTAGTAGAATTTTAAATTCAATGTTTGTCAATGTTTTTTCAAAATTTTACATTTCTTCCTAAACATTGATAATGGTCGATATTTTTTTTATCACTTATTTAAGAGAAAAAGAAATAATCATCTATAAATGATAAAAATAAATTTTTTTGGTTGCTAAACACAATTTATATTTGATAAACCTGATGATTTTCATGATAAGGTGCATTTAACTTCTGTTTGCTATATAAATTTAATCGATTCAAGGTATAGAATTGTATTTTTGTGTCTGATAACGATAAATATCTTAGTCTTCCTCATCGATTACTTTGAACAATCAGTTATTTAACTGAAATTGAATTATAAATATTATATTTAATGCAATTATTTATCAGCTAAATGATAATTTCATTTTTAGTTAAATTAATTTCAATTAAGTCACAAAAATAATCTCAATCAAGTTAAATTAATTTTTTTTACCAGTTTTCTTTAGTGTTTTAGAAAGTTATTTTGAAATTTATAAATAGTAAAAATCATAATCATCTATTAGTATAATCAATCTTAATTAAGGACTAAGTTTAGAGTTAATTAAAAATTATACAATACATTTTATTTTGAAAGGCAAATGTATAACCAAAGCTTTGACAGCGCATTCTATTTATTTCCATATTCTAAAATGTTTATTCATGAGATTTGTTTGACTCCTGAAACAGTAGCACACGTTAACGAACAAAGAGTTGACGATAGAGACATTTAACGTAAAATTTATTTTACATTTTTTTTTTCATTTACAAGACAAGTATAATAAGTAGAAGTTTTTATTGAACCAAATTATTTTTACATTGTAGTATTTTTATTTAAACAGAATTTTTATTCTATTAGACAATAATAAATTAAAAAACAATTCTTTACTGTAAAAATTTTGACCATATAAATTATAAAATTCGACATAGTGTCTCATAATTGCTTTGTATTTATACGTGAATTTAAAATTTTGAGGGTAGAAAATTAAATCATCGATGAGTAATAATCGATTCACAGAAATTAATTAATCATTCATTTGAATTAGTGGCAAAGCCCTTTCTAGATGCGTTGTTTCTGGGTCACATCTCATTCAAGGTGGTTGAAAAATGTCCTTGCTTTGGTCATGGTCAGGGACAAACAAAAAAAAAATCTTTGAGACTATAGATATCAGACAAATATCCAGAATAAAGATGAATAGAGATTCTTTTTAATTCAGAAGAAATTCATGCGTTGAAATTTTGATGTAACTAAAAAAGAAACTGTTATGGGTAAAAAAAATATTTTTAAAAATATTTTACCCTCTCAAAAAAATTTCTGTTTTTCTTCTTGAAGCTCCGATTTTGTGAAAAAATTATTTTCAATTATTAATAAAAGATTTAAAAAAATTTTCTTGAAAATTGGTAAATTTTCTGAAGTATATGAACGATGCGTCATGTTGGTGACCCTAGCTGACTATAACTGCTTCACGGGAAATATTATAAATAACCATGTTGGGGTCAGTGTGCGTTCACTATTCTATAACTGCCTGATGCATTCAAATTGTACTTAAAATTAGTTTGATATTTTTGTGCCGTTTTTATCAGATATACCTTAGTCTATAAACGCACATCGATCGAATTGTCGTTCAAATTTTTATATAGATGTTTTAGGTTTTCTTCAATCTTGAATTTAGAAAAATTACTTGATTCTGATCTCATCTTATTCATAAACTTTTTTTTTAAATTAGTGTCACTTGAATATTGTGAAAACTTATTGTTATAAAATTTTTCCAAGAATAATAATAATTGTGTCTGAGAATATTTTGCAATCGGAGTACAAAAAAATGCATCCGATGCGAGATAAACACTTTTTATTATTTTTTTTCGTTTATTGTATAATAATTTTTAGCAGGAAGCTTCTTCATCATTTTCTTGGTATATTTGAGGAAAGTTGGACCAGTGCTTTGATAAAGAAACATCATAAACTCTTAACTTTAATGTAGGTTAAATCAACATCAGATGAGGATTTATGTATGAGAAGTTTGTCTGCTCAATTTCTTTTTCATGTATGTACTTTGATAAAAATTTCTATCCCAATGATAAGTAAAATTTTATCTGTTTCTTCTTCTTTTTCTCAAATTATTCTATTTTGACTCGTATTCTCAATTTGAAAACAAATCTAAAAATCAATTTTTTCTGATAATTTTCTTTTTCTAGGAAAAGAAAGATTTAAGAGAGAACTTGAAGGATCACGATTTGTTTCTTGAGAGAAGGGTATTGAAAGTGAAATCTAGAATAGAAAGAAGGGAATTGAGAATCGAGACAAAAATCCTCTGAGAAGAAGAAGAATCAAGTGAAAGTATTCGGGAACAGGTTTTCTCCTTTAGAGGGAATCCCCTTGGATAACCTTGAATTTTATAAAGTACCAAGGCTGAGAAAAAACTGATTTCATTGAAGAAACCAAATTCGGCTGATTGCTTCCGTTATACTATCAGCTACCCACGGGGTAGTAGTTACGTAACATCATCGATTTAGTCTCCACAAGAGAGAGAGAGTCACAGACAGAAAGAGAGGAGCGACGGACCGAGAATGAAAGCTCAGGAAGAGAGGAACGGAAATTTGAAAGACAAAGCTAGCAACATAAGAGAGGAAGTAGAATGAGAGAGGCATGAATAGAAATTACCTCGTTTTTTTTTACCTCGACAGCTTGCCAACGGCAAGTCGAGAGTAAAAGGAAAGAGAGAGAAAGAGGCTGTGATTTGTTCTCTATAGAAAAATACTTGGATTTTTGAATCATTGTAGAAAAAAGCAGATCGAGAGCCAGGGTAGAAATACAAGTCTCGACTTGTATTACACTCAGTTTGCTGCTGATCAGCTGGGAGTCAAAGCGAAAGCGATGTTGCCAGTTCGTTCCCGTTGACCTGGCTCTGGCGCATGGAGCGGATCAATATTTGTCGAATCGGCAACCTTGTCAAGTTTTTATTTATCGTCACTCTGCTAGAAGTCTAGAGGCAAAATTGTGTGTGTATATATATACCAAATACATAATACCCGAAGCCATCTTCGTTTCCCTTTTTCGCCCTTTCAATTCTCAGACTTGTTGACATCTCACAAGAGTCGTTCTCTTTTTTCCCTGCGGGGAGAAAAAGACTTCATTCTTCCACCATTTTGTCATTATCTCGATTTTAGAATTATAATTTTCAATTTTAGCAAAATTATGACTATTCCTCGATTTTCTTTTCGAATTATTTTAAAATTGACCATTTTTTCTTCTTCGTTTGGTCAGTAAATTATTGTGCTAATGACGATGCCAGACGGTTTGTTGGTTTCAACGAATCACTGGAAGAGTCATTACACTGAGCTTGCTTTTGTCGTTTATGGGTCAATGAACTTTTTTTTGTATAATAAATTTCTTCAATTATTGAAAAATCTCGATTATGATAAAATGAAATAGATTAATATTGAAATGTAATGTTATACATTTAATTCATTAGGTGAAATTTCAATCGAATCTCAAAATTTTGATAATAGAATTCTAAAATTTTATGATGTAATCATTTTCTTTAAAGAATAAGAGCGCAATTACATTAACACTAACTATGAATTGATGTTTCCATGGCAACTAATAATGAAACCCATTAGCGGGATAGAAGCCTCTTGACTTTTACGTAACAAATAAAGTATAATAATATCTTGACAAGTTGTAACAACCATGAAGGAATGCGATATAATATTTTTCTCAAAGTTATTTTACAAAACGAAAATTATAATTATTTGAATACAAGTATTTTAAATTCTTTATCTGTGAAAAATATGACACGTTTTATTGAACGGATTTCATATTAATTCGTACTTATTTTATAATTTTTTTTTGAAATTTAATTTATATTTTAATTGGCTGATAAAATTGAAAATATAAATCTTGACTGTCTGCAAATGTCAAAGTTGGTTTCTCGAGCATCAAAGCAAGTTTATTCAAACTAACGTATTTGCTAATTTTAATGCGAGTCCTTGAAGAATAGACAGACGTACGTTAGAATGGTCCCAAAGTCAATGCTGCGATTTTAATATTAGTTCTCTTAGTGTCTTCAATTTTAAAATGAATTTTCTCAATTCTTTCGGATTGTTAGCATCGAACTTTGTAAATCGACTTTAAAAGTATTGGACAATAATATTTTTTGATAAAATAATTTTAACTTTTCTTGAGGGTGGCAAAGTTTCATCATTGTTTTACAATCTGGGAAAAATATTTCATCGGTCTTATGATTTATAAATAGAATAACCGGATGTTGAATTTTACTTATGGATTGACGTTTTCTCGTAAAAATTTTATATGAAAAGAAAATTTTTTGTTTAATAGAGAGGAAATTTATTATTTAATCAAGGAAGTTGATGTGTATTATCAAAATAGTTTGAAAATTACAGGCATTGTTTCGTCTTAATGAATATTGTGTGTTCCTTTCATAAAGAGTTTTGTTATAAATTGCAAATGTCATTAGGGATCACTATATGCATTCAAAAGGTCTGCCGACATTTACAAAGGTTAATTTTATACAGATAGAGTTGTTATCTATCGTGGCTACAATTACATAACTATAAGCAATATACCTGTTCAATGACGACTTTAAACTAGCATTCTCTATAACAAAGACCTTTGAACTTTTACACCTTGTCTCTATTCTTAAAACAAATAAGATATTTTAGGAAATATATTCTTATAATAATAACTATTATTAATCAAAAAAGCAAAAAATTCTTCATGCTGTTAAATAATTATTTCTTATTACGTAAAATTCAACTTTCTCAATATTAAAGTTTTCCTTTTCATTTTGTTAAATTTAAATCTAGAATATTTGTCCAAAAAATTAGTTCAATTAGTTTTAGCTTATTTTTATTGAAAAAAAAATTATGTTAGAGGGATTTCGTGCGCCAAACAAATAGAACAATTTTTTTTTTTGGCAACAGAAATAACATTTTTAAAAACAAGGTCAGGAAAAAATACTGTTTTCTTTTATTGATTCTACTGGCCTACCTTATAGGGAAAAAAATATTTCGAGAATTTCTTGTCCATTCACTGGTTTTTATTTTAAAAATGAAACTCAATCTCACGACAATTTTCCTGCGAATAGAAATATTTATCAATCAAGTTTCAATTCCTGTTTCTTTCTCGTATTTCGCTCTCTCTCCCCTCTTATTTTCTTTATAAAGGTTGAGGACATTCTTGAGCCAAAGTTAAGTTTAATCGTCAAGACAAGACCAATTATTGAATTAAATTGAACTGCTGCCAATTGAGTATTTCGTATCATCTTTTTGTCAGCTTGTTTTTCGCAAACACCAAAAATTAAATTTTAAAAAAATGCACCACTTCTAAAAATATAAAATTTTAAAATAGTTAAAAAAAATTGAAACTTTCAATGAAATTTGATTTTTATCCATAAAAAAAAGAAAGAAAGAAAACGTTTTTTAGGATATATTTATTTTATAAACGATTATGCAAAAAGAGTACGAAAATAATTTCTGTATATAAATATATATTGTTATATATGTATATATTTCTCTCTCATCGTGAAATGGAAGGTCGATATACCTCCGTTTATGCACTTCCTTTATGCACTGTTTTCTTTCAACACGCAACCAAGCATTCCCTTGAAGTTAAAATGCGAAACTTTTTAAGTTCCTGTCTAAAGGTGTAGGCGTTATGCTTTCACGCATCGTGATGTGAATGTAACGTTCAGTTAGCATATTTTATTCGTGAGTGTATAAAACTGTAAAGTGAGCCAATGATATAATATTTTAAAGCATATATCTGAAACTCGACTTGCATTATTGTTATGAAAATAATTTTATTCAAGTTTCAAAACATAGAATTTTCTTCTGATGAAATTCCTTTTGTGAACTTATTTGTACAATAAATTCGACCCTGAAAGAAACAATTTCAATATAATATAAATGAATTGTAAATTTCGTTAATGAATTTTTATTCTTGAAATTTTGAATTTTTTCCTAGAATTTTTCTTTTATTGAAATATAATTTTTGGGGTAATTTAAATCTTATATTATTAAAGAAGGGTGTGCTTAGGAAACCAAATAAGTAGAGCACATTCACAACAGTTCAAGGACATTTTATTGAACCTCAATTCAGGAGTCGATGCCAAAGCAGCGTATAAAAAGTTGCCTGGAGGTCTCTTGCTCTTATTGTCAGACTTACGAAATTTCAAACAACTCTCCTGTAGATACTTATTTGTCAGCTTCTTAAAAGAAAAAATTCACAAAAATAATTTCAATTTATATTTTTGCTAAAACGTTTTTCTTGTTTTTGTTTCAATTTAAAATTTTTGTTGATTATTCGCCGAGACAATTTGAATAGAAAAACATAAAAGAAATTCAAATGAATAATTTGAAGTGAAAAATATTGTTATTTATTTATGTTTCTTGCTGGTCATTATAATTGAAACTTTAGTTAGAAATTTTGTTGCATTAATAATGATGACAAACATTTTAATGTATAGTAGAACACGATAATTTATGAAATAATACAAATAAAAAATTACTTTTTTTTAGGTAAAGTTATTGTCGGAAAAATCCTAGGAGGAGGGGTGATTGACCAAACTTTTCCATAGGGACTTCAATTTCCTAGTTTCATATCGCACGCTACGATTAATGATCATGGACACAATAATAATGACGTAGAACTTGATAAAATAGCCTTCGATATTCGCTTCAATTGGAATCGATGTCTAGTAACCTGTGCAATCAATAATCTTCCAATCACCTTGCATAGTGTCAATATATATAAAACGTATTATTAATTTGCTCAAAGGGTTCTTGCAATTTGAAAAAAAATCCTTTGATATTTGCCGAGATTTCGTAAAAATTTCCCTCATCATTTATATCATTCATTCGTTTCAAATTTTTTATCGCTGATAATAATTTCTTGATCAAAATATATTTTTTAAAGATAGATTTTGTTCTACAAAAATAAATTAAATAAACAAATTATCAAATGTTTTTATTATTTTTATTAATGAGTTCTCAAAGGAAGAAAATGAAATATTTTTTCAATGGTATTTTTAATTTTTGTTAAAAAGAAAAATAGAAATTAATGAGTGGAAAATTTTTAGGAAAACTTTGTAAATAATTGAAAATTTATAGTTATAATATTTTATATTATATTGAATAATATGGCACTTGACTTTGTCTTGGTAACAACTATCGTCTTTCATTTTTTACTTTAGATGGAAATGTGCTAACCAGCAGAGACCACCTGGCTTACATCTGCTGTCGCCACGTAGGCACTTGATATTTTTTCTCGCTTTTTCAAACATATTCTTTTTTTTCGAATTCGTTTTCAATTTTCCTCTTATTTTCTAAATGGGGAAAAATTTTTACATTATCCTAATTTCTTCTCTGGTAAACGATTCCCTTTTCTTCATATTATATACATTCCCTTAATTTTTCCATTATCGTATATAAATTAGGGGCAATAATGGAAAGTGTCTATATAATGTATTCTCATTTATCTTACATTAAAAATCCATTTTCGAAAATTCTCATCATTTTTCGCCTAGGAGTAAAATAAATAAATAGGAAGAAAAATTGTATGAAATTTAATTTCATATATGAAAATTTGTTAATCCATCCTTTGTAATTCTGTAAAAAAAAATTGATTTTTCGAGTTAGGGGAATTGATATCTTTTTTTAATGAATTGGAAAAGCAATGGCGTCTTTTGCTGATGTGGCTGCTGGTGCTATGAACCGTTTTCGTTTTATTTCCAGCCATTGCGTGGCAACTGGAAACTTGTGTATGTGTGAGAGACGCCACGTAAATGGTTTTCATAAAATTTACCCTCGTGTTAGTAAGCGACGCAAGAATGAAAGTTCCAATCGTTCCCTCTAGTCTACTGAGTCGCTATCTGTTGGATATATCATGAGCAAATATTTAAAATAAACTGTCGATCCAGAGGTGGCGCCGTTAAACAAGATTTTGAAAAAAATTTAAATTTTGGTTTTTAAAAATCAAATTGCTCTTTTTAAAATTATTATCACTCTCAAGTATTCTTTGTTCCATTTATCTAGAAATTAAATCAGAATAACTATTTTGAATTAATTTAAGATTAAATTATTAACTAACTAATTGTTTAGTTGTGATTATTTAATTTTTTATTTTTATTTCAGTGCACAGACTTTGTAAAGGCAGGAGCTGAACAAGGATTAACTCCTTCGGATGTGGTTTCAGCGGCGGATATCACTTTCTCATGTGTGGCAGATCCTCAAGCAGCAAAAGAAGTACGTTAATATTAGAATTTTTACAAAAATGTATAAATATTGAGATGAAAATTTTATTTAAAAAAAAAATTGTAATTTTCAGATGGTATTCGGCAATTGTGGTGTTTTGTCCGAGATGGTGCCAGAGAAAGGTTACGTAGAAATGACGGGAATTGATGCTGAGACATCAAAAGATATTGCTGAAGCAATAAATACAAAAGGCGGACGATATCTTGAGGCACAGGTACAAGGTAGCAAAACTCAGGCACAAGAAGGAACACTTGTGATTCTTGCAGCTGGCGATAGATCGCTTTTTGACGAATGTCAAAGCTGTTTCGAAGCAATGGGGAAAAACAGTTTTTATCTTGGTGAAGTGGGCAATGCATCTAAAATGAATCTTGTTCTTCAACTCATGGCCGGAGTAACTTTGGCAGGTTTAGCAGAAAGTATGGCGCTCGCCGATCGTGCTGGTCTTCAACAGAAGGATGTTCTTGAACTTCTTGAACTCACATCACTGGCATGTCCAGCTATTCTCGAAAAGGGAAAAGGTATGCAATTTATTCTTTTTTTTTTTAAAGAAAAAATCCCCCTCTCCCAAAAAAGAAACCAAATATGAAATATTTTTTTAAGGCGAAATATTAAGTAAAGAAAAAAATGTTTTTTTTAGCAATAATCGAAGGCGGATTTCCAACGCAATTGCCGCTTCAGCATATGCAGAAAGATTTGAGATTATCGTTGGGAATGAGCGATCAACTTGAGCAGCCATTGCCATTGGCGGCTGCAGCAAACGAGGTCTACAAACATGCAAAACGTCTCGGTTATGGTGAACATGATGCATCAGCGGTGTACATTAGAGCCAGGTTCTAAAAGTGATCTTGAATTTTTATCTGGCTAAGTTTTTCTGATGAACCAATATATTTATTGCAATACCTAAATTCGTCAACGTATGAAATAAATTTTTAACACCTCGTTCTCACTGATGTGGAAATAAAAAAAAAAATGAGGCGTAACTTGACGAATAATAAGATCTATATATGCGTGTGTGCGTGCGAATTTGTAAAAAAAGAAAATTTAAACCAATTAACAATATAAAGGCTACGTTTGCATACCCAGGTATTTCGCTCGATCTTGGGGATTTTTCTACTTCCTCAAATCGTGTATACAATGTGACAATAAAATCAGGCAATGAAAATAATTTTTTTTTGACATTTATAACAATATGTTTTCATTATTTTTTAATGAAATATAAAAAGACACATTATGTTCACAGTTTATTTTTTTCGTAATGCAAAATAATAATTTATGGGGCATCAAGTTATTGATTGACACATTGTTGTGCAATTTAGAAAATATACGATCGTCATCTTCTAAGAAGATGTAAGTAAATGAATTTTTGAGATTTTGTATGAGGCGATACGAATTTTAAATAATTTTCTCGACATTTTTAATTCATTAAATTCGTCATCAATTTCGTTAATTGAGATTTTATGTGTGATTTTTGTTTGAATTCTGGAAACGATGCATGTAAAGTTAATATCGAAATGACAATTTTTTTTGATCTTATTTTTTTTTTAATTTTGAAAACAATTGTTTTCAATTACAATCGTTTCTAATATATTATATATGTACTTCTCTTTTTCTTTCTCTCTTTTTTTGTGTTAAGAGATTTACGTATTCTTGGAATTATTTTCCACTGTATAAAAATAAAAATGTCTCAATAGAGTTTCTCAGGAATGTAATTTACATTTCCGTCTCTCATGGGAGAAAAAATCGAGAAAATATTGCTGGAAATGCAATACTGTGAGTATGCCTATTATATATTTAAAATAAGATAAAAAATGAAATTATAAATAAATGATAGGATAATTGACACTTGAACGCACGCACGCATGCTTAACTGTCTGTAACTAGATTATACGATATTGTGTCGCTGAAAAAAAAATTACCCGATTTAATGACAATGCTGTACATTGAAAAAAAAATAACAGTGACAAAAACAAAAGAAAATGACATGATTAGTGCGACAAAAAAGTTACAAACTTCAGATAATCTTATTAAATCGTATAAATATAGCTGTAAAACATAAGAGAATGGAAAGAAAATGGGAGAAAGTGAAAGAGAGAAAGATTATACATAATAAAAAAAAGCGTGTATGCGGGTGAGAGCGTTACGTCGGTTGCATCTGCGATACGCGTTATATGTTTTGTCACAAGAAACATTGGTTTTTGAATAAATATCTATTTGAATTAAAAATATCGTTACTGCAACAATTAATCATCAACTCTCCATATTAATTACGAATGCAGATTAAATTATTCTTTCTTTTTTTAATAATAAATATCAGAATCTAAAAAAAAGAATCTGGAATCTAGGAAAAAAATTAAAAATGTTTTCAACATGAACTAATTTAGATTACAGATTATAAAAATTGGCAATTTTTAAATTAAAATTATTAAAAAATCAATCTTTAAAATACAGTTAATTAATTCAAAATTATTAAATTTTCTAATCAATTACAAGTTTTTACTATAAAAAATGTAATTTTATTTTAATGAAGTACAAAAAAAATTATGGAAATAATATTCAAAAATATTCTAGTTTCGCGGGTAAATGAAGGCAGCGACATGCGGCAGCGTTGCCAAATTAACAGAAATAAAAAAGAAAAACATTAAAGTTATTTGCGTTTTTCTGTCAACATTTTTTTTATTTGAATATAAATTATATAAAATCGGAAATAGTTAATTAATTATGGATTTGAAAGGTATGTAATAAACTTTAGGTGCAATTATATATAATAATAATATAAGTCTATATTAGATTTGTAAATTATTTAATCAAACGATAATGAATTTTTAGGTTATGTTTTTGTATATACGTTAAGTATTATTTGAAAATATAAATAAATACCTAAATACCCTTACAATAATTTAATTAATTATACGTTATTTTTTTCAGTATAAATTCATTTTCGAACAATAGAAAATCAGCTCCGTTTTAATTAGAAAAAATTTGTTTTAAAAATGAATGGCTCATCGGATAAACCCTTTGATACACGAGCTGTGAGGGTAAGTATTGTTTATAAAATATAGAATTTATATTGTTTAATTGTAATTTGTAATGTGTTTATTATAGAAAAGCACTAGAGGTGTAAAGCAAAAAGGTGTCGATAGTGTTACAAAAAAATTTCTTCGTAATTTTGATCCAGAGACAAGTGAAAGAGAAAAACGTAAATTAAATCGACGACTCTCTCAGCCGCAGAAGAAGAATGTTTTATATGATGAAAAAGGAATTTTACATGCAACTGGTGATAATCTTTGTGATTGTTTAAATAAAAATTGTCTGGGCTGTCATTTTCCATGTCCTAAATGTAGTTCTATTAAATGCGGTCACGAATGCAGGTATGATTAAAATTTTTCATACATTTCTAATTCTGTTTTCATTAAATCAAAAATTGTATTTTTGCAGAAATAATAGAAAATGGACTTACGATGCAATTGAAAATGAAGGCAGTGATAACCTCATAAGAAATCCTGTCGTAAAAGAATCCTAGCGTTAAGCTTTACTTAAATAAAATTCAAAAACAGTAAGGCCAATGATGAATACATGCTTTTTTGTGAAGTGAATTGTGAGACTGCTCTTAGTGATAAAAGTCCTTTTTTTAATAAGGATTTACGGAAATGGATTCATAATAACTGATTTCTCATGGTATTTATACATATATATTTTTTCATCATCCTTATGATAAAATAGAATGTCATTTTAAATTACGATTTTACTATATACAGTGAAATTAAAATCATCCATTTTATTCTGGGGATCCATTATTTTACTCTTACAAGGATCTTTAATTGAATAAATAAATTATAAATATAATTAAATTAAATATACAAAACTCGATTAATTATACATATATTTTTATCGTTGAAAAATTTTGTTTTATCCGATAAAAAAAATATCCTGTGATTTGAAATGAATCCTGTTTTATCAAATATATCAAATGATACGAAATGGATTCTGTCTTCATGGTTAATGGCTTTTGATTGATGATTGTAAATACAATTTAAGGGGAGGAAGAAAATATACTCTTGAGTGTTTTTTTTTTTAATTGAAATATTCAGATCTTATAAATCTGTTTAGCTTACTCATAAAATGTAGATAATAAATGTATTTAGAGATTAATTAAAAAACAATGAAAAAGGGAAACATTTTTGAACTTTAAGACATTTTTTAAATATATTTTTCATTAGTGAATTTTAATTTTTATTATAATTTAAAAGTTTAAAATTGATGTAATTTAGTCTAAGCAGAAAATTTATTTTCGACAAATTGATATTTCGGTGAGTAATTTATATAAGTAAACTGATCGGATGACGATGACGCGTGGGATTTATTTGAGAACTTTGAAAAACGTGGTTGTTGATATCATACGAGAAGTGCGTCTACGGCGGAGGCGTGCATGTGCCACCCTTTCCTAATATTGATTTTTCGCCATGGAACAAGTCCTTTTGGCTTAGTGCGCACCTACCCACTCATACAGTGCAGTGGGTGTGCGCGCCTCGTTTTCACCCGAATTAATCAAAGTTCACGCCGCAAAACTTGCAGCTCCGAGTGTTTCAACTATGTAACGTTCGCGACGTGAGAAGTGAGATATCGCGTGGAAGCGTTTATAATTCATAAACGTACGCACGAAAAAGAGAAAAAAAAGAGAGAGAGAGAGGCTGATCAAAATAAGATAATTTTCTGGTTTTGTGAAGAAAAGAAGAAAAATATCGTTCAAGTGAGAAAAAGAGTCTGAGTCCTTTCAATTTTTTTTGTTCCACTACCTTCTGGATGATAAATCAACGGATATCCTAAGGACATATAGATGGATCGCGCCCACTGTTTTTGGATTGAATCCTTCGTTAGTTCATGAAGGTGGTTATTAAGTAAAAGTTCATATTATTAGTTTTTATTTTGATAAATGATTCTTAATTTAATAATAATATTTCTTTAATAAGAAATTGATAAAAAAAAAAAATTCGATTTACTAAATCGAAAGCAAAGTTTATTTTTTAGTTTAATGTTGAATTTAATTTTAGGAGCGACTGACGTCAACTTGGAGGAGATTTTGAGAGTAGAATTCGAATTTTAAAAGGGAAATCAGGTGCCCGTTTTTAACGGGCCAGCTTTTACAATTGCGGCAGCAGATGTCAGGATGCCGGAACAGAGTAACGACTACCGGGTCGTTGTCTTTGGTGCTGGAGGTGTTGGAAAGAGTTCTTTGGTTTTACGCTTCGTGAAAGGAACTTTTCGGGAATCTTATATACCAACTATTGAGGACACTTATAGACAGGTATGTTGGAATAAATATTTAACAAATAATTCTCATACCTCAATAACAATGTTCTTAACTGGGAGTTCCAGTTAACAACTTTGTTTTACATTCTTTTTTTTATCACAGTCTCATACATTATTTTCACAAAGCTTTTTGCTTTTCCTTGATAAACTTATTTAGTTGGAATTTATTTATAGAAATTTATAAATATTGTTCTATTACTTTGAAATGTGAGAGTCGGTTCTAATTTGTTGGAAATTTTTTTGATTATAATTAATTGATTTGAAAATTATTAGTTTTTAACGTTGATTTATCTAAAATCTCGATTCGTTGAAATTAATTTATTCGGTATTTGTTAGGAAAAATTAATTTATTTGTTTTAACCAATTAATTTCGCACTTATCAGTTGAAAGTTATTTCATTTGAAATTAATTTATCTCCGGTAAATCTTGTTTAAGTAATTTTAGCTAGTTTTGGAAGTTTTAGTTTTCTCTTTTGTGATCTCATAACAGCTTTGACATTTCCCAACTTGAAACAACAGGAGAGTCATAAACGGAGATTTAATCGTTTATCTGGTTCATTGTGTCACATATCTGTGTCGTTGTCTTTGAATATACATATATGTATCTTTTTTTCACCGATTTTTGAATTTAAATTTTTCTATTTTTAAAAACAATATTTGGGAAGAATTATTGTTTAAAAAAAATTTATTATTAAAAGAATACTTTTTGTCTTTTTTATACAAAATGTAGCTAAAAATTTATTTCATACAAACTAGCTTTTTCACTTTTCCATAAAATTGTCTCTTTGCTCATTGACTCATTTTATACTTGCTTCTTTAAGTTAATTATTAATGTTGTAAAGGATGTAATATTAAGTTTTATCATCAAAAGCAGAATTATGTATGGATAGGAAGATCCTATTCGTGTTTCCATAGAAAATACTGTGAGTGAACTTGGCGTGTTAATTTCATAACTCACACTAAAATGCAATTTTGTCATCGTCTCATAAATTCGTTGACTTTAACTAAATTATAAAGCAATTAAAAAAAAATTCTATCCACATTTATTAATTAAAATTATTTTTCAATTTATTTATAATTTATCGTAATTATCATTTATTCTGATAAAAATAATTTTTTTAAATTCTATTTTACTTTTTTTGAAAGGAACTTAAATAAAATAGATTTTATTCATCTATGCGTTTTCAAAACAATGTTGAGAAATATGTTTTTGGTGTTTTTTTTGTATCTTTCTTTCTCTCTTTTATGATCGTTCACTCACATCAGAAAACATGCAAACAAGTCGGAGAACACTCTCTTGGTTTCCTTTATTCATTAGTGTAATTGTGGAATGAAGTTCAAGAGTTAGTCTGCAATCCCCTTCTGTAATTTCAATTTTCACGAAAGATTTCTCTTTTCCTGAGAAGAGAAATTTTCAATGAAATAAGTTTGAATGTAATTAAATTTGCTAACAATTTCTTTTATTTAAAAAAAAAATGTAAATAAATTTTTTCTTTCACTATTTAAAAAAATATTTATTCTACTCATAAATTTTTTTTTGCATTAATAAGATTTCTTTTTCATGAAAAAGACATTAGTTTTACATAAAGCTTAAATAATATAGAAACATTTTTATCTGTAATTTGGACGAAATAGATTCACCCTATTTAGGAAAGATTCTTGTGGTTTAGGATTCAGGAAGTGAGATTGCGAGGGATTGATCGCAGCAGCTAATAAAGATGGATATCGTTAAAATCCAGTCTTCACTTTTATTTTCTGTGAAGAGTTTTATTGTCGATAGAATATCTGATTTTTATTATTGGATAAAAAAAAGAATTTTTATTTAAAAATCAAGATGCATTTTAAAGTAGAATTTAAAATAATTATAGGAATTTTGTTTTTTATAATTAAATTGTAATTAATTTTAATTAAAAATAATCGAACAAAAATAAATAGAGTTTAATTTAAATTAAACTCGTTTAGAAAAAAATAAAGTTCACCTTGTAGAGTTGCTAAATTAGGAAAACTTGAACTTCTAAAAGGAGCTGAAGATTCTTTTTTATTAAAAGCTAGTAACATAAACTTGCAATAATCAATCAATAGAAATTATTTATAGACCGGGAGAATTCTTTCGAGTGTAATTAAAAATAAATAATTGTCTGATTTGCACTATCTGCTTTTTTCCAATGATGTTGTTTTTAATCTCAATTTCCAAATATTTTTTTAATTCATTTTATTTTTAATATCAATTTTTTTTTTATTAATTACTCAATTTTTAATTAAATTATTTACAAATAAATGTGAAACTTTTCAGAAAGATCAAAATTATTTTAATTAAGTGATTATAAAATCAGAATTTATAAATGTGTGTGAATGTATGTGAAATATATAGTTGACCCAAGTAAATCTTTCTCTAAGTGCAATATGAGGTTTTTGGTCATGAATAATTCATTGAACGATAAACCTCCTTAAAGTTAAAGAGAGCTAAAGTGGCAGAATGTCACATGCCTAGCATCTATTGCAGAAACGGGGTGAGAGAAAGAAAAAAAAAGAAGAAAAAAAAAAAAAAAAAAAAAGAAGGGAACTTGTGAGATCTACTGCTGTGTTCGTGATGCGAAGTGTGCCATTTGATAAAAAAAATATTTTTCACGAGAACAAAAATGAAAAAAAATATATATATTGAAAAATGCGGCATGATTTTTAGGTGATTAGCTGCAACAAAAATATTTGCACACTTCAAATTACGGACACAACGGGGTCTCATCAGTTTCCTGCGATGCAAAGACTTTCCATAAGCAAAGGACATGCCTTCATTCTGGTGTATTCCGTTTGCTCCCGGCAAAGCCTTGAGGAACTTCGACCAATTTGGGCCGTTATTCGAGAGCTCAAAGGACAAGATATTTCACAGATACCAATAATGTTGGTGAGAATTCGCAAAAAAATGTATATATATAGTTAATAAAAGTGTGAAAAAAATGAATTTTTATGTAATATCACAATTATTATTGTAATTAATGAAATTTTATTATTTTTTTCCTCAACACAGGTGGGAAACAAGTGTGACGAGAGCCCTTCTGTCAGGGAGGTTTCGTTAAGCGAAGGAGCAGCGGAGGCAGCAAATTGGGGCTGTGGTTTTTTGGAGACATCTGCAAAAACGAATCATAACGTAAATACTCTTTTCCGGGATTTATTAACACTTGAGAAAAATCGATCAGTCTCGTTGCAACCGGTACAAAGCAGTAACGCAATAAGCTTTAAGGAAAAGTGTGTCGTTATGTAATAAATTCTACACACACACATATATTATTATCCAAAAATTTGATATATGAAAAAAAATTTCCCTTTTATCTAAATTATTCGATTAATCCAATTATATTAGTCATTAAAAAGAAATAAATGCGCACGTCATGAAAAAAATTTGGAAAAAAACGATTAAAAATTCTGTCAAAAATTGAAACATTTTTTGATAAATCAAAACGGCGTGAAAATTGATAAATTAAAAAAAAGAAATTGGATAAAAATTTAAAAAGTTCAACAAAAAAAGGGATAATTTGAAAATTGAAAAAATCTAAACAGCTATTGATAAATTCAAAACAATTGAAAAATATAAATAATAATTATCATAATTTGTAATTAATATTACAATAGTTATTTCATTTTCTAATTTTTTATTCGTAATCAAGTAGTGATTTTTCTAGTCTGATTGAAATGAAAAAAAAACTCGTCGATCGATTGACGTGAGTTCTGAGCCCGCCGACAATTTCGGGTAAATTATCCTTAAGATAGAAAAAAGGGGGCCGTTACATTTTGTAAATTATGAATTTATGGTATATAATATTTAATTGCAGAGGAAAGAGTGAAAAAAAAATTAAGATAGAATTATTTAACACAGATGGTCGTGATCTAGTTTTGGAAAAGGACTCTTTCCTATTTCATGAAAATTTTAAATAGACCAGAAAAATTTTCCCCCAATTTAGAAAATAAGAATAGTTGACACGAAAGAGATAGTTGCTCGATTACAAAAAAAAAAAAAACAAAAAAAAACAAAAAAAAATAGAAACAAAAATGTTATTTGTAATTGGCCAATAATCTTGTTCTTGTTATTAATTACTGCTTATTATTCAAAATACATCGTCGAGTTATACTCCATGAAGGTGTTAAAAAAAAAGTTCAGTTAAAACCACATTGGAGTCTCGATGAATCAGGCAATCTCCTAATAATATACAGAATGGATCAATTTTCGTCGTTCGCTCACTTAAAAAAACTAAACATTTCTCGTAATATAAATACTTTTTTTGAGAATAATTTTTTTGGACCTAATATTTTCATTTTAAAGTTAAATTCCTTTTTATTATTGATTTGAAAATTGAACAATTCATGGTTAATATAAAAAATATATCAAGATAATTAAGCTTAAATAGATATGCAGTGCATAGAATATTAAATATTTATAAAATATATGTAAAAGTAAAGAAGAAAAAGAAATTTTTTCTGCAAAAGATTTTAATTTGGAATTTCGCTTCTACAAAGTCTATTTACACATAATATAAAAAGAAATAAATTTCCAATTTTTCAAATGAACCAAAGTTCGATATTTGCATGTGAATTTTAAATATGAAAATAATGTGACATATTATTTATACATACACAGGCACAGTAAATAAATAAATGATTATTGTTAATGAAAATACAATTTTCAAAATGTAGATTATAAGATTTAAAAGTCATTTGGCTAACAACGAAACAAATTTCTCTCTTCTCATTTTCATTTCAATAATCTCACTATAAAAATTGTATTTAATCAAGAATTTTTATTAAGAAAATTTAATTGATAATTATTAATCATTCAATCTTATTGATTAAGAATCGTAACATTCTCGGCAATAAATATAATAGACTACAATATTTATTAAAAATCCTAAGGGGTTTAGAATTCAATAATATGTAATTATATTCAAGGTTGTGAAATTATGTGCAGAATTGACCATGTCGAAAAATACATTTATAAGTGTAAAAAAAATAGTTTATATTCAGACTATTTATTTTAATTTTATTTTAGATGTTAATTAAAATTACTTAATCTTGAGTTGAAGACTATCTGCTTATTGAAATGTGCAGATGATTACTTAAAATTTTTTTTTAAAATATATTGAAAGACTGAACTTAAAATATTTTTACTAACTAGGGAACAAATCCAGAGTTTCAAAACTTATGGATATTTTCAATAAAGTCTGGTATGTTGTAATTATGATTATAAATATATATAATTTTATTGTCTAATAAAAATAGAACAAGAAACATCAGTAAAAAAATATTTAGTAAAGAATAATAATAATTTCGATAATTATCAAGACAATTACCTGAAATTTTGATTTTTAAAATGTAGGTAATAAACTTTCATATAAAGAAACTTCTTGATTAAAAGCAATTTTCAAGTGAAAAATTAAAAAAAAATTATATTTTAATTATCCAGATGACCTTAAATATAATTTCTAAATAAATCTGCAACCCTTCAGAAAATGAATTACTCATTGTTAGTTTATGTTTAGGTCAGTAGGTAGAAGAACCCTTCTTCTCTACATTTAACTGAAGGTCTTTGCAAAATTATTATAATATTCGAAGGAAAGTGCAAAATGCAGTGAAGCGAACGACGAATCAGTGCATGTAAAAGAGCATATGCAAATATGTGGAAATAATGAGTAAACAAAAAAAAAAATGAAAATAATGAAGAGAAAGAAATGAAAGAAAAATGTACGAACTGTTAATATGAGATTGATTTTTGTTGAATAGTTTTAAGATTTTTGTAAAACGATGCTATTTAGAGTTTTAATAATATCGTCGCGATCAGGATAAATGTGTTGTAGTCCAACGTACCGATGGGGCAATCCTTATTAAAAAAAAAATTTGCAAAAATATGTACTTAAATGTATAACGAGTCTCACAAATTCGCAAAAAAATATTTAAAATTAAAAAAAAAGTAGTGGACGTTTTAGAAATACTGTGCGAAGGGATTTTATAGCGTCAACGTCCAAAAAAAGAATTTTTAATCTCATTCTTAAGTAGCCCGTAGTTGTAAAATTGTAGCATTTGTCATTTTACAAAAGAAAAAAAAGAAAACGATCTCTTTGACCTCTTGCAATCTTCTTTTTTTGAGTTTATAAAAATCATTTTTTAACGAATAATAATAATAATTAATATTCTAGAAATTAATAGTGTCGATAAATGAGCGACGGTTTTGGCCTAAGTTAAAAAAATACCGAATTCCAAAGTGAGAATACTACTTTGAGGTGTCTGAGACTGAATTTAAAAATTAAACAAAAAAAAAGTTAATAGAAAATAAATTAAGAATAATTAATTAAGAATATTCTTCTAATCGGTTTCACTATATTTAACAACGATAAAAAACAAAATTCAAGCAATTTTACGAATTATCGTCTTTCACTAAATGCTTATAAATGAACAACGAATTAATTTATTGATTATTCTGATGACAGACGCATTTACAGATAAGAATAATTATTTAATCAAAATTGTAAATTAAAATCATTGTTCTTTAATTAAGCTTCCATTTCTCATTGATAAGAAATATACAAAAATTTACTTAAGCTTGAGAATATTATATATGTATTTTAAGACATTTTTGTAATGAATTAAGTATAAAATTTTAATTAACATTGTGACAGAAAAATTTAATTTTTCTAAAATGTTAGGTAGAATTCAAAAATATTTATATTAAGGAATTTTATTTTTTATTTTTCAAAAAATGAAAAATTTTCTTTTAATAAAAAACAAAAAAAATCGTTTGCTAAATGAAACTAATTTATGGGAAGATTTGTAAAGAGGTTGAAGATGAATCCAACGATGATTTAATGAAAAAAATGCGTTGTTTGAAAAAAAAATTGTCACACATTTGGAAAATAGGTACCATTCCAAATGTACACTTTTTTCAATTTCAAAGAAAGCATATTGTTAATAATTATACAGAAAATTTCCCAATTATTGACGAAATAGACGTCAATTTTTCAGTTTAGCGTAAATTTTTAGTATCTCTTTTTGTGACAAAAAGAAGAAAAGCGCTTTTATTTTAACTAAAACGAGATCATGAAAAAAGAAAAGTAACCCATATGGATTCTCATGAATATTTTCAAAGTTTATGCAAAAAGAAAAAAATCATTTTTGCGGATTATACACATTGAATTTATCTCAAAGATGTATTATACAAACAAACAAACAAATTAACATTATATATTATTATAAAAAAAATTATTTATCAAAGGAAAAAAATGACGATCTATTATGTAAAATGAAGACTTTTATCTGGAAAAAAATCGGAGCACTCGTTCCTCTTAACTTAAGTACCTGTTTTTTGATTATATAGTATATACAATATATACATTATACATGTATTGAGAATTCTTATAGTTTGTACTTTTAACTTTATAGTCTAAGTGCGGAGGCGTTTCCCATGGGATTCTAGAGGGTTACCTGAAACTGGAACGTGTCTTCCCGTGAGACACTATGAAAGAAATAAACTGCACACTATAACTGGGTCGATAAATGTATTGGAGCTGTGTTCTTCTTTCAATTGAAATGCAATTGATAAAAAAATATTTTCCACTTCTATTTTTTTTTTATTGATAAAATAATTTTATCAATCAATTTTAATCCTACATTGAAAAACAATTTTTTGACAATTTCAAAATTATTATTGTGTTTTAAAAGTTAAATAAATAAATTTCATTTTATTTTGATAGAAAAAACAAGGTTTGAATAGACAACACAGCTTTAAATCATTTTCATTGCCAAACTTTGCCTAGTGAAAATAGTTATGATATTTATAATATTTAACTGTTACTTAAAAAATACAAAAAGTTGCATTATTCGACATTTTTGCTTGATAAAAAAAAATAATCAAACACACAAAGACACAATGGAATTTGTTATATTTGAACAAATTCTACGTTTTGTTATGCAGCTTACAAGTTTGCATTAAAAGAGAAATTTTTCTTACAAAGCAATGAAAAAAAATATTCTTTCTGAATTTTATAATAATTACTGAATTACATTAATTAAACATTAATTATCAATGAATTTTTAATATTATAATAGTTACTGTAACAATGTTTACTGAGAGAAAAAAACAATTGAATTTCTATCGAGTAATACATATCTTCATCGCATCGAACAAGCCAAATCGCAAAAAAAAAAAAAAATTAAAAAAATTCTAGGATCGACAAAAAAAAGCGAAAAAGTTGTACAGTTAGAAAAGATGAAAGGAAAGGTAATCTTTCGATTTTTGGGGCCAATCGGTGATAAGGAAATGAATCATGGTATTGTGTATTAAAGAACCCAAAAAAAAAAAAAATAATAAAACAGAAACAAATTGAGATTAGTCGAAAAGTAGCTCGTTTCTTCACCGATTCCCTTCAGAATCGTGGTCGATAACGATTCTTCTTTCTGCCGCATTACTCTTGTCATTTTACACGAATAACAAGAAATTTCAATTTTTCTGCCGACAAATTATGAAAATTCCTGGCGGAAGGTGCTTTAAAAGTTAATTAATAAAATGGAAAGTTCAGCCATACAAGCAATGATTGTTTTAAATTTATAATATAAGTTTGTAAGTTTCTCAACGAGCCAACTAATTATTACTGTGAGCACAATAATCGTATGCACAAAAAAAATCGTTGCGTGATTATACGTTTATTATATAAAATATATACATATAATATTAATTGTCCTTTTAATAAGCCAAGTTTGACTATCGCTTGATAATAAATTTCGATTTTTAAATTTCATAAATTTTACTCAAACGATATACATTTTTCGTATATATTATATTGTCAGGAAATTAAAAAAAGCAAAAAAAAAAAAATTAAAGAAATTCGTCAAGAAAATTTCTCTCATTCCCTGGGATATTTTTTATATTTATTTTTAAAAATTATTTAAAAATATATTTTATATTTTAAATATCCCTGGAAAGTAAAAAATTACTCATTTTAAAAGTAATTTACATAATTTTGTATGTTTTGACGAATTTAATTTTTCTCGATAAAAAAAAGGAACAAGTGCAAGACATTCATTTTATCAGAAATTATTTTAACTGATGCATTTATATTTATAATAATAAATTATTTTAATCGCTTATATTTACATTTTATATTATTAATAAAAAAAATTTTTTAATCTATGCCAAATGAAAAATCATTTATCTGCTGAATAATTAAAAAAAAATACTTGACGAAAATTATAGTGAAGTTTTTCTATACTGTTAAAAATTTCTGTATTCAAAACATGAAATATGAAAAAATCTATATTGATAATTATAATATTATATCAATTTATATATAAATATATATATCTCTACACAAACGTTGCAATAGAAATATTTTTTAATATTACAAAAAATATAGTTTAACATAGTAGAATTGTTGACTTAGTGAGATGATGAATTTGCATATCACATGAATGCAGAAATTTTTAATAAGTATCAGCGCAGAATTAAATAAATATAAAATGCTATCAACGAATATATTTAATGTAACGGATTGAAGTTTTCAAAGTCGTACATCATAATTCTAAAAAAGAAAAAAAATAACGACGAAAAATAAGCGAGTTGGTTAAACTAATTTTTCGTATTCTATTAATATCAATTCTTTTTCTATTTTTTTTAAATAAAAAAAAAAACGTTTTTTTCTTTTACTGTAAAATACGATGAATTTATTAATATTAGAGAGAATGTTTTTTGTAACTTCAAAAATAAAGGAAAAAGAAATTAGTGTTTCTTGAAATGCAGGGCAATTGTTCTAATAATTGACATTTGTACCTATAATAATTGGCACTCTATTTGATTTTTCATTAATAAACGAAAAGAAAAACGTATAAAAAATGAGTATTTTTTAATATCCCTTTAATATTCTCCATTTAACAAAAAAAAACTATTTTACCTCAATTGTAATTTTCTTTTTTAATAACGTGATTAATTTTGAGAAATTTATGAATTTAATTTTTAAAAATGTTATGTTATTTGTATGTTTTATGTAAAATGTTTTTTATAAAATAACAAAAAGTTTAAAGAGAATTTACTTCTTTTTATTTGTGTGTGCTACTTGTATATTTGTTTAAACTAAACCAATGCTGTGAACATCGAGGCGGAGAAGGTAAACAAAGTAGAACCAATCCAAGCGTAAGGGTGGTCCAGTGAAGATTTCTTCTCAATAGAGATAAAGTGTGGTTACTAGGGGAGCAACCAATTGAAACTTGACAATCTATAACCGAATTCTGAAGAAATTTTTGGGATTCACGATGAGAGTTTTATCTTCAGTCAGTGTTCAACTATCAAACATTTAGGAAACTTAATCTAACATTAAATTTCAAGTGAATATGAAAATTTTTTGAAAATAAGGAAAAAAACAAGTTAAAAATTTCCTATCCTAATTGAAAAAAAAAAAATGTACTAATTTTTTCTCATTTATTCTTCTCAAACTTTAAAGAAAAAATTTCTTTGACTATTTTTCTAAAATCATTTCTTCAATTAACAACAAACTGGAAAAAATTAAAATTATGAAGTATTTAATATTATTAAAATACAAAAATATTTGAAAGTGAAAAATTAAAGTTTTCAATCTTGAAGAACATAAACTGAAGATAAAACAATGCTTCGTGGGAAATCAAAGAAATTAGAAGAAAATGACGATTCTAATGTTAAACAAAGAAAACCTAAATGTGCAAGATGCAGAAATCATGGACTGATATCTTGGTTGAGAGGTCACAAAAGAGAATGTCGTTATCGCGATTGTTTTTGTGTAAAATGTTCACTAATTGCTGAACGTCAACGAGTTATGGCTGCACAGGTGAGAAACGTGACCTACTTTTTTTTAAATTTAAATAAATTTAATAATTAAAATATTTAAATATATATTTTTGTAGGTACTTAATTAATTAAATACTGCAATTACTTTTTGTAAAGATAATACTAGCAAATTTATTTTTTTTTTTCAAATAAAAAATTGCACTTACATGAAAATTTTGTGAAAAATCATTTTTGTTAATGTAACAAACACAGTTTACTCATCACAATCGTTTTTCTTGTCTGGTATCATTAAAGGCAAAATCCATTAAGCTTCGGTATAGTATTTCATTTCTGTTTGCATAGGCATTAGAGTCACTCGATCCTACGTCTATAACACTTCATCCCACAAAATCTCAAACTGTTTCTGATTATATATGTATATCCAGTGAATATTCGCACTTTGGTAATTTTAGTCAAATGCTAAGTGATTCCTGAAAGCAATATATTTAAATTCATATATAAAATAATTGATAAAACAATTATTAATTTATTACAAAACTTGCAAAAGATTTATTTTTTCTAATTTCTGTTTTATTTAATCTAATATTTGTTTCTTACTTTTTTTTAGGTCGCTTTGAAACGACAACAGGCTGCCGAAGATGCAATAGCTCTTTGTATGGCAAAAGTGACGACAGGACAAAAAATTAATCGCCTACCACCAGGAAAAATATTTGGAATGACAGTAACAGATCCTGATACGAATAAAAATAATAAAGAGGGAAATCCCGTCACTTTGGATACAAGTACAAATAATCCGCCCGAAGATTCCAACGATTGCATTGAAAAGGAAGAACACAATATTTTTGAGCTGAAAAATCAAGTAAACTGAACAATTTTCATTTCTAATAATCTTAAATATTTAATTTAATTGAAAATTCATTAAACTTGAAATAAATAAAATAGAATTTTACAATGATTATATATACCTGTGCATAGGAGAAAAATGAAGAAACCAAATCTGAACATGAAGGTAGTGGCATCAGTTTGTTCCCGAAAATAAAAGAGAAATTAATTAAGAAAACAGATTGCGCTGTATCGCAAACATCAATGGAAACTCTTGTTCGACTATTTCCAAATACAAAACTTTCTGTACTTCAATTGGTATTGCAAAGATGTGGTCAGGATCTCCTCAAAGCAATTGAATATTTTTCTTGTACCGAAAAATCCTCAACCATTGATTCCCATTGTCCGGGAATATCCGCTTTTCATCCACCAAAAATCGATCAACTCCCAGAAGTCCTTAATCAAGATTTAAAAAATTCATCCAAGGTTTGTAGAAATATTTTATTGTTTGTTTTCTATTTTCAATTATCAATTAATTAATTTTCTAAATTTATTTTCTTTAAACAGACATTCACTTTGCCTCCACTGCATCCAACAAATCATTTAGGCGAAAGTTATTGCCTTTTAAATGTAATATCTGAACCAGTTGCTAAAAATTTTGAAAACACCAACTTTTGTGGAAATAATTTCTCTTTTGGTAAATCAGGAACTTCGAGAATTGATCGTGAGAGTTCAATTGCATTGAATTTGCAGTACAATCATTATTTTGACTCGGGACTTCAATATAATCATCAATTACGTGAACATCATCAGTTTACAGATTTTTCTCAAAGGCCAAGTATACTGCATCTTCCACCTTTTATTCCAAATATTCCTTGCGTTCAGCCAAATTGTTTACTTTGCTACAAGTTTGCATAAAATATTTCCAAAAAAAAAATTCTTTCTGAAAAAAATAATTACATTTCTATTATTAAAATATATATATTATATAATGACATTTAATAATGATAAAAGAAGAAATTTCTCAATCTCACCTTTTTAGAATGAAAAAATACTCTTTTAAATTAAATTAAAAATTATTTAACTATTTATATATTAAAACAGCATTAACATAGTGAAATATTCGATTTTATTAATCACTATGTTGCGAATATTTATACATAATATTATCATTAGTTTCTAATTATAGGGTATCGAGCATTAAATATACATTACATGTATTTTCTTTATATGTAATTTGATATTTCCCTAGAATATAATACGTTATTTATAATTGGAATTAAGAATATATTCATTTTGCGCATTTACTGCGAAAAATTTTCCACTTTTTTAAATTAAAATTCTAATGTTTTATACAAAACAAAAAAGAAATTGCTTTTTATGAACACAAAATTTCAATTTTTCTTCAAAATTGAATATTATTGCATGAATAATTTAAAATAAATATTTAATTTTAGATATATAAATAAAAAGTGTCTTTTTCATTTAGATAGAATGTTGTTAATTAATTTTCTAATAAAAAGCAAAATGAAACGATGTCCTCCCCCCCGTATATAAGAGAAAATAGAATAATTAATAATAACGATAATTTTGATGGTGTTACACTTCACATATAATATCGTTTTATGAAGCAGAAAAAACACATATTTTTATTACTTGTGAAATAGAGAGGAAGTTAATTGAATCAAGGAAGATCCGATTCGTCGTGTAAATAATCTCGGCACATGCCTTGAGGCGAGAAAAATCCAAAGGGGGTTTAGTTTTGATTTACTTTTCGCTAAAGAAAATACTAAAAGTCCCACGGGACGATTGCGCATTCCATGACTATCGTCGTTGTATTGTGACTTGAATTTCTAACCACACAGGAAACTAAACACCATTCAAAGATTCTTTTTTATTAACTTTTTTTTATATTTATCTCTGACAATTTTTTATTTTCAACTTCCTTTTACTTTGAATTTTAAAGAATAAAAAAAAACTATAATTAAACTTTAATACTTATTTGAAAAAAATATGTAAAAACAATATACATATAGTTAACTTTAAAAATATTCCTGATTGAAATGAAAATCAATAAATAGACTTTCGATTGTTACCAATAACACTTTAATTCTTAGATAAATGTATTTTTAATTTTTTTTTTCACTTACGATTAGTAAATTATTTTACAAAAACAAAATGTGAATACATTCTGGGCAGACAACTTGATTGGAAAGGACACTGAGATTCAAATTAACTGCCAAATTTTCATTGCGACTGATACATTATTTTTTTCGTCTTTTAAAACCAGGAAAGAGGTTTATTTTTACTCCAAAAACGCTAAAGGTAGTATTTTTGCTGTAAATAAATTTTGCTCTGCACACGTGTCAAAATTAATGCAACTCGTGCTCTATATCTCTGGTATATTATTAAGCTTTCTCTCTGGTCATCTTGATGGAAAAAAGATTTTCAGAAACGAAGGTGAGGTTTGTTCTTTATCATGTGTCTAAAAGAAAAGAACAAATATAATTTTATTATAAATTAATTATCGGAGCATTTTCGAATACTGATGGAAATTGAAAATAAAGAAATTTCATTTACTTGTCTAAATGTTCCCAGAAGACCATGAGAGCCGCCCTGTCTAAATGCCGCTTTGTTCGACTCAATTCAATTACTGTTACTGCCCACCTCCCTACGTTTGCGTCCAGTCTCATTTCGTCATATTTGATATGAAATGCACAAACTGAAAAAAATAAACGAAGAAATTAAAAAAATACAGTTTTTGTAAAATAAAAACTGATTTAAATCCTAAGTATAAAAAATAAATTTATTAGTTAATAATAGAATATAAAAATACTCACTTTTTGAGAAAATTTCCACGGGATTACCATCAAAAGGCCATCCCTTGAATTGCCAAGCGGGTCCATTGACAAAGACTGCCACAACACGTTCCCAATCAGCGTTATTTAATTTTTGTGGATTATCAACAACACGATATGGAACAGTTAAACCACCTTCTTTTCTACGCTGTAGGAGAATTTCCGTTTCACGCTTACAGCCTTGTGTTCTTTTTTCCTCATTGGTGATGAATTTCAAATCTTGTAAAATATCTTTTGCATTATACATGGTAATAAGAGATGTTGTGGCACTAGGAATAATAATAATTGGCGTTCTACTGGGTCGTTTATTTTGTGCTGCTTGTTGTGGTGTTAATTTAGCAGCCGATGTTGGCAATAAACCTGACGTTGGAGTTGCACTTGGCACAGTTGGTGGTTTTCTAATTGATGGATTTGTACCTTCAGTCACAGACTTTAAGGTCATACCATGATATGTGCCCATAGTGTCAATTTTGAAACCTTCTGTCTCTTCTTTTTGACGAATAAATCTTTCCTGATCGTAACGATTGTATTGCGTTGGTTGTGGCAATGGTCTCATTGGCGTTGATCTTGGTGTTATCATCGGTGTTGGTGCAACAGGTCCTTTTTGTCTGCCCTCCTCACGCGCTTTAATACCCTGTAAAATTGCGAGAATATTTTTTGCAAAAACCTTACCACTACTCTGTAATATTGTTGCTCTTGTACGCCATTGTCGTTCACGTGAAACAATATCCTTTGTATCATCAACATCCATATCCAATATAACTTTCAGATCAGATCCCATACCTATATCGTCATTCTCTTTAATTGTTGTTCTCTTCTTCGCCAAACGTTTTGCTTTAATAGCGGCAATTTTCTCCACTGACATTGCCTCTGACAATGATTTTATATTGTCAACAGTGACTGAAGCTTCTTTTGGTGCATCCAATCTTGCTGCCAGTTGTTCCTTGACTTTTTGCACGTGTGTCTCTTCAAATCGTGGCTTCTTCGATGAACCACTCTCAAGACCATCCTCGGCAGTACGTTTCACCTGTGTGGGAATTTCCAATGGTGCTGATTTATCAATAGCAACCGATGTTGCCGTCTCACCATTGAGATATGCCAAAAGATCTTTTCTGTCGGGTCGACGTACAACGGGAATATTTTCCGCTGCCGCCTGTCGTACATAAACAGGATGAGTAAGTTGAACATGTTTCAATAAGAATAAAAGGCACTCTAGTGTATAATAATCCTTTGGTGTTCCATCTTTACCGGACCTAAAAAAAAGTGTAAGAAGAAAATAATTATCTGTTAATGTACACCGCTATAGCAAAAATACACTCAACATTTAAGGTTATGTTTGCCTTACAAACAGCCTGAAACAAATCTTGCACTATCGTTATTTATTTAAAAACATGTTTTCTAATATTCCTCTTATAACGATTATAATATTAATAAATAATTAAATAGCTCATCAATTAACTATGAACAACTAATTTTTGAGAAAAAATTATTGAACCCGCCTGTCATGCATGTAACCACCAATGTTTTGCAAATCATATAATTAAATCCAAATGTTTAATTTACAAAAAATAATTATAACTTACTAGTTATGTAAAAATTACTAGAACAATTTGAATTTTCTGAATATATATTATCACTAATTTGATAATTATATGCGAAAAAAATAAATGTGAAAATGTTTGGAGGTTGACATGAACCACCCAGATTGAAGGTGACATTTAGAAATAAAAAGCAATAGATAAAAGCTGACTTACCCGTAGGTCAAGTAATTTGTTTTTACATTTTTCGGCCATGAAAATTCACCGAAAATAATTTGATTTTCACGTTCAATAATTTCTTTTTTGTTGACATTGTATTGTCGCAACAAACTCAACGGGTCCGCCATGATGCACTAAAATGAAACAGTACAGTGCTGCCAACTGGTGACTGGTGATTTTTGTGCACATTCAAAACTATCAGTTCTACCACAACTCAAAATCAAAGTTTCACATATTTAAATCATTTAAAAATAAAACATTGTTAATTAATTAACTATTTAAAAATATTTTATATTAAAACAAACTTTTAGGAATTTAATGAAAAGATAAAAAAAGGAGGAAATAATATTAATGACGGAGAAATATGCTATAAATTAGTTTTTAAACAGATGTCAGTGTTGACATCTTAAAGAAAATTAATTAGTTATAAAAATGTCAAAAAGTAAACAAATAAATGTCAAAATATTAAAATCATTAAAATAATCAGCAAAATTATTGGATATTTAATAATTAAGTATTTTGCGCGTTTTATTTATTGTGCTAAGTAATTTAATTGATATTTTATTTATTTTTGGACTTCAAATAATTTTGAAAAAGTGTTGTTAAATTACATCCTTCATTTAATATTTATTTTTTGCAAAACAAACAAACATAGCCTAACTTTTTACTTTTGACAGTTATATATAAAGAACATTTTATGTTTTACTGTAGAAAAACTTACATTTCCTTTAATTGCTTTTGTTAAATTAAAGATTATTAATATTAATTATTTTTTAATAATTACATATAAACTAATTATGTGGATACTTGTGATATTGACACCTGCTGTAAATTTAATATTCTGAATTGCTAATTATAAATGCAAAATATTATTTATGATGCAATCGTTATCCTTCAGATTAAAAAAAAGCAGAGAAGTTTATATATATATATATCTACTTTTAAATTGAATTTGTCTTATTTTAATTTTCATTCAATATTCATTGTATATTTATTTAGTTATACATAGGTTTTGGTTGAGCGTTGCGTGAAATCATTCAACTCTAGCTTCTATTGTCAAAAAAAAGCTTCCGGTATGCAGAAATACTTCCTTTTTGATGTATGTATTATATTCACATTATATTATGTTGATGATGGGACATCAACAATGCGAACAGGTTAATTCACACCGTCACTTTTTATTCTCCTCGACCCTATTTATATAAAGTTTCCAGCATATTTAATTGTCCATTCAGTTGTTTCTAATTACAAGAGGAAACTGAATCATATATAATAGAAAAAACAAGTATCTCTTTTTATATTTATCTGATACAGTATTTTTTTGTTATTGTTTTTTTTAATCTAGGTAAATAGGAGACTGGTGAATAAAAATTCAAAAACAAAGATTTCTTAAATAATTATTTTAATTTAATCACATATAATTACAATCACATATATTTGTTTTTTTTTGTTTATACCGGTTTTGCTGATTGTGGATGTTAAAAAATGCAAAATCGAGACAATTTTATGGAAATCCAATTTTTTCTGTTTAGTCAAAAATATTGTTTAATTATTTTTCTTTGTTTGCTGATGAAATGATTTTGTAAATATTTATCAATTTTTCTGGAATGTCTTTGGATTGGATCGAATTTTTTTTTAATGATCACAGTGTAGAGAAGGGGAAGTAATTTTTTCTTTTTTTTTATAGTATTTTATGCCTTAGGTGCTGGTACTGGTACTGGTTTGCCGTCTTCTCCTTCGGATGGAGGTGGGATTGATGGAATTTCTGGATATTCAAGTTTTGCACCTGGTTCACAATCGAAGATTGGACAACAATCGGGGAAACTTGCGGTCTTGTTAGTTTTCTCAGAGATCTTGCATTTGGGATTTGGTTTTGGCAATGGTCCACAATCTTCTACCAATTCGAATAAACGACCAGAGTTGTCTTCAGCGTTGATGCAAGTAGAACGTCCACAGAAGGGAGAAAGATCCCATGATTTTGTTGGTTCAATTGTTGCACATTTTGTCGAAGCAAAACACATACCGGGGAAATCTATAAGCAGATAAGTAATTTTATTTTAATTAATTATTATTAAATTAAAAGAAAACTTTTTCTAATTAAAATAAAATTTTATTGATTAGAAATAGATTTTCTTTTATTTTTATTCTTTTTTTACAGATAAAAAATAAATATTCTTCTCGATCAACAAACTTTGAGAGAAAGTGATTTGGGGTTCGGAAATTTTTTTGAAATAATGATTCTAATTCCAAAAGCGCAAATTTATTCGCTAGACAATGTAATAATAGAAACTTCAAGGCGAAACACTTTCTCTGACCAATGCAAGTGATCCCTATTGTGAAATGTGTTTGCACCCCACACAAGAACGAAACTTGTTTGATTGTCGGGAGACAGAATGTGATTATAATTAAATAATGACATTATATCTCATGGTCATGTACGTTCAAGCGATTAATTGCAGAATAATTGTCTTTAAAATTGAGTAAAATTGAATTTTTGATTATGAAAAGAAATAATAACTATATTTCTTTTTTTTGAGGATAAAAGCATATTGAGGATTCATTTCATCAGATAAAAAATGGATTCAAAGAAATAAATTTACATGATTGGACTGATTTTATATATTATTACTGACGTGTCCATAAGAAATATGAATTCTATTATTTAAAATCCTTCGGATCTAGAGAAAAATTAGTTTAATCGATAATAGAACCTTCGTCATAATTGCATTATTACGAGGTCATCTTTAAAGGAAATGAGGTAAATATTCATAAAAAAAATAATAATCTAGAAATTATCGTAAACGCATTTATGGCATCTTAAAAAAAAATCGAAACCTTTTTTTTAAAAAAATAATTTTATTGGATAATGATATTTGAATATTAAACAAGTCATCGAGGCAAAAACTTTTTTTTTATTCTTTTATAATGTTTTTTTTTAAAATGAGGAAATTTATCACTTCCTAAAGTATATTATTATTTTTAGTTTTACAAAACGATAACAATAAAAATCATAAATGCGTTAACAGTATTCATATATTGATCAATGCTAAATAGGTGTAAAAAAAAGTTGGCCTAGTCACCAAGGTAACTTGACTTTCCTTTTTTTTAAAGGGGCGTGTCTTTAAAATCTATGAACCTCGAAAAGATCAATTTACTTTCCAAACAGAGAAACAAATAATAATAACTTAATCATTGTTCATTTATCAATAAATCCAGTGAATTTTGCCACATCTTATTCATAATATATAGGATCATTTTCTTGTTTTTCAATTTTTAATGATTCTAATTTTTTTTGAACAATTAGCTATTTGATTAAATTTGTAAACAATAATTAAAGTACAATTTTCAATAAAATAAAATTAAGTTATTTAATATAATATATAAAATTAATAAAATGTTATTTATAAAAAAAATTTGAATTTGAAAAATGTTTTTTTAATATAATTTAATATATTCATTTACTCTTCCTGTCCCTTGTAATTAATGTTAATTTTTAATTTTCCTGGAAATAACTTTTGTTTTATACTTTCAGGCGCAATGATTTAATATCCTTTTCCGGAGATTTGAATGCCTAGGGAAACATGTCGCTGAAGAAATTTACTCTCAGAATTTTATTCAATAAGGTAATTTACATATTATTATTTTAATTAACTTATTAATATTTAATTTATATGATTTATTTGTAATTAAAGTAGAGCTGTGCAAAAGTTCGAATTTTGTATGGGCTCCGATCGAATATTCGATTCGAGCCCATGTTAATTCTTATGGAGCGGTTCGAATTTTAAAAACTTGCACAGCTCTAAATTAAAGTTTTTGTTTTGAATTTTTTAATTAATTTTCAAAAATTAAGTTAAATTAGTGAAATATAAATAATTTTTTCTGACAAAAGTCTGAGTACTTCTTTTCAGAATTCTCGTTTTGGATCTGAATAAAAAATTAAAAAATTTGGCATTATTTCTGATAGAACTTTTTTTTTCTTTTGTTCAACGAACTTGAAATTCGAAACGTGTCTTCGAGTCAAGTGTGCATGGACTAAAAATGTAAATAAAGTCGTTGTACCGCTTTCACTTAAAGATACATCGGATACAGCCAATATATACAATGAACTTCAATTCAAGTAACGGACATAATTTATTAATTTTAATATTTATCTCGCCTACTTCACTTTCTTTCTATTTTAAAAACAATGTCAATAGAAACTAATTTTTAATTACATTAAAATAAAAAATTAATTTCTTTTTTGTCATTCATGAAAAAATTTATTAATTCTCACTTTATTTATCTGCAATGATAATTTAAATGAATATAAGTTTTTTAAAATTTATTTTTCAAATTATTTAATTTATTAATTTTTTGTTTGTTATTTTTCAATGTTTACAACTTACCACGAAGGACATCAGCGGGAATTACTCGTTTATAAATTCTGGGACGTTCATCTTCTGGTTTTTCATCAGCGGCAAATACCGTGGCGATGAATAAAACAGCGGCAACGAAAACGAGTTTCATGATTGTGAGTATCTTCTGAATTTAAAAAAAACAAGAGTTCCGATTGTTTTTTTTAACTGTCAGAAAAAAAGGAACGTACTTCCGATTCACCGATTATGACTGGTTGGGTTTGACCCTCCAGCCGGGATTTTATAGCTAAGTACCGGGCGGAGTCCCCCATTTGTCTCCCCACCGGCTCTCACGTGTCTCACCTCTCGAAACTCCAATCTCTAAAGAAACATCAGTTTGTTCTCATATCAAGTCCTTAGGAGCACGAAGGTGTCACTCGAGGTCAAACAATTGATCCAATGTTATTTGTTCCATTAATATTTAGTTTTTTCTTTGCAAATTTCTCTAACAATTACAAATATTGAAGTTCATTTTTGCTGATGCTAATTTGTCTTTGAAATAATTTTTAGAATACTGTCTTGAAAAATAAAAATTCATTTCTCATTGTGAGAAAAAAAATTTCCTACTGGGAATTCCATCGACATTTATGATTCATAAATGCAAGGAAATTATTTTAATTTGAATTATAGGAAAAAAAATTTGAAATACAAATAAAATATACAAATTAAAATTTACGTAATTCTGAATTGTAAATTTCATATGTAAAAAAAAACTGGACTTTTTTGTCATCAAAAATAAATTTAAATCCTTGAAATTTGATTTCGAAAAAGGATAATTACACAAGGACATCAATTTAAATATAGAAAAAAACGAGACCCCTCTCTCTCTCTCTCTCTTTTCAAAATCATACAGGTTTTGAAAAATCCACAATTTTAGAAAGTCAAAAATCACCCGTTTTTATCAGATTAGTATTCAAAATTGAATTCAAATTGATTCAATAAGTCACATAAAATCAAAGTATAGTAAAATGAAGAAATTGAATTTCTATGAGACACATGATTATTTGTGATAAAATGATATTTTCGCTGAAATGGGAAGAAAGGCGAAAGTTGTTTCACGACATGGATCCTCTCTTCCAAAGCAAAAGAAATTTTCTTGGAAGCTGCACAAGGTCTTCTCCACCTTATGTAATATATTTTTTGATGTAAAATAATCGAATCTGAAATGGGAAAATTTTTTTTTTTTAATTATTTCGCTCACGTTAGAGTATGAGTCACATTCAAAATCACTTTTATAAAATTGTGGAATATTAAATAAGTCAAATATTTGCCTGAATATTAATTAAACAACTCTATATTCATGTATGTTGAATACGAATTAAACAAAAAAAAATTTTTTTAATTAAATATTAATTTTGTTTTAGACTATTTATTTAGAAATATAATTTTGTTTGTACTATTTTCTGTTTTTAAATAATTTAAATTATGATTAAAAAATGATTTTCGTGAGATTACTTAGGTATATATTTTCTAATGTATTTGTATACAAAATCAGATGGTCGTGAACTGAATATTTTTTTCCGAGCCGCAGGTCACGCTGGCCTCAAGATTATTTATCCCATAACGGTGTTTCGTGTTTTTGGAAGTTTGCGCTTTGTAGGACAAACAGTGGAATTATAAAGTGAATAGTTTTTCGTTTTTCAATTCAAATAATTTTTTTTTTAACTTTGTATTGTAATTACAATAAGTCAATCGTGAAGAGGTGAAAGCAGAACGAACCATGCGATTCTTTTTTTTGTTTTTTTAATTTTACATTAATATTACTTTTCATCACTATAAGGATTTTAATTTATCAATGAAATTAACTAACAAAAGAAAAATAAATACTAAAAATAATATAAAATATAATAATTTATTAATAATAGTAATTAAAAAAATTTAATAATGTAAAAACTTTGGCTACAATAAAATAGTAAGTAATTGCAACAAAAAAAAATTGATTTCTCAATATGTGTAACATGAATCTTGGAAAATAAAATATAAAATTGATGTAAATATTTCTTGTTTATGAATTGATGCGAAGAAAATATTTGAATAATTAAAATTCCTTTAGTGTAATGCAAATAAGTATAGAATTTATATGCATGTAGAGTAGACTTCACAATCAGTGAGATGATGCGTCATTGAATTGCTTTTGTTAATATATATATATTTTTTTTTATGAAGAAGTTGGTATTCATATAGTAACAGTGATAGTCATACAATCACTGGCCCATGAAGTATCCACGTAGTTTCCATTACCAGCATTACAACACTTCTTTACCTTTTGACTGACTCGATTAGACCCGTGCCCATCCTTTTCCTGTTTGCTTTTTTTTCTAACACAAACATACTCTATTTTTTCGAGAGAAAAAAAATGAAAAATCCTTTTTATCATTCTTCCTAGTATATTTTTTTAAATTAACTTATTATTTTTATGTAATAAATTAAATTAAATTTCTTTTATCATTAAAATTAATTTTTTTAGCTTTTGAGAAATCTCGGTGGAAATAAATAATAAAATAATACTGCTTAACAAAAAATAAATAAATAAATTTGAAAGAAGACAATTGTACATAAAAAGTATAATTTCATTGTTTTCCGTTAACTTTTACTGGGTTTCAAAAGTTCATTTAAATTTCTTCATATATAATCGTCGGTGAGATCAGTAATTAGTCGGGGTCGGCGCCCCATTCAAAACTGATATAATTGTCCAACCATAGTTTGGTTATTATTTCTTTAAAAAACAAACAAACAATTGAATGGTCGCACAAAACAATATTCCCTGTTTAAAAAAAAATATCTACTCTCTTTAAAAAGGCATGTTTTAACACCAATTTTACATTTTATGTCTCTCTCAACTTTTTTTTTTGTAAGACACAAAAATAAAATCTGAAATCTTCACCTCGATCACATAACTACCCTTGACACGATTATGCTTCTATGATTATTCCATTGTGAAGTTATGAGAACGTCGTCAAGAGACTTTTCCTGCGGTATAAATGGTTGATGTTAATTCTCTAGAATTACTTGTTAGTAAAACTCATTGGCGTGACTATTTAAGAAGTGAAAACGATTTATTAATTTAAAAAAAATTTTCTTTAACTAATTAGAAAGTTTACGACTTATTTTATCGAATACACAATCAATCAATAATCTTGCTGAAACAAATGTTTATAAATTTTTTTAAATGTCTTAATATTTTTTTTGCAAAAAACGAAATTTAATTTTGAAAAGTTGAAATTAATTAATAAATAAAGAATAAAGTTAAAATAATATTTCTGAAATTTGAATCCAAACTATTTTATTAGTTTTACATAAATACAAGTACCATCGATAGAAAACAAAGAATTAATGCAGATGGAAAAATGAAGAGACCTGCTTCTCACGACCAATTGATATTTTTTTTTTTTAAAAAAAACAGATACAAATTCTTTTCTAATAGGAAATATTGCACCTGATAAAAATGCATCAATTAAATCTGCAAAAATTCTTTCCGACTATTGATGTGAATTTTTCATAAAAATACATGTACATATTAAACACTTTTTCCCAATCACGTGTAAATACCGCCTTTTATTTCACTTAAAGAGAAAAAAAAAAAATAATCACCAATATTATAATATTCAATTTTATTCTTTGTAATTTTTGTTTTAATTGTGAGATTAATTTTTCCAAATGCGGAATTCTCACGTGGGTGGAAATTCGTGTATCTTTATACAGAAACTTACACTTCTAATTTTTTTTTCTTTTCATTTTAAACACATTAATATACATATGTATAGAATTCTTACAGCGTGATAGAAATATTCTCGATAAATACTTCAAACAAAAATTTTTCGCGATAACAATTATAAACTAGAAAAAATTACATTTAAAAATTGTAATTACATTTTTCATATGTTAACAAAGACATTTTTTTAAAAAATTAATTTTAATTAAAAAAAAGTCCCAATTTAAGTCTTCATGATTATAAATAACTTTTAGGGAAATTAAATTTTTATCGCTTGAAATTTTCTTTTTTTTCTTTAAATATATTTAGATAATTTGGCGAAGAGAATTTAAAATTTAATATTCAAAAGTAAATTGCACTTTGTACATTTAAAAAAAATTTTCAAAATCGCAGTCTAATTAAAAGTTACGATAATACTAATTAATTAAATTTATTTTAATTTAAACAATAATTATAATAATCTACGAATAATCTATTATTTAAAAAATGATTATTATTTCTATTTTAATATATTAATCTCTTACAAAACAAACACTAAAGCTCGAAGTCGTTATATTTATAAGATTTTATAGTAGAAAACATGCATAAATGCGTTATTAATGAGAGATATTATTTCTTTCCTTTTAAAAATAAGTTTTTCCCTTATAAAAATTTATCGTTTTCTATTTAAATAGTTTAAAAAATTTTTTTTTATTTAAAACTTACCTTCTCTTCGTCAAATTAACGTGGACTAATTAAGATATAATTTTTGTTAACGAAATATTTTACAATTTCTTTGAAAGTAAAACAATAAAGGCTTTTACAGTGATTCCTTAGTTGCAAATCGTTCATTCCAAATTTTATTTCTGACATGAGATGATAAAACGGGTTCAAGAATCCGACCAATTGAATAAATACGATCCTTAAATCTTTCTCTATCTCTCGCCATTTCTTCCCATGGACCAAGACGTGCAGCTCGATATGCAAAATCCCATTTTACCATTTTGTGAATCGTCGGATTTAAATTAAAACGAACCTGAAAAATAAAGAATTCTTTAAAATTTCTGCTAATTAAATAAATGAAATTTTAATTTACTTTAAATTAATAAAAAAACAAACCTTATTTTTCAATGGTTCATCATCAGTCTCACTTTCGGTATCAGTGTCGCTATCACTGATTTCAGTTTCATCTGAACAGTCGAAATCTGAATCCGTGCCTGTTTGAAAGACAATGTAACTGTCTTCAGAATCAACAGAAGCTTCCGAAATCAGTCTAGGACGAAAGGCAGTCTTATCTATGGTACAAGTTGCCTCTCTTTCCCCCAAGGAACATTCAGGTACAAATTTGACTTTCATCGAGAACATATCGGTTTTCACGAGAATATTCTTCTTCTTCTTTTTTTGTTTAATTTTTTTCGGTTTAATATCAATTAGTTCAAAGTTCAACGAATAAGATGGATTGTCACAATCTATCATTTTGTCAAAATCATCATCGGGTCCAAGACAATTAATCGATTCGGAGTAAGATTCAAATTCTTCCCATGTATCAAAATCATCTTGAATATCAGTTGAAATTTGATGTTTACTTCTTTCTTTTCTATGTCTACTTTGACTTACACCATTACGTCTTAATTGAGATTTTCCCCTACCACGTCCACGTCCAATGGACACACAATTTGCCTTTCGGCGATTTTTCAATTGATAATTTTTCATACAAACTTTTGGTGCCGGTGATAATGAACGAAAATGATCTGTTACACCACTGACAATTGTATTCCACATATTGGAAAATGAATTTGACGTGGGAATATTCTCCATTAATTGTGAATTATTTGAAGATAATTTAGTATCACACTCCTCCTCCAATTTGTCCTTATTTATAATTTCGTCCTTTGAAATAATTTTGTCAATAATATTTTCCATATTAGTTTTACAATCATTCGATTTATTGTTATCATTAATAATTTTTCGATTTATACTATGATTATTGTCGAATGCTTTCTCGTATAAAAACTTCGGCTCTAAATCCAAGCACAAATCAAAATCATCCATAATTGGAAATTTAGAATCGTTTGTGCTACCGAGAAATTCGTCCTTTGGTATGTGAACTTTATTATTCAATTTTGTTGTATCAATAAATTCAAATGTTGAATCCTTATTTTGAATACATTGTATATACATATTTTCTGGCAAAAGATCCTTATGACCAGTTAGAGTTTTAAAAAATTCATGTGATATTATACCCTCATTTGGAACAATAGTGACACTCAAGGAATTATTGACATTTGTAAAATGATTAATCAATGTTGTTGGCACTTTTGCGAGTTGATCGACAAATATTGTTGCCAATGAATTGTACATATTTTGAAATATATTCCCTTTTTTAGGTGTCATGACAATTGGGGGGATATGCATATTTAATGCTTGCTTTGAATCCATTTTCTCTATTGGGGATTTGGGAGAATTCAATGTTGAATACATCTTTGATTGTTTGATCAAAGGATAATATGTTACAGGGGATTGCCAATTTAGGTACAATTGATTTCTAGAAGGCTCCATATGATACTTCAATAAGTCCAAACTTCTCCGCCTCCACTTTCAAAAAATGCACCTTTTACTGAAAAATTAAATAAATAAATAAATATAGACACATTAAAAAAAAGGAAAAAGAAATTGCATCATTTAACAAAAACCAGGAAGTAAATAATAAATTGTTGCATCATTCATCGAATAGTGATTCAAATATAATTTAAGAGTAAAAAATACATTTTCACAATAATTAAGAATTTTTTAATTAAAATTAGAAAATTACAGACATTTTCATTTTCTCAACACACGCTCCCACATGTCGTAAATGATTCTCTAGTATGGGATAAACTACTCGAAAATTCGATGCATTTTTTCAACATAAATTCTATAATCAACATTAAATGAAAACTTTTCAAAAAACATTCAACTGAATTTCAAATTGACTTGAATTTTAAAAGAGTGAATAATAATTAGTTTCGTTTTTGCAATTTAATTGAAAAATTTAATTAAGTCTATTATTAGTAATATTATGTTCTGAAAATAATGTTTACCACATTAAATAAAAGATGAATGCGTTTCATACACGAATAATTACTATAATCTTTTTAAAAATAGATTAAAACAGTTTTACAAAGGCTTTTCATTATTCTTTCATTAAAGAGATAATTTAGAAAACGATTCATTTTTAATATTACTGTATATACACACTGTTGAAATAAACTATGACTATATAAATTAAACAATGAAAATTGTATCAGTTATACACTGATTACACACATATACAAATAATGAATTGTGGGAATGTACATAATGCCTCTTATTTATCGTTAATTCTGTCATTTCTACAAATTAGTAAAGATTGTATCTTTTATACATAACTATTATTTACTTTTTTTTGATAACAAAGATGAATTTTATATTAAAAAAAAGGTTAAAATATTCCCTTCTTTTGGCATTTTAAAATTATTACCAATAGACAATAAATTATTTCCTTTCACATTTTTTAAATTTTGTAACATTGAGAATTTTATCATCTAATTTCAAAAGGAAAAACGTGCAAAGACGCAATCATCTGTTATATAGTTACAACACAGTGAAAGCAGATTATCTCGGAAATTGGTAACAATATAAAATAACTTTTTCATTGAGTTATTTATCTTAACATTAAATTGCAATAAAATAAAAATGAATTTATCAAAAATATACCTGAATTTTTCCGCCAAGGACGGCCTTTGAAGGCGTGACAATTCTTATTGCAAGGCTGTTGTGCGTATCCGTATTGTTTTTGATTTTCAAGAATATCTTTACAATTTAATCGACACTTACAATCACAAGTAATATTTGCACAATCAGAATCAACATCAACTTCCAAATTTGAGACAATATTAAAAGATTCCATGGTAAATTCCGAAATAATATTTGCAATCATTCTGAATACAATATCAAGCGGCCATTTTCATCAATACAATGAACTAGTGACTCATATGACTGTTAGGGGCGCTGATGTCATTTTAATTTTAATCAATTTCATGAATGAAATTATTGTCATTGATAAGTTTTGACATATTTCTATATTTTTAATATAATTTTGTAACAATAATAATTTATTAAATTTATATATTAATCATCTGTTAATGGTTGATGCAATCAATTGCAATATTTTTTTTCTTCTAAGAAATGACGTCATACTGGACTGGTTCAAGAAAAAAATGTTGTTGCAGAACCAGCTTTATGTTGGTTATAGTGGTGTCACGTGACTTTTTTTAAGATGGCGGCAAATGTATTACAGTAGAACCTGGGAAGTATGAAAGCTGTGAATTAGTCAACTTCCCCCTATTTTTGCACTGTATATATATTTTTATATACATTGTTTATGTGTTTATATTTATTAAAACAAAACAGGAATTTATGATCAGTGTTTCAAAACAGTTAAATTTTTTTATGTTTTGTAAAAATAAATTCATGATAAGTTTTCGTTATTATGTATGACGTTAACAATCTACAATATTTATTAAACTACTTGTAAATAAAATAGTTTAATTTTAATAAGTTTAAAAATGTATAATTCCCTTAAGTGGACAAAAGCACTTAATTTATTATTAATTGTTTTGGGCTGTTATGTTTTTGTTAATACTGCTGAAATTCGCCAATTACCATTCTGTGATCATGCCACATCTGATGATGATGATATTCCTCCACACAGGTAGTTTTTTTTACAGCTTTATAACATTCCTGATAATAAATATAATTTGTAAGTAATTTATTCTTAAAATATTAGAGATTCATTGTTTGTTTACATATACAATATTTTAATAAGTAAATTTTTATTTAAATGCAAGTAGTATCAATGTTGATAGATTTAAATTTCTATAATAATTTAAATTAATTTTTTTTAGTCTTTTATTCGTTAGTACTTTGGATGGAAAAGTATCGGCTTTAAATGCTGCCGATCATGGAAGAAAAGCATGGTCCTTAGATTTAGGAAAAGAGCCAATGTTATCGTCAAATATTCATCAAAGAGAAGTAATTCAAGAAAATAATATAAATAATAATGTTTTATCTTATTTTCAAGGTTTGAAATTGAAAATTTTAATTAATCAACATTAAATTTAATGAAGAATTACGCATTTTAATTCTTTCTGTTTAGTTAAACAATCATGGACAATGGGTTCGATTAATTCCATCATTGAATGGAGGATTATATAAATTTGATGGTGAAAATTTAGAAGCAGTGCCATTATCTGCAGATCAATTGTTAAAATCTTCATTTCGTTATTCTGATTTAGTTTTCTCCGGGGGAAAAGAAACTCGTTCATATGGTTAGTATTTTTTATTACATTAAATTAAATAAAAAAAAATTACGTAATTCTTTTTTTCTTAAAGAACAATAATTTGAGTTATTTATTTCTTTTTTAATTTTTCAGGTGTTGCTCTTTTAACTGGTGAAATATTGTATAAATGTGATGTGCACGGTTGTAAAAATACAACAGAAGGCGAATCTTATATGAATAAAGAAGTACTTATTATTCAACGGCATCAACAAACTATTCGTGCTGTTGAATCTCATTCTGGCCATGAAAGGTTATTATTTTTCAAACAAATTTTTTTAAAGTTTGAAATAAAATTTAAATGTTAATTTTCTTTTTTATTTCAACAGATGGAATTTTAGTGTTGGTCAACATGGTTTTTCACTGCCTCCAAAGACACATAACAATTGTCATGGAGAAAATAAAAGAATTCCGATTGATATTGAAATAAAAGCAATTATTCCCGAAGGACTTGTATGGGCTGTTGATAAAAATGATCCTACATTAAAATTATGGGAACACAAGGTTAATATAATTTTATTTCATAGGATTAGTTAGTTAAAATAATATTTAAATATCTGCTTTATTTTGTAATTAAAAATATTTTCATAGTTCAGTTCTCCGATTGTGACAATATGGCAAGAAGATAACAATAATGAAATGAAAGATAATTCTGGTGTTAAAGAAATTAATTTATTTGATAATAGTGAAAAATCATCAAATAGTGAATTTTCAATAAGCCCTGGTCTTTATTTAGGAATGCATAATATGCAATTATATGTTCAAGAAAATCCAAAATTAAAATCATTACTTGAACCCAGTGTTACAGTGAAAGAATTAACACCCATGTTTCCCTGGAAACCTTATTCTGCAATTGGTATATTAATTTTATTTATTATTTTTTTGATGTTATATTTTATCGAAATAAAATTGTTAAATATTTATAATTATTTTTCAGCTTTTTCAGAAAGAGATAAAGAGAGAATAGAAAATAAAATTTTAATAGAATCAAACGATGATGTTCAATCCACTGCTTTGTCTGTCTTGTATAGTTCAAACTATATAAATGGTATTTATAAATAGTTTAATTTTAAAATAATTATTTAATTAAATATATAGCAATTTTTAATCTATATAGGAAATGGATTTTATTTATATTCCAAGCAACAATTATTTATCGGTAGTGATAATCAATGTAATAATACAACAATAGTAAATAAAATAAATTCATTTGAGAAACAAGACTCTTCAAAGGATGATTATGATGAAAATGAAGAGGATACATCAGTACCAGTAATTATAATTTCCCTTTGGTATTGGTGGTAAGTATTTTAATATAACGTTTTGTTTAAAAAAAATAAAATTAAAATTATTACACTTCTTTTTGATATAGGAAAGAAGTATTATTGATTTCAATTACAACAGCGATTGTTTTAAATTTTATGATAACACAAAGTCTTTTTAATGCATCTTCAGTTATTAAAGACGCACTCGTTCCAGTAAGTTTAATTTATATTGTATTATATTTTTAATATATTTTCTTCTACAATGAAAAATTTATTTTTCCAGCCTTGTATTATTGAAACACATGTAGAGAAAAAGGAAGAGAATCAAAAAGCAATTGTTGATAATAGTGGTGAATTTACGTCTCGTTTTCTCTCTGATTATGAACCTGTTGATTGTTTAGGAAAAGGTGGATATGGAATTGTTTTTGAAGCAAAAAATAAAGTTGATGAATGTAATTATGCAATTAAACGAATAACACTACCAAATAGGTAAATATTTGAATTTTTCTTTGTAAATTTAAATAGATTTAAATAAATCTCTAATATGATTATCTTTAGTCGCAACTCTAGAGAACGAGTTATGAGAGAAGTTCGAGCACTTGCAAAATTAGATCATCAAAATGTTGTTCGTTATTTTAATGCATGGATAGAGTGTCCTCCAATTGGTTGGCAAGAGGAACATGATAAATTTTGGATAAATAAAGAAAAACTTTCAAGTTCTGATTTTATTTCAAGCTCATATCTTAGTGATATAAAATCATCAAATTCCGTTCATGTTAATATTCCACCTAGTGAACAATCTTCCGTGGATAGTGCTTTTGAAGCATTAAAATTAAATAACAAGGATAGTGATTCATTTATAGTATTCCAAACTCATGAAAGTGGACGATTGCAAGATATTGACGGATCTCAAGAATACAGTCAAAATTATACAAGTGATATTCAAGATGAAGAAGAAGATGAATTACCGGAAAATATTGAAGAATTGACTGTTAATAAAATTCACTACGATAGTACAGAATCAATTATTTTTCAAGTAACTCAAAGTGAAAGTGAAAAAAGAAAAGAGAGAAAAGCATCATTGAGCTTAAATTTACAGGATAGAAAACTTGTGAAAAAATCTGCTAAAATGTTTCTTTACATACAAATGCAATTATGTAAAAAAATGAGTTTAAGAGAATGGTTAAAGGAACAAAATAGATCAAGAGATACAATTCATGTATTGAATATTTTCCAACAAATTGTCAATGCTGTGGAATATGTTCATTTACAGGGTCTTATTCATCGTGACTTGAAGGTAAATTAGTAATTTTAATCCTTTTTTTTTATTTAATCTACATTAAAATCAATAAAAATAAATTTTTTTAGCCATCAAATATTTTTCTGTCATTTGATAAAAAAGTGAAAATTGGAGATTTTGGATTAGTTGCAATGACAGAAAGTTATGATGATGTTCATACACCATGTGATACTCTTGAAGTAACATCACAAGAGGGTGTTCAACATACAGCAAGAGTTGGAACACGTTTGTATATGTCACCAGAACAAATGAATGGCAAAAGATATAATTATAAAGTAGATATCTATTCATTAGGTATTATTCTTTTTGAATTATTAATTCCATTTTCAACTGAAATGGAAAGAATTGTAGCTTTGACAAATTTGAGGAATTTGATTTTTCCCGAAAATTTTGAAGCTCAATGTCCAACAGAAGTAAGAAATTATTGTTTTTTTCTTTAATGAAAACAAATTTTATAAATTAAAGAAGTGTTAATATTTTTTTTTTAATTGACAATTTCATTTTGCAGTTATCATTATTAAAAATGATGCTAAATGAAGATCCATCAAAAAGGCCAACTACTTTAGGAATTAGATCTAGATTATCTACTTCTAATAATAAGGAAACAAATAATGAATTACATGCTGATGATAATGAAAAATTTCACTTTCATTGGCCACAAATGAGTAGAAATTCTTCAGGAACGGGAAGTAGTAATAGTGGTAGTAATTCCGTTTCATGGGAATTTATATCGTAGACGTATGAATGATGTGATGAATTTTTTTTATAGAATTAATTTATTGAATGGATTATATCTGGTTAAAAAGATCTCAAATAAATTGTTTTTTACACTTTTCAAATAATTACAAACAACATTTTTCTTTACAAAAATATTAAATTTGAATAAATTATATTTTATAAGAAAATATTTTGATACTTGTCCTTAATAATTTAAAAAAATATATTACTAGGTATATAAATAAAAGTATGTAAATGTAAAAATAATTATTAAATTCTTTTGATTAGATATGATTCTTCAATAAAAAAAAATATAATAATAAGACTGTAGGCAATTGATAAAAGTGATAAAAATTTGATTATAATTTTAAATGAGTGATTGAAGAATAAATATGAAAGTGTATGAATAATTGGTAAACAAAAATTGTAATATTAATACTGTTTTCTAGTAAAGCCCTGTAAACTGTCATGAATGTTGAATATGAGTGAAAAATACTGATTTTATAATTAAAAAAACATAATTTATTCATCACATATCCATTATCTAAATTTCATAATTTTTTTCGCTAATTTATTTTCACTCGTTATTTTCATATTTCCCCCATTTTTGTTTTTATTATACCGTGTTATTTAGATGTTATGTTTCGAATTGACGTAGTTTTACTGAAATATAATTAAGATTTATGGAAATAAATATTTTTAAAATTTATATAAATTCTTTTCTTTTATATCCAATATTTTTTAAATTTAAATATCAAGAATAACTTGTGGGATGATAAGTAAATAATTTTACTTAGTGTCGGAATGTGTTTATTAGAAATAACAATTGCAAAAGTACAGAGTATTATAAAAAAGACATACTGAGTAGTAATAGTAGCAGTATAATAAAAATATCAAATAACTTTGGGTTTTTTTTTACATAATTGTGTATTGATTTTGTTTTACTTCAAAGTTCAATACAAAAATTTGTTTACAAACGATTAAGCACACTTTGTATTGATCGTAATTTTTCAATTAATTGTCCTCCATTTGGTTTACTAAAGAGTGTCGTCAAACATTTGGAAATTACATCTTGACACTTTGTTATTATTTTCATTCTGGAAAAAAAAATTCTTAGGATTAGTAAACAGAAAAAAAATAATTATTAAAGTTTTACAATAATTAAGCTTCTTACCTGTTAAAGTTATTAGTTACAGTTGAATTGGATATGAAATAGTTAACTAGATTCATTGTTGATTCAATTAAATGGAATTCATTGCCTTCGTTTAGCCACGTACGATTGTTTCCTCCAATCATTCTGTAAATTAAAATAAAAAAAACAATAAGGTACTGATTGCAAACAAATGGCTAACAAATATTTTTTTTACAATTAACACGTTTGCTTTGTAAATAAGATTTATTCTTCTTACTTATCATAGTAGTCTAAAAGATCTTCAATTGGGATTCCTAATTGTAAAAGTCCTTTAATTATATGATCATTAGAAACTTTCAATCGACAGGCTCGAATTTCCAATTCTTTTAATAAAAAGTCTAGAAAAAAAGATAAAAAACTCTTTTATATTTTAATTAAACAGTAATTCAATATAAAAATAACAATTCATACCTATTGGGAAACAATGTGGACTTCCAAAATAATCCTGCCCAAGTTGTTTAATTTTAGTCAAGAGAATTACTAATTTGTCTTCCGATGATGGAGATGTAGCATTTCTTAATTCTAAACCAGAAAACATAATCATATTTATATTTTAAAAAAATGATTAAATTATTATTTTTATTATAATTACTATATTTTAAAAAAATGTTACCATTATCAATTATGTTGGTCCAAATTCCTTGAATTAACATTGAATCCTGATGTCCTGAACAATGAATTATTGACAATTTACATTCCCAAAGTTGAAGTGGTTCTGCATAATCTTCATATAACTGAAAATAAATGTTTTAAAATCTTATTTTGCGTACGAGTATAGAAAATTATTATTAAAGTAAGTTCAAGATTGTTTAAAAATAATTTTTTTTTTTTGAACAATTCTGTTTTAATTACAAGTTATTAAAATTAATTTGAAATAATTCTAATTAGACAAAATTACTTGTGTAATATCTAATAAGGAAGAATTTAGTCTCATCCTTGCATCTCGTACAGTGTCAGCATCAAGAATATTTTCCTGATTTACAATTGTTTCTAATATCTGAAATTTAATTTAAAATATCGTTAATCATTTTAAATGATAATAAATATTTAATAGTTCATAATAATTTAATAACAAAAAATATATATACCTGTTGCTGTATTCTTGCTATTTCTACTTTATCTTCAAGTTCACGGAGAAAAACTCCAAGATAAGGAGCATATCCTGCTCTATCACTTCGCATACAAATTACAGCACGTGCTAAATATTCAACACGTTGAGTTAAAGGAACGCCAGTTCTTTAAATAAAAAAAGACAAATTTGATGAATAATTAAATATAGATATGAAATATTAATTATATTATTATAAATATATACCCTGGTTTCGAAGCTAGTGAATCTAAGATTTTAGCAGCTCCCGCGTGATTTTTATTTCGTTCATAATATTGCCATAATAATTCTGGTGCTCCAACTCTTATGAGATATGCTTCCAAAGAAGGTGCAGCAAGTGCAATTAATTCTCCATGAAGTCCTTTTTCAATCATCCACAAATAAATTGATGCATGTAAAGTTTCACACGATGAATGCAATGCCTCATCGATAATATCGTGTAACTGTAAAATTACTCATTTTTAATTATAAAAATATTTTTTATCATGAAATTAGCAATTTATTTTGATGAATATTTTACCACATCTTTTGCTGGTACATTGGTAGCTAATGTATTTCGAATAGGTGGACCTGGTTTACTTGGAATTGTTGGTGTCAGAGGATTAGAAATACTTTGATTATAAAGATGATCTAACATTGCAGTGAATTCTTTGTAAATTTCTAATCTGTGGGAAAATTTGAATTTAAGTATTTTGAATTAATTTTTTTAACATTTAGAAAAAAAGGTAAAATAATACCGTTTCGAATAAGCAGCATTGCCTTCATAATCTTCGATTGGCTCATTATTTTTATAATAATGCAATGCAGCATTATTAGGATCAATTCTCTCTGAACAACAAAGACAAAGTTCCAAAACACCGGAATAAAATTGACAAGCTACAAATTGTTGACAAACAGCTGCTAAATTTAATCTTGGAGCAACTTCTTTACACAGCTAATAAAAAAAAATCAAAATATTTCATTATTATTCACAATTTACTGATTCAGAAAAATGAACATTTAAAACAAGTTACATTTTAAAGAATTTATACCCCTTTTTTGTGATATATTTTCCATTATAAAGTTACATTGAAACTCCGTGTGACTTCCCATTCCTCTACTTGAGGTACCAAAGATATTTTATGTTAAATTGAAGAATTTATTTTCATAATTTATATCGGAACAGTTTATTAAATACAAATTAATTGTATTTAATTATTAAAGTTTTTACGTACCTTAAGAGCAGACTGCAAGTACGTTTCCTTTTCCTCATTATTTGTACAATTTTTTGCTTTTAGAATAATTTCATTAGCCTGTTAAATAAATTATTAAATCATTTTTAAGATATTAATGAAATTTAATTTTGAAATTAAATTTGAACGAACCTTTGAACAAATAGCGTCCTCGCTTCTATACAAATTTGGACAGATTTCGCGTAATTTTGCACTAACAGCATCAACTGAAGCATTGTCACCTAAATAACTACATAAAAATAAACATTATCGAAAATTGAATTTGCAATTTTACGAAATTAAAATTATTTACTGGCATTTAAATAGAAAGACAAAATATTTACTCACCTGTCAATCAAGTGGATAATAAGCAAAGATGATATTTCATGACCAATTAAAATCAAATCTCTAAATGTTGCCGTTGAAAACTGATTAATTTGTTCCTAAAATATTTAAACTTTAGTTTATTAATTCTTATAAATGAACAACATAGAAATAGAAATAATGTTCACTATAAAATTAACCTTTGAGAGACAATTAACAATATTTTGTAATTGATTTTCGCAGAGAATTTTCCAAAGTCCCAAAATTTCACAAGCATGAGTAATGAAAATTTTCAATGCATCCAATGAATTTCTTTCCTCAACAATTGGTTCATTGAATTGACTCATTTCAAAGCCATTTGTCATATTTCGAGTTGAATTATCTCTAAACCTGTAAGTTTAATAAATAAATAAATTGAATTAATTAAAATCCAAATATTTAGATTATAATTAAATAATTTTAATTATTAGAAACATACTGTTTAGAAATGTAGGTGTTTTTATTTAAAAATGATCTTAGAGCTTGTAAATGTCCCAAAACCCATCCAACTTGATTCGATGACACTGTACTAAGTATCTAAAAATATTTCATATTATATAAAATAATTTGTACATAAATAAAAATAACAAATATTTTTTACCTGGCATTTACTATTAACAGTTTCTTGTTTGATGCATCTTAAATTCCAAAATGGCCTCAATAATCTACCAACATAAAGATACAAGCCTCCATGTTTTCCAGAAAATTGTTGTAATGACAAATCTGTTGAAATACCCATTTGTTGTGATCTAAAGATAGGCGATCGTGATTCTAAACCTTGCATTCTTGGCGTTGATGTTCGAAGATCTCCTGCATTTAAATTTGAAAATCCACTGTGTATCTCCATATTTGGTGCATTAGAAATTCTTTGTCCTCCATATAAGAAAAATGCTCTTGTTGCCCATTCGGATAACTAGTTTAAAAAAAATGTTAAATCCAAGTTACAATAACAAAAAAATTTTATTATTATTTAAAAAACTCACTTGAACATTTTGAGAACTTTCAAGGGTAGCTAAAATCAAACAAGTAGCGCATGCTTGTTCTGGTGATTGTGATTGAAAATAAGCTCTCACTGCTTCTGAATCTGGACCTCGTTGTTTTAATAGAAGCTGCCGAAGAATATCGACTGGTCGCTCTTGCATTAATATTATTGCTCCCTTAAAATTTTAAAAATATTAATTATTACTATTGATATGAAAATTAGATTAAAAAGCATTAAATATTATTTTACTTGTGCAGTTAGGAAAATAAATTTCCTAGGTGGTTCCATATGTTGCCTCACTAAAAGGGGTGGATCTCCTTGTAATCCATTAAACGTTTCTATTTTTATTGCAGGTTCACCGAGAATTTCTGCCATCGACCAAACTGGACTATCCAATGGAAGAATACTTTGTGTTTCGGCAAGATAACTCGTGAAGGGAAAAACATCATTTGTTAAACACCATACAGTTTCAGAATCACCGCCACAGGTTAGTATTAAAGTTCCTAATAATTAAAAAATATATAAAAAATAGGAAATTAAATTCAAGTTAAATTAAAAAAACTCACCTTTTCTATAATGGGACATTTGAACTTTTCTTGGTCTAATAACAGGAGCATTAGCGGCATAACCAGGTGGTAATCTAACATGAATTAATTGAAGACCCTGTGGTCTACTGCTGGGATTTGAAACTGAACTGCAGCTAAAATAAAATCTTGTTCCTGTTGCTGCAACTGCAACTAAATTCAAATGTTGCGACTCTGATTCTGTAATAGCCGATATACTAACCAAAGGCCGAAAATTGTTACTATCAAGGGTTCTATTAAAATTTTAAAAAAAAACCAAGTGAAAATTAATAAATTATTTAAAATATAAAAAAAAAATAAAAAATAAATAAAAATTTGAATAATACATACTTAACAGCATGAACTGAATTTTGTACAAGTGTTGTTTGTGTCATCGATGTTATTTTAGATGCTCCTCCATTATCAATATCCCAAACAGTTATACTTCCTTTATCACCAAGAGTATATAAAATATGCCTCGTGTCATCTACTGATATTTGAACTATCGCTTCTTCTTCACTTAATGCAATTGAAACGAATGAAGGTACCAAAAACGATAATGGACCTTCTGAATGATTTATCTTTTTACAACGTTTTCCAAACCAACTACTTTCCGCCTAAAAAAAAAAGAAATTAAATAATATATGTTTTTTTATTACGGATTATAAAACAATTAAAATTCTCAGTACTTGGTAATATATTTCATAAAGGGATCCATTTCTCCCGCCAAGAAAAATTCTACCACTATTTGTATTTGCAATAGTCGTAATAGCGACTCCATCAGTGGTAACCGTAAAAATTGGTTCTGGAACTAACTGTATTTCTCCTTGTGAGCCTTGAAGAATAGAATATTTTAGAAAAAAATAAATAGATTAATTTAGAAAAATAGAAAGAATTTTATTATTACTCGTTTCGGATAAAGTAACACCAAGAACAGTTATTTCAACAGTAGTTGTTAAAATTAGCAAATATTTCACGTAACTTTGAAATATTCCTGGTTTTGGTTTCACTAAGCCAACACTAATAATTGTCTCATTCAATCCATCAAAGTACGCCACATCAGATCTATTGAATAATGAAAATATATAATTCTATTTACTATTTATATCAGATATTTTAAATATAAGAAAACATACTCATTTTCATAGGACCAAACATAAATGTCACTGTCAATTGTCAGCCAAGCTTTCGAAATATCTGTAAAAAGTCCCATCATGCAGTGACATTGCATATCTGAATTTTTCTATTAGGAAAAATAAATTTAGAATTTTTAAAGTTATTAATGTTTTCTTTTTTTTAAATATTAAAAAGAACCCAATTTTAAAAAGGATACGTCCAAAATGCTCCATAACTTCTGAGGGCAATGGAATTTTACTGTGAATTTTCATATGATTTACATTTAATAAATTAGAACCATTTAAATTTGGATAATCATATACATCTAAACCGCTAACTGTTGGACCACCTGTAAATATAATTTTTATTATAGTATAATAAATTATCGTAGAAAAATAAAATTATTATTGTTACTAAAAAGATGTTGTCTACAATACCTTGTACAGTATATCTCATAAGATTAATTAACGATGGAAAATTACTGTCTGCATTAATGTGTTTGTCTACCATTTTCCCTGCCATCTCCAAGGAGTCAAGGTGAATTTTCAGTGGCTCCATTTCTGTGAGAGTCATAGTTTAATTTTTCGAAAACTGTTTTTTCTGCAATATAAATTTTTTTCCTAACAATTGTTAATGCAAACGGTTTAAAAAAAACCCATTTTTTCTATTTATTTCTATTCTTCCAGTGAATTATTTTTATTAATTAAATATAATTATAATTTTCATAATATAATGAAGATAATAAAAATTATTTTCTCTAGTATAAAAAGAGAAATATAAATAATTAAATCGAGTTATAAATAAATAAGGTAAATTTTATTGTTATTTTTATAGTATACTTGAAATATTCTTTATGGTGAAAAACTTAATTTAAAAAGACTTTATCTTTTTAAAATACTTTTTTATAATTTTCAATGTATTGTCAAACTTACAAAAATTAAAAAAAAGTAAGGTTATGTGAAAAATGAACAATAATAATATAACGGAAATCATCTTTAAAAAATAACTTTGTGAAATTTTTGTAAATGAAAATATTCTAAAGTAATTACTTACTCGAAAAAATTAACTATAAACTTATTGTTTAATTTATTGACAATCAAAAAACCAAAATCCACCGGGCGGTAAGCATCGATTTCGTTTGATTTTAACTGACTTTAGGGCCTTTTTTACAATTTGTTGACTTTGTTGTGGAGTAGAACGTTCGAAATATGAAATGTACTTCCCTCCACACCAGAGATGGGTAAGTATGAAACCCGTAAACCTTAAGTACGTGTACACAACTCTGTTTATGAAGCTATAATTATAATTAATTAATTTTTAAAAATAGTAAATATTTTAGTTGTATCAACTAATTTTATCAATATATAATTATTAAAATATGCATATATATTTTATTTCAGCAATCTTATGCATATACTTGAATTAAAAATTATTGTAAAAATATTTTTTTTTTTAAAGTCAAAATTGGTCGGTAAAGAAGGTAGCAGAATTGAAATTGCTCTTGTTTTGTATGCGAGTGTGAATGTTGACATTCAACATGGCGGCTGTCGTCAGTGCTGTGCTGTTTCGTGGTGAGTTTTCTAAAAATTTCTATCATTTACAATTACATTTATTTGTATACAGTTAAATGATAACAATTAATTTGTTATCTTGATTGCTGATGATTCAAAAATTATGAAATTTTGGCGGTTATAGTGAATTTTGAATATATTCTGAATTCATTCCATTAAAAAAAGTGTTGGAATTTTAACCGACGACAGTGTATATTGGACACAATATATTTATATTTCATTGTATGAGCAAATAATTCTATCGTTTATAATTCTTTCCTCTTTTACAGTGATTAACCTATTTTTTTAATTTTTATTCTCTTTTTTCTCATTACTGAAAAAATTGATATTTATTTGCTTTTTATATAGTTTTATATTTCCAATTTTCTGACCCAAAAAGGCACATACTCAATGGAGTGTGTGTTACTCCATTCGATATTATGATTCAACCTCACTATAATGCAGATCAAAATTAATAATTTTTTGGTTAATTATTTATTAGTTTTGTTCAATTAATTAATATTTTGGAGATTTCTTTAAAAAATGTTTATAAATATCTTTAATTCATGTTTTACTTTTATCGGAAACACTTTTTTTTAACCATTAACTATTATTGTATGACATTCTCTAATTTTATTCGTGTTTTTTTGCTTTATTTTTTAAATTTAATAGCTGAATTTAATAAACTAGTTTTTATTTTTGTCTTTTATTTGAAGAGTAATATTAATTTTAAAAAATATTCTGTTGATTAATAATTATTAAAAATTATTATTGTTATTATTATTAAATCTAAGAATTGTCACCAGAAAAACAGTTTGTTTAGATTTGATATTACAATTTCAAATACTCAGAAACTTGCTAAATAAATAAGAGATTTAAATTCCACTAATTTATATTTTAATTAAAGAAAATGCATAGTGATAAACACATTTATTTTTGTTTTCAGTTTGTGTAACTGTTAGTTTAGGACATTTTTGAAACAAACGCTCAGTATAAATTCAAGATTTTCAAAGCTGAAGAAGAAGAAGAACGATAAAACAGAATTTTTGGAACGACACAACCACATTCAGCACGCATTGAAGACATCTGAGGATTTTCAAGCTAAATCATTTATCCTTTAAATTTCCAATGTTTTTAATCGTCTTCTTTTATAAAGGATGACTGATGTTTAAGAAGAAATTTCGGTTATTCTTGAATATACACTAAATTAAAACAAAAAAAAATTATCAAAAAACAAAAAAACAAAAAAAGCAGTTGTTATAAATAGAAAGTATCGACGGTATAAAGATGTGCTAAGAATTTTGTACACATATAAGGATTGATAACACTGGTATTAACTGTATCGTTCGTTTGTATATTTGTGCCGCGATACGCTTTATGAGAAGGACCTAGATACACAGTACGGTGACCGTGATTGCGGTTTGAAGAATTGCTAACTCTCCTTCCCTTTGTCAATGATATAGAAAAAAAAACATCTAAATTTTTGAGAGTGATAAAATATCGCTCATAATAATCCTGGTGCTTTTTTTAATCGGCTATCGATGATACGTATTGAAATAATACTGCAAATACCTTCCTTCCCACTTCCTGGTCACAAAAAAGTCAGCATTTCAAAGAGCCTTTCTTCCTCATTATTAAGTTCTCGTAAAGTCGTAAATAGTAAACGAAGATATAAGGTACCAAGAACCATTCTGTGATATCTATGTTAACACTTAAATAATTGAAAAGACTAAAATTTCTAAATATAAGTAAAAAAAAAATATATATATATATAATCTATCTATATATATATTGAGTGAGAAATAGGCGCAAACTTATAAAAAAAAAGGAATTACCTAATTGTTTCAACGATTAATTAGCAAAAAATCTAAAGAAAAAACAGCATCGACTTTAAAAAAAAGAAAAGAAAACAATGTCAAGTAATCCTCAGTGGAAAACGTTCCAGCCGCCGATCATGAATTCAGATCCAGCAATCCTTGATTATAAATCTATGGCCATAACGAGTCCCAAAGCTTTACCTCTGCCTCATCAATCCACCAATACTTATCGAAATGGAACCAATTACAGTGGTGATCATTATATGAATTCACCACCTGATTGTGGGAAAAGTTATGGAACTTTTCCCAATTCACAATCACCTCGAAATGGATCAGCAAGGTTTCCTATAAGCACATTCACAGGTATGGAGAGCAATATTAATTTCACTAGTGAAACAACTACGAATAATTCTTATCAAGATCAATCTGGAAATCAAGGAACACGTGAAACAGGAATTATTGAAAAATTATTGGTGAGTTTATTGTCCTTTTTTTTCGTTTCTTTTCATAAGAAATAAAATGTAATTTTTTCTTTTTATTATTATACAGCACTCTTATGGATTTATTCAATGCTGTGAAAGGCAAGCAAGATTATTCTTTCACTTTAGCCAATTTAGTGGTAATATTGAACATTTAAAAATTGGTGATCCAGTGGAATTTGAAATGACATATGATCGTCGTACTGGAAAACCGATTGCGAGTTTTGTCAGTAAAATTGCTCCAGAAGTGGTGAGTGAAAAATTTTCCCATATTATTTATGATTATGAAATTAATCGACTTTTTTTATAGGTAATGAGTGAGGAACGAGTTACAGGAAACGTTACAACGGAACTACAAGCCAGCGGTGATTCACAAGGGAGAATTAGTTACGAAAATAGAGGAGAATGTTTTTTCTTACCTTATACCAAAGATGATGTCGAAGGAAACGTCACTTTGCGTGCTGGTGATAAGGTTTCATTTCAAATTGCTACAAATCAACGGTGTGTTTGAATTCAAAAATTTTTTGAAGGAATTTTTTTATAATTTCTATTAATACGGATTTTATTTTGCAGAGGAAATTTAGGAGCCTGTCATGTGCGACTTGAGAATCCTGTTCATCCAGTACGTTACCGTGGAGTTGTATGCTCGATGAAAGAAAGTTTTGGTTTCATCGAACGCGCCGATGTTGTAAAGGAAATATTTTTCCACTTTAGCGAAGCTAAGTCTATGAAAGATGAATTAAGATTGGGTGACGACGTAGAATTTATTATCCAGAGTCGTAATGTAAGTTTAAAATTTACACAAATTTTTGATTATATTAATTATTTTTATAATTATAATTATATAATTACAGGGTAAAGAAGTGGCTTGTAATATAACAAAATTGCCACCTGGATCTATTGTTTTTGAAGAAATAAGCACCGATGTAGTTAAGGGACAAGTTTTAAAACCTTTGGAACGTGGTAATTCAGCTAGACATCAAAGTGATCCATTGCCGGGTAGGATACGTTACCGTGCACCGGATCATTCAGAAGTTGAAGTACCATTTGGTGATAAAGATCAGAAAGGAGATTTTACTCTCAGGTTTGTTAACTGAATAATAGAATTATTTAATTGTTTTATAACACAAAACGAAATAATAACTGAATTTACAGACATGGCGATTGGGTTCAATTTAGAATTGCAACTGATACCAGAGATCAATTGAAAAGAGCAACGGAAATATCACTTTTGCCTGAATCTTTTACTGTTTCTGGTGAAAGACGGGAACAGGGTATGATTGCTGCTCTTAAAGATGGTTTTGGTTTTATTCGCTGTGTAGATCGAGATCCGAGACTCTTTTTTCATTTTAATGAAGTGCTAGATGTTGATAGGGAAATCAGTGTTAGTGATGAAGTTGAATTTACTGTTATTCAAGTAAGAATTTAATTTATTATTTATTTTTATTATTTTCTAAGCACTTGTAATAATTTATTTATTCATATTTCCTTCAGGATCCTTCCTCTTCATTTTCTAATAGCAGACAAAGTGCGATTAGGTTGAAACATCTGCCACCAGGTAGTGTTCAATTTGAAACAGTAATAGAATCAGATGTGCTAGGTAATGTAATTCAGGATACCAATGGCAACGAACCAGGATTAATTGGTTATTTAAAAGATGGTCAACAAAAAAGCATTATTTTCTTTATCAAGGACTGCGATCCAAAAAGTATTCCAAACCTTGGTGATAAAGTAATTAATATATTTTTATTTTTTCAATTTTAAAATATTTCTTACTAATTGCTTCGATTTAATTTGTCAGGTCAAATTTAGCATCTGCCAAGTGAAACGAAATAAGGAACTTGTTGCGGTAGATATATCGCAACTGAATTCCACAACCAATGAAAAAGCAACAAATGGAACCAAAAAGCCAAGTGGACAAACTTACCAAGGATTTATAGCTGCTCTCAAAGACGGTTTTGGATTCATTGAAACAGTCAATCATGAGAAAGAAATATTTTTTCACTTCAGGTACAATAATAATCATAAACATAAAATACCCAAGAGTTCAAAAGTTCTATAAATTTAATTTTAATATGCTTTCAGTAATTTTGAAGGCGACGCTGCAACATTGGAATTAGGCGCTGACATTGAATGTACAATTAGTTCAGCTAATGGAAGATCAACAGGTGGATGTGTTGCTGCTGATCATGTGAAAATTTTATCAAAAGGAAGCATTCCAAGACCATCAATAGTAAGCGATGTATTGGATGGAACTGTATTGAGACCATTGAGAAGTGCAAATCCCGAACAACATGAGTATGCTGGTTTAATAAAAATAAATCCATCAACGGAAGATGAGGAAACGCCGGAATATGAATTTGGTATAATGGGTTTGATAAATAAACGGGAACTTTTACAAGCGGGTGATCCAGTGCAGCTGCAGGTCGACTCAGAGGGTCACGCTTGTAATATTGTTGCTGTGAGAAAAAAACGACGTGCAACAGTTGATGCTGTTAAAGGGCCCTTTGGATTTTTAACATATGAAATTGATGAGGGTAGAAAATTGTTCTTCCATATGAGTGAGGTACGTGATAATGCTACTCTTCAACCAGGTGATCAGGTGGAATTTGTTTTAGTAACAAATCAACGAACTGGAAAATCATCCGCCTGCAATGTTACACGTTTAAGGTAAAAAAAAACCTTTTTTTCAAATTTATTTATTTTCTTATTTTTTTACAAAAATAATTTTTTGTCAATTTTTTCAGTGATGCGATTCAACAAAGACCTGAACGTCTTATAAGTCGGCTGCGTACAATATCATTGGATGATGCTGGTCCTAAATTAACAGTAGTTAGACAGCCACGAGGTCCTGATGGAACACGTGGATTTGCGCAAGAAAGAACGCAACGTATTCCTGGTGCCATTGATGAAGAATAAAGAAAATGATAATACCTCCAAAACGGTCACTTTACCAGCTTGTATGTATATTATTTTTACTTTTAGTCCGCGCATAAAGGCGTCGAGATTATTACGATTATATTATTAATTAATTATTATTATTTTAAAAGAAACAAATACAAACGTAAGAATGTTTGCCAAATTGAGACTAATGTGACAACAATAAAATAATAATGGTGGTAGTCTGAAAAAAATCAGATAATTTTCCAACAGTTAGTATAACAAATTTATCTGATTAAAAAAAAAACAAAAAAAAAAGATAAATACCCATCAGAATCATTAAATTTTGAATTTGATATTATCATCACATGAAACACTGAGAGATGAATTAGTTGCACAAACATCGAAATCACTTTTTTTTTTTTTTTTTAATGAAAAAATTGAAAAGAAGTTTTTGATAGAGAAAAAAAAGTTTTGTTGCAGTATTATAATTCATCATACATTACAAAATCGATTTGAGTGGATGAAATAAAAAAAAAAAAAAGATTAATCAATGTCACGACTGTCTTTATAAAAAATATACTTAAATGTTAAAAACAATATTTATTTATATGAATTTTCTTTTACATTGTAGAAGGTAATAATAAAAAAAACATCAGTTGTAAATCTCATTGACAGTTGCTTAAATGCACTAAATTTGAGAAAGAGAATCTTTTTGTACAGTTTTATCTAAAATTCTATATTTATGACTTTCACTAGTCTACATTTTGTTTCACGCACGTGTTACCATGAAAACTTGTACATAAGCGTTTAGTACATAATTTTGTACATTATACACAAATGCAGACAAGTGAATTCATAATATATGAACAAAAACCTGTACCAATGGAATTTTGTGAACTTTATACGAAGAAAAAAAAAAGAAAATGTTATTGACATACCTAGTTGCTGCTCGATTCTTAATTAATTACATATATAAAAAAAGAAACAAAGATTTTTTTATCAGCAGTGGGTGCCGAGACTAAAAACAAAAAAATTCTTTCTTGTTAAAAATCTTTACAAGAATGTATTTATTATTTAGATAAAATCCCCCCCTCCCCCCAAATAGAAATCAAATTTAGCATAAAAATATTTTTTCATTAATTTAAAACTTAATAAATTTTTATCAGATCAACTTTTGTATAAAGATGATTGTAATTAAATTATTCAAATTTTACTTTTTAAAAGTGTAATTAAAAAATGAACGGCAAATGAAATCAAATTAATGGCTTACCCTTCGATTTTACATATAACTTTTTTTTGTTACTGTGAAATGAGGATTAAACTCAGGTCAAAGGTGTGCTCAAAAAGTTTTTAATTTGAAAAGAAAAAAATTAAATAAACATAATAATTTTAATTTATATGTACAAATAACTGTTTATTTAATTATTTATTGAATTCAAATTTCTTTAAGATTTGTTTTAAAAATGTTTATAAACTTTTGATTATAATTATTTTTTCAGTCTCTTCATTTAATATTAATTTTTTTTTTTTAGTTAAGAAAACATTAAATAATTTAAAAAATTTAGAAAATACTTTAAAAGAAATGAATTTATTAGTAAATTTTGTGAATTGAAATTGATATTTTATAATATAATTGAAAATATAATATTTTCTCAGTCTCTAATTTTGTTGAATAAAAATTTTTAATTTACAAAATAAATATTTTTCGTACATTAAAAATATTTATTATACATTTTGAATGTTATTGAGTTTTCTCACGATAGCTACAATTATTGGCAAAACTTATTAATTACTCGGAAAAAAAAAATTACACTTGCCACTAGGGATTGTGGCATTATTTAGAAGTATAATGAAAAGGAGTAACATAATCACAAAATAATAAATTAAAAAAACAAAAAAAATAAAAATAAACAAGCACGTACAAACTAAGCGCTTGTCTTGTGACCCATAGATACAATCATCGTATGACGACATACTGTAAAACTGTTGGTAAATAAACAATGAAAGCATCAGATATTTCAATAAATTTCCTAATTTTTTTGAACCATTTTGCATTTTTTTTCTTCGCATTATTTTTAAAAATAGTTTTTTTTCGTGCATATGCTTTTAAAATTTTCAAAGTTTGTTTTATGGGTAAAATTTTATTCTTTATAGGTACTTGAGAAACACTAAATAATTTATTATTTTATAAAATTTATTGTACGAAGATCATGTGACAGTTATTATTTTTATTATTATTAATATTATTATTGGTTTAAACTAGAAAATAAAAACTATCTTGTCGCATTCATTCTTATATGTAAATTATTATTAATAATTTTTTTTTTTATTATAAAAAAGAGAAATTGAAAAAAATGATGAATATTACAAAACGAAATTTTTGTAATATTTAGATACTTTGAATACTTAATTATAATTTGTTATGTACAAAAAAAATTAAATTTAGTTTACAATATTTAAAATCATAATAGATTAAAATAATTGATTTATATCTTAAAGCTTTTGTAATATTGAACCTAGATTACAATGCACTCGAATGGTCGAAAAACTCTTTGACGACGATCGAGTGGAACATGACAATCTGCAAAAAAAAACAAAATTTATTTTATAAAATAATATTTAATTATATTTATTAATTAATATTAACAAAATTTTCTGTGCATTAAAATAATAGAAATTAAAAAATAGTTACTTTTTTCACAGTTTAAACCATAAAATCCAGTACCCTGACAGCTACATTTATATTTAGGTGGTACTGAGATTTGTAAACATGCACCTGCATTGCATGGATTAGAAGAACATTTGTTTTCTTCTCCTATTGAAATGAAAAAAAATCATTTTATTAAATTCATATGGAATTGTTTTAAAAGATTTTTAGTTTGAAAAAATATAACAAAAACTAACAAGAAAATTACATTAATTTTGAAATTAAATTATCATCAATTAATTAATTAAATGAAATTGAAAACTATTAAAGTACCTTTTAAAGCTATTTTACATTGTTCCTGAGTTAAATATCGATACTCCGATTTACAGCCAAATCCACAATTACACTGATTATTAATAATCCTACATGCATTATGCATTTGATCTACTTCACATCCTTTTGCAAAAATTACTGGAAAAAAAAGATCATACTATCAAAGAAGCTACCCTTTCATAGCACATAATGTTCTTATTATATTCCTCCTACGTTGTTAGATCAACAGATATTTTATTCATTCAAATTGATAATATGCAGGAACTGCACTTCCTGCATTTACACTAGTTTCAATAATTGTATTTTAATAATTAAAAAAAATTATTATTAAAAATACTTATTTTGTACAAAATACTTACTTTGTACAAAAATCAAACAAAAATTGATTTAAGTTTATTGATAAATTTAAATTGATTAAAGTAATATAATAAAAATAGAATCGCGATATATTATTATTTTTTATAATTATAATTTTATATTGTACATACCTAATAATAAGATGAGGAAAGCAGTGAATTTTAAAGGCATTTTAATAATTAAAACAAGCTATCAAGCATCTATGATTAAAACGAGATGTCTTCAATGTCGATTAATTTCTGAAAAATATAAATAATAATTAATGTTTATAAATTTTTACATTCACTAATAATCAAAATTGTTTAATCATGTAAATTTATTTCAATTTCAAATTTTGGAAAAAAAATTTAGATATTAATAAACATTTAATCCTAAAATCAATAATTAATAACAATAAATTTGAGTAATTTTAATAAATAATTAATTATATAGGTAGTCATATAATTTTAAATTTATATATCAAAAAAATTTCCAATAAAGTATAGTAAAATGATTTTTAAAAAGCAAGCAAAAATAAAGAAATATATGTATATTAGTTTGAATTATTTTAAACGTATATTTATTTTTAATATACTCTCTGATTTAAAATTAATATATTTTGATTATACATTTTTTTATTAATCAAAGAATTATTTCAATGATGAATAACTATTGAATTTTCAGTAAATAAATAAATACATACCACAGTTTAATGAAATAGAACTAAGCCGAAGGATATATAATATATAATAAGAATACACCACAAGTATCTCGAGACATCTGAACTGTTAGTAAACCACGCGTGGGGTGTCGGCTGTGTGAGTGGATGATAAAAATGGTCTAAAGCCATACACATATGTACATATATATGTATATATCCACGCGAAGGCAATGCACTTTCTTCTTCTTCATCTTCTTCTTCTTTTACGTTCATTTTTATTTTACAATTTTTTCCGTCATTCTTTCCTCTTAAGATATATATATTTAAAAATTATTTTATGCTGATTTTCTTTAGTCATTATTTTTAAAGTTAACTAAAACATTGATTTTTAAATAAATTAATTAAGCAATTTATTTAATTTTAAAGAAAAATGTTTATTTTAAAATTAAATAAATTGAAAATATTTATTTGAATAAAATTAAAATATAAATTCTAGATAAAATTATTATATATATAAATATATACTTTTGTCATGTTATCAAAACCCCGTTATCAACGACGGATATTAGGATAGATGATAACATTTGACATTACAGTGAATGGAATGTTGGGAGAAAAATACTACTTTAATGAATATTAAGTATGTCACATATAAATAAATATGTGTCTGTGTTCTGCAATTGCAGCAAAAATTCCTAAAAAAAATCTTTGATTAGAATAGCTGAAATAAAACTGAACTTGAATGAAGGTGAAATTAAAATAAACTAATTACTCAAATAACATAATATTTTGTATATATATTTTCAAAAAAGTAAAAAATCAAATGGACGGAATTATAAGCAAATTAATTATAAAAAATGAAAATATTTGTATCATTTTTCCTACCCTTTTGTTTTAAAGAAAGGTGTAAATTAGAAACCTTTGTGTTAGCAATATAATCTAATAACATGATTATAAAATATGCTTATAATATTTTTCTTACAATAAAGTCAATAATAAACTTTATTTACATTATTTTTTTAATACTTATCCAAATGCGAATAAAATTTTCAAATTTTTCCCACTTTTTTTTGGTTAAGAATTTCTAAGATTATTTCTGCATCAATTATTGCTGCAAAATGAATTCTGCAATGTAGTCATATTCTAAAAAAGAGTATGTTTTTCATATATGAAAACTGATATCAAGTTTTTTATGATAAAAACAGTAAATATATCTTACATGAATGTTTGATTATGTTGTTCATGTATTATTGTTGATCTTCGAGATTGAACAATTCCTGATTGTCTAATTTCTCTCAAAAGACTATCTTTCTCTTGTTCTAAAATTGCAATTCGTTGAGATTTTTTACTTACTTCCTGTAAAAAAAACCAAAAGACAATTCGAGATAAACTGAATTTAAGAAAGAATTTAATTTTTATTTTGAAATTTACCTCAGTTAATTTTTGATTTTGTTGCTTTAATCTAGAGACAATATTTTGATTCATTTGAGCATTGCTACTCAAAAAAATATGAAACGATAGACCGCCACGTTCCCAACTACTTATCAATGCTGCTAAATGTCGATTAACTTCAAGAACTCTTGCTCTTTGTAATTCTAAACGCTCTTGTTGAGCTTCCGTCCATTGTTCCTGTAATTCATATTTTGTTAATTTGAAAAATTTTAATCTCCTTATATATATATATAATTAAAAATCATACCACATGAGAGCCCATTTGACCGAGATGTTTAATTTTTTCCTGTGTTACTGATATTTGTTTTAAATACCATTCTCTTGTTTTTTCAACAGCAGCGAGACCTTGTAGTAAAACATCTTTTTCTTGTTCAATTTGTTTCATTCTTTTCATCTACGATTATTAAAAAAAAAAAATTAATTATTAAGTTCTAAATATTTAATTAAATAGGAAAGAATAATTCAAGTGTAATTACCATATTATAATCAATTCCATTTTGCAATGTATGTCGTCTTGGTTCTCTACGTCTGTTTAATGCTTTTTTTGCATTAATATCAATATCATTATTTTGCAATTCAACTATTTTCTCATCACCCAAATTTGAAACATGCCTTAATAAAGATCTTGATTCTGTATGATATCTATCATTCAATGGACGTTTATCTAATTTATCATCACTCATTAATAAATTCATTTGCCAATTTTGTAGAGCTGTACGAATTTCCGATTTATCAAAATTTCTATCAGTATTTAAAGTTCTTCCATCGAGAATAGGATTTGGACGTGATGTTTTTGATAAACCATAAGGTTTTGTTGATGTTTTTTGTTGATGATCATGGGAAATTCGTGAATCTAAATTTTCAAATTGTGAATTTCTTTCTTTTTGTCCGGGTAATAATTGAGGCATACTGAGTGTTCGTTGTTGTGATATAACATTGTTAGGTCTAATTGTTGCCGTATTTGGTGAAGACCATGTTGATTTTGTGTCTGTCTCAACAAGTGTTGGTGCAGATGGTGGCCTATTAGGTTGAGAATCGTGCTTTTTGGCATCATTTTCAACTTTTAGATGTAAAAGACATATTTTTAAACCTGCACAAAATCTCTCAAATGATAACATTCCATTTGATGGTGCAACTTTTTTCAAACTTTCTAACACACCTTTGGGAAGGCCCTATTTTTAAATTAATAAATATGATCTTTATTTTACCTTATATTTAAAATACTCTATGGAAATTAGAATAATAAACAGAATAAAACTTTATTTTTAGTAAAATTCAAAAGATTAAAATTTTTAATTTAAAACTAGAGTAGATAAACAATAATTTTAAAATATGAGAAAAAAAATTATTACCTGAGCACCATCATCCTGCCAACGTTCTTCGATATCGGAAAATTTGATAAATCCCGTATTTTGATCATCCATAATATCAAATAAAGTTTTCATTGCAGAAATAAAATTTTTTGGTAAACCATCATAACCAGAAGTTTGTATTCGTGCCATTGTATTTTTGTTTACAATATTTTAGTTATTTAATGTTAAAAAAATATACTTTTTACAGTCTTCTTTTACATAAATATATGTATTTTTTATTGAAAATTGTATAAACTAATATATCACAATAATATTTACAATTATAACCAAACTGTCAAACATGGTTAATAAAGGTACTTTTACAGTTACTTTCACATTTATTTGAAGTAAAACATCCGAAGTATGACATCTGTTGTGAAATCCCCTTTATCCTTTATTTTAGATGTTTTACATTAAATAACGTCTCATCTCTGCTTTATGGTTGTTTTTTTGTTGTTGCTGGTTGTTGCTTATACAAAATGGCGTTCCATTGACGAGTGGTGTTTTATTACTCACGAAAAGTGTATAATATATTTAATTTTGGTGAATTTATGACATTATAAATATAAAACTGCAACAATTTATTCAACATGGGGTAAGTAGAGATAACAATTATATATTATTAATAATACACACTTTGTTTTGATACTTATTAACATGTATTTGAACGTCATGTATATTTAAAAAAAAATATTACATTGTACAATTAATTTTATATACATTTTGCTCTAGTCTGAAAAGTATAGTTAATTTATAAATAAAAATGTATATATTTTTTTAAAGAAATTTTTGCATTTGGAATATTAAACATTAAAGAAATTGACTAATTTATATTTTACAATTTCGTTAATTTTACTTAAATCATATTATAGTTCTTCGGATATGGAAAATACAGACATGAAAAAGGATGTCATGGAAGTGAATTCTGACTTGGAGATATTTAACGACCAGAAGAAAAAAAAGAAAAGAAAACATAAGCATCACAAACATAAAAGGGACAAAATTTTGGAAAAAGAAGACGTAAAGATTGATAAACAAGATAGGTGAGTATTTTTTTTTTTAAACATCTTTTATTGAATGTAGATCAGTTTCTTATTTTTTCTTTTATATCAGAAAGAAACACAGAAAACACAGACGTTCTAGAAAGACAAAAGAAGAGGAAAATGGAATTACAGAAATGAAAATAGTAAACCAACAAGTAGGTACAAAATTTTCCAATGTAAATGGAAAAGAAGAAGCATGTTTAGAAGTATTAACAACCGAAGAAAGTGATGAAGAAAAACTCGTTGATTTGGATTCAGATGAAGTTGATTGCACAATTATTGAAGATGATATCGATTTAGAAGAATTAATGAAACAAAAGGTTAGTGAATTATTATTTATTTTATTTATTAGAATTCCATATTATTTACTATATTGCAGGAACGACTTCAAGCTTGTTTAGTACAATATCTATCCGATGAATCGGATAAGGGGAAAATTGTAGATACACCGGATGTAATACTTGTAGAGGATGATAGTGCTGATGAAAGTATATCGAAAAAACGTCATAGAAGTAGATCAGATAGTAGAGAACGTAAAAGAATGTTAAAGACTGAAAGGCGTGTTATAGTCGATATGACGAGAGATAGAAGAAGTAGAGAAGATTTTAAAGATAAAAGGCGAGATATTGAGAGAAAAAGAGATGAGAAATCACGAATTAGAGACGATGTGAAGAAAGATGATGTACGAAAAGATGATAAAATACGTAAAATAACTGATAAATCGAAAGATGAGAGAAAAGATGATTTAAGAAAACGTATCGATGACGATAGACGTAAGGAGAATTTAAAGAAAGAAGAATTGCGTAAAAGAGAATTTGACAGAAGGTATGTATTTTAAAATTTATCCTGTAGAAAAATATTTAGACTAATTTTTTTTTCTTTTACAGGGAAGATGATAGAAAAAGAGAAGATCATCATAATTTTAAATCTAGACTTGATTCAAAATCTAGAGATTCAAGAGATGATTCAAGGCATCGAAATATTAAGCGTGATGAACGTCCAAGAACGACAAGTAAAGATTGTGATAAAAGAGAAAGTAGAGATAAATTTATTGGTCGTGATCGACACAGTAGAGAACGATATTTAGGACGTGAGAGAGGTGGTAGTCGTGATAGAGCCGAAAATCGACGAGACATTAGAAATCATGACCGAATAAGAGATCGTTCAAGAAGTACAAGAAGATCTCGTAGTCCAATTAGAGGTCGATCTGATCGTGATCGCAATGATCGATACAGAAGATCAAGATCCACATCTAGAGGACGTAAAGATAAGGATCGTTACAGTAAAGATCATGATCGTGATAGAGATAGAAATGGAAAAAAAGAACGTAGCGATAAATATAAAGATTCACTATCAGAGGGACTTAAAGTTGAGCGATCAGAAAGTTCAAGTGAAGAAGAAATTAAAGATATTGATATTGAGGAAGAAGAAGATGAGGAAATTATCATTGAGAGAAGAAGAAAGCAAAGGGAAGAATTATTAAAGGTAAACGTTTATAAATAATTTATATTTTTCTAAAAGTTAAAATAAATTTTTGTTTCTTTTTACAGAGACTAGGCGGACCAAATGAAGATTCTAATCTTTCTACTGATATGAACACAACGACAGTGACACCAAGATCAGAAGTTCAGTCTAATATGTCGCCAAAATCTGTTGATGTTACTTCTAATAATAACGGTTCTACCTCAGAAAGTCATACGCCACCATTGCCACAAAAAGTGAAATCTCCCGAAAATGTGAAGAAACGAAAATCAAGATTTGAAAGTGTTGAAAATAGACAAGAGGAAAGTGTTGCAAAAACTAAAACTGACGATAAACAAAATTCTAAAAAATCTAACGAATGGGATATGTTTGCCGAAGTGGATAATATTGGTGACTTTAATGTAAGTTTTTAAATATTTTTTTCTGAATTTTGAAATTAAAATTTTCTATATCTAATTTTTTATATTATAGAGTCCAACTGTTGAAGGAAAACGTCATGGTGGTCCAGATAATCCAAGTCTTACGGATAATTGGGATGATGCTGAAGGTTATTATAGGTAAGTGAGAAAAATTTTAAATTGCTAAGGCAGTGTTAAATATTAATAATTTTTTTTAGGGTTCGTGTTGGTGAATCTTTAGACTCTCGTTACGTTGTTTATGGATATACAGGTCAAGGAGTATTTAGTAACGTCGTAAGAGCAAGAGACAATGCTAGAGGAGGTCTTGACGTTGCAGTAAAAATTATTAGAAACAATGAAATAATGTAAGTTTTTACTGACGATTATATTTTATTTATATCTATTTTATTGAATTTTAATTAACTATTAATTGAACTAACAGAATAAATGATTTTTCTTTTTAATTTCTACAGGCATAGAACGGGTTTGAAAGAATTGGAAATTCTAAGGAAACTCAATGATGCTGATCCTGAAGATCGATTCCATTGTTTACGCTTATTCAGACACTTCTTCCACAAAAACCATTTGTGTATGGTTTTTGAACCATTAGCTATGAATTTAAGAGAGGTATGTTATTTGATTATTATTATAATTATTTATTTTTTACGTAAATACATAATTAAATTTTTTGTTGACAGGTATTAAAAAAATATGGTAAGGATGTAGGTCTACATGTTAAAGCGGTAAGGTCTTACACTCAGCAGTTGTTTTTAGCATTGAAATTGTTAAAACGGGCAAATATATTGCATGCCGATATCAAACCAGATAATATTCTAGTCAGTGAAAGCAAATTAGTGTTGAAATTATGTGACTTTGGTTCAGCATCACATGCACATGAAAATGAAATAACACCATACCTTGTATCAAGATTTTATCGTGCTCCCGAAATTAGTAAGTATAAACTAAAAACTTTAAAGAGAAAATTTTCATATTTCAATCATTTTATAAAAGTAAGTTATTTTTTTTTATTTTTAGTTCTTGGCATACCATATGATTTTGGTATTGATATGTGGTCAGTGGGTTGTACTATTTATGAATTGTACACTGGAAAAATAATGTTTTCGGGAAAAACAAATAATCAAATGTTAAAATTTTTTATGGACCTTAAGGGAAAAATGCCTAATAAAGTAATTAGAAAAGGTTCATTCAAGGATCAACATTTTGACACCAACTGCAATTTCCTCTATCATGAAGTTGATAAAGTTACTGAGCGGGTAAGTTATTTTATCTATATAAATATTTCCATCTCTACTCTCAAAAATTATTATTGGTAAGTGTTATATACTTTTTTTAAATCAAATCTTAATATATAAATATTTAATTTAAATTCGAGCTTAAAAAAATATCGTCTTTATAGGAAAAGATTGTAATAATGTCCACATTACCAGCTTCGCGTGATCTCAATACAGAATTAGGTGGAAATTCATTGCCATCAGAACAGAGTCGAAAGGTATCACAGCTTAAAGATCTATTGGAACGGACACTAATGTTAGATGCTGGGAAGAGAATTACAGTGAATCATGCTTTGGCTCATCCTTTTATACAAGAAAAGATCTAGGTAACCAAGAAAAAGCAGGCACCTACCGCGATGGAATTTCATTATTAATTTAAACAATAATAATAATTTTGCCTAATTTTTCATCAGTGCTGTTGTTAAAACTTCGTGATGAGCACAATAAGCTTGATTCATGCAAAAAAAAATTCAATATCATTCACACGAGAATATCTGCGTAATTTGGCGAGAAAAATAAGCTAAGGGGTTAAGAGACATTTAACAAATAATTGAAATTACTAGTAGTACTCTTTCCCTCATAACCAGTAGCTAAGGTGCGCAATATTAACTACTGGTTAATAGACCTTTCTTTATTTCTGCCTTATTATCGCAGTTCCCAAATGGAGTAAATGGCATAATGATAAATAATGTTTTTTTCAAAGAAAACGTCAAAAAAAAAAAAAAAAAAAAATATGACGTTTTACTTGATATGGATGTTTTTTTGTAAACCTCTGTACTACGATAACATATTAGCGATTATACATTTTTTGGTAATTTAATTCTTATTTTGAGATAAATTTAAATATCTCTTGGAAAGAAAATTGTAAATTATTACGTTTTAATTAATTGAAAATTAAAAGACGTATCAGTCTTATAATACACATTTGTTTTGTTTATTTTTTTTCGTTCTACGGTAAGTCAATTAAGTATAAATTAATTATTATGAATTTATTCTTTTGAAATTTAGCGACAATTTATTTGGTGTAATTTAAGGAGTCAAATTTTGTATAGTTAATAGGACTACAGTTGAAATAAAAAAAAAACAACACAGATTAAATGAAAGTATTCTCGTTGAGTTTTGAGAAGAAGAAAACAAAAAACCTTCGGCTTAAAATAATAATTTTTTTTCAGGGCTTGTCTTTTTATATTTATTATTAATTTCTTTTTAATTATTAATAATCACAATAGTTCTTGGTTGCAATTAACACCAAAATATTTGAAAAAATTTCTTGGTGATATTTGCATTATTTTTTTTAGCGAGGGAAGGGAATTATTTTTTTGGAGAAAATTTTGACAAGATTATACGAGGCTGCTTATGTTTCAGATGTGTCATCGTTTCAAAATTCAGCGATAAGTGATGGGTGGACTTTAAAACAATGGCCCTTTTAGCACTGTTCCGGTTGCAAGGTTACATGTTACTTTTTCACTCGACGTTATAATATGCTAATGCTCCTTTGTCCATTGTTTATTTTAAAGTGTAGAATTATTTTATATATTAATTAATTTTCTACTGAAAAAAGTATTTGATTTAAAAAATTATTTCGTAATTAATAAGGTTCAAATGACGGCAATAAAGAAATAAATTTTTTTTTTAATAACCATTTTAATTTTAGTTAATCACAAAAAAAGGAAAATACAAAATATTAAGTTCTTGTTTAAATTAAAAAATTAAAATTCAAAATAATAATTTGGATTTTTAAACAGAAAATAATAAAGAACAAACACTGTCGAAATTGATGTCATTATTCTAATTGACAATTTTGGTAATGTTTCACTTGTAGTCCTCTTTGTGAGGAGGTGAGGCAGTTGGAAGAGATGATGATGATGATGGATTCAATCTGAAGTCAACATCTACAACTTTGAAGTCATCAGTCTAATTCAGCTTCAAATCAACAGAGATTCAATAAACTAAATTGATGACTCGTCTAAGGTTTTATAATCAAAGTTTGGCACTTTAAACAGTAAGTAAGTTTATGACCACGAGTAGGTAAGGTGGTATGTACTTATTATTTTAATAATTTATTAATAACAATTTTTAAAACATATTTTTATTAATAAATTACGATTAAATAAAAAAATTACTTTTACTTGTTTAAATACTTAACATTTATTATATTTTTGTTATATTAAAATTAAAATAATTGAAAAAAACTTACTGCTTTTTTACAAAGAGAATTAATTAAACTAATTTCAGATATGGAAGAATCATAACTAGAAACAAATAATGGAGAAGAAGACAATTCAATTGTTTTATATTGAATAATAGATGAATAGAAAGTGTTCAAATAAGTGAATGTAACTTATATGAAAAACAAATTTTTTAAAGTAAAATTGAGAATAATTGATAATAAGGCGAATTAAAATTTATATAACATTTATTATAGACTATATATGGAACAATTTGTTAATAATGTTCATTTAATTTTATTTGGATTAAAAAATCCATTATCTTGTACAATTTTTCTTTAAGAATGGAATCTTCTGTGGAATATTTATTGTGTATATAAATTCAATTTTTTTTCAACATATTTTTTTAAAGGTTGTATATATACCCTGCGAGTCAATCAATTATAAAATAGATATATGAAAATAAATTAATGAATTTAATCTCGTTCAGGATAATATTGTATTAAAATTTTTGCTATTTTCTGAGCAAGTGACATAGTTGATGCGCACAATACTCTTCTGCTCATAACATCAAATGTCCCGCCTGAAAAGAAATTATATGTTATATATAATTTTGTACAAATTAAATTGATTAAATTTAATATTTTTTAAAATAAATAATCTAGTAATATTTATCTCAACAAAAAAATTACCCGCAGGATCAATACAGACACCACCAGCTTCTCTGACTATAAGATCTCCAGCAGCAATATCCCAAGCGTGAATTCCAAATTCATAATTAATATCAGCAGCTCCCATAGCAACCATACACATATTTAGTGCTGCTGAACCTAAAGCTCGAGTCCTATAGAATATAAATTATACATTTTATTTTTTTCTTTTTCTCTTTGAATATTATGTTCGAATTTATTAATTATTTGTTTGAAAAATAATATTTAATGGTACAAAAAATTGAAAAGTATTTAAAATAAAATGTAACATTTTAATCTAATTCGGCATTAAATAAATAGCGTTGCATCTTATTTTAATACTTCATAATTTTTTGGGAGAAATAATTTCGAAAATTACCCATGGATAAGAGGCGTTAATTTAGTAATATTTTCTATAAGAACTTTCGTCTTTTCAGGATCTCTGCTAGTTCCCATTTCCATCATAATTAATGCATTTTGCAGTTCTAAAAAAAATTATTTTAATCCAATTTGGCATTAAAATAATAGTTGTATCTTATTTTAATACTTTATAATTTTCTGTGATTATACCTGTTTCTTTAGAAACATTAATCGCTTTTCCATTTAAGAATGCTCCTTTTCCTTTTCTAGCTGTAAATTGTTGATCCAAAATTGGATTGTAAATGATTCCTATTTCAGCTGTTTTATCAATCAATAATGCAATTGAAATACAAACATGTGGAAAACTATGCACAAAATTCATAGTACCATCTATTGGATCTATAATCCATGTTGGATCATCAGTTAATTCTATTTTATTGTTTGTTTCTGCCGTAGTTTCCTCACCAATAAATCTAAAAAATCCATAAATTATAAACTTATTAGAATTTTGATAATTTCAGATACATTAAGATATTTTTTTTCAAATCATACTTATGATCGGGAAATTTTGCAGATATACCATCCATCAAAAGTCTTTCAACCTGACGATCACTTTCTGTTACTAAGTCAACATCGCAAGATTTAGTTAAAACATTCTTTTGTCTGTTGATATTATTTTTGATGAGCTGAAAAATAATAGGTAAAGAAATGGATTTAATCGATTTAAAACCTTATACTGTTATGACAGTACATTATATATGAGACAGTAGGAACCCTTTTTTCTTCATATATAGGAAAAATAGAGTGTCATTAAGTATTGTCATATTTTTAAAAAATAAAACTCATTTTACTATGACACGGCTATTAATTATTATTATTTAAACATCTAATCTTTTTATTACTGTTAATAAATGAAAAGAATCTTACCATTCCAGCTTCATTTACAAGTTGAATAACTGTTTCATAATATTCATCGGTATTTATCATTTTTTTAAATTATTTATTATTTATAGTCACTTCTTTTTTAAAATCGAAAGAATTGTAACAAAATAATCAAAAATATATCATATAAACAAAATTTATCATCAATAAGAGTAGAAAGATGTAATGTAGTAGTCCGATGATATCAAATATTATCTAACTCAAGTTACGAGTTGAACGAACTTCACTAAAACAACTTTCTCAGCTATATACAAGCAGGCAGTATCTGTTTATGTCTTTTAAGCTCACACTGAATATTTTTTGTTACCTGGAGAAAGCTTTAACCATTTGTGAAGACATATAAAAAAAGTAAGTGATGCGCAAACTCAAAGTCTATAATCTAAATCTCACACAAAGCGCATGTACGTACGTATTTATGTTAATTTTTCAAAATTTGAAAACGTGGAAAATGAATTTTGAAAAATTAAAAAAAAGGAAATTTCATTTTTAAATGTTATATTTTCTCTAACAGGATCCGGATGATCCGGATATTCAGGATGTCCTAGGGTTATTTTTTGTCCACGGATATTCAATAGATGTCCTAGGGATATTTTTTGTCCACGAATATTCCTAGGACATCTTAGGGACGTCCACAGCAGAATATCCTAGTATCCGTTACTGTGAGGGTGAGGGTATAAGTAATAAGAAAGACATTTATTTTTTAAAACAACAATAAATTTTATTTATTTCTCAACGTATACAATATACATTAACATTATTTTATATTCGCATCAAATAAAATGTATATATAGATTCGCATTTTCTTATGTTTTATATATAATAATAGTATATATCACACCTACTTAATATTAATGATATGTATATTGTTTCTTATCACACTTTTCATGGCAATTACATATATTATTATAATAACTATAATTATATATTTCATAAAATATACACTGAATGTAACATATTTTACATATCATATATTCTTGCACGAGTATTATTTAATTATTGTGGTGCGAAACGTCTGTAATATTACAGTGTAATATTCATGCAAGGTTGATAATTTATTATTCTTATTAAATAATCAGACCTAGAATATAATAACCTCTATTATATTTTTTGTATTTAATAATTTTCTTCTTGATTTAAAAGTATTATTTATTTTTGTAATATAATAAACTCACACAGCAAAAAATATTAGGTTATCATAAGCTTTTATACTAATTTGAATTTAGCGCAATTGATCACGTGACACGAAGATGGCGCTCATAGTGTTCGCTAACGTAAATACTAAACATCACGTCAAAAATGATTATATTTTGTTTCGTCGAATATATTTATAAATATATCAAGATTTAAATTGAACAATTAATTATGATTAATATGTTGAAATTATATTAATATAATTCAATTGCTTGTTGACGTTAAACAATTATTTCCAGGACTTTGTTAGTACACATTGCCGGGGTAAGCACGTGTGTTGTTATCATTTTTCTATATTTCATAATCCCATTTCTATAGATGAAAGTATAGATTATTATTAATATACATTCTTTTCGTGTGCTGATTAAAAATATGATTATATATTTTTATCTACAAAATATTAATTTTGTAGTATAAATTCCTAACCTCAAAAGTTTCTGTCAAATGATGTATTATATATATAAACTTATGATAACCTTTTACTTCAATATATGTTGTGCTATGTGAGAAAACGATTATATAACACACTTATATCAAATAAAAAATTAAATATTCTTGATTCGAGAATAATAATTATTCTAGGTTTGTGTATATTATAAGAAATATCCTTTTTTTGTTTCTTCAGTGTGTAGTACAACTACTTAAAATATGAATCAGCCGCATATATATGTAAGCATGTAGCTGTATATTCAATCCATAGAAATATTATGCGCGTATACTCTCATAATTTTGGTTAGTTTGCGAAAAAATTAGAGAAATTGTATTTATTTGTGACGCGCTGAAGAAAGGGACTTGAAAGCAAACAATTGTTTTTTGATAGGAATAAAAATACACAGAGAGGATCAACTCTCAATATAAACCATTGAGTCTTCATTACATCCAAAATAAAAACAAATTTTCATTTTACATAATTAAAACGTACTTTTTTATAAAATTGTCATAAACATAACCTATAATTTTTTTTATTTCTCTTAATAAAACGCGTCACACATATAAATAACTGCGAATTAGCAAAATTTTTACTGATTCATATTATATTTAAATCGAATAAGTGCGTATAACAATTACTTTCTTTTTATATCGAAGATATTTTGATATTATGATTCCACATGTTATATACTATAAATATAAGAGTATATCGATGCAAAATTCGTGTCTCAATCACCACATGTGGAACCAAGTTGTCGAGTCGTTGTGCTTTTCTAATTCTCTTTTTATTTCAGTTTAATTTACTGTATAACTTTCATATGCAGTATATGTGTGAATAACTAGTAAACACACATTACAATTATATGTTTGGAAGCGAAAATTTATTATTCTAAGTCTTTTTTGTTATATTTTCTAGAGATGTGCAACATCAAAAAAGATATTTTTGTGGTTTTTTATATAGGAAACAAACTTCATTAACTTTAGCATACACCATGCCCCTGTTTAATATCTTTTTCTCGCTTTTACCTGCTTATCAGGATGTATTTCTTTTATAGAGAAATTTTAATTAATCATCTTTCATTCATGATTTAATAAATTCATTTTTTTAACACTTTGTATATTTTATAATATGTACATGTTGGCTCAATCATTTTTTTTTTACTTTTCAGATATGACCACCTGATTTATCAAAAAAAGAAGAAATAGGACCTTTTAGTGGAGTCTTCTCTATATGCAAAAATCAGGCAGACATAAGAAAAATTTTGACTTAAACTCTGGAGAAATATTTTAAAAATGAAAAGGTGTTGAGTTGCGTCATTGGTAAGTTATTATTTCCTATACAATTAAAATTCAAATGCAAAATGCATTTGAACTTTTATACTCAATTTTTGAGACTGATGACATAATATATTTGTGGCATAGCTGGTATATAGTACCCATAAATATAAATGCAACTTAAATTTAAAAGTTGCAAATATTATTTAAATGAAAATTTCTATATTTTTAATAATACATCACAGAGTGTTTAAAGTGCCCACATAGAGTACAACAATGCACTAAGAAACAAAATTTTCTGTTTTTAAAATAAATCTTTTAAATTTTGATATTTCTCTTTTCATGGAATAGAGAATATTTTGAAAATTTTTGTTTCTTAGTGTAAAATGCAAAGTAAACTACTTATTACTACTTAGCCCCAATTTTTACATAATAAATAATATATATTAAGCGTTTATAATGGTGTTCCAGAATGACGCATAAAAATAAACGCTAGTTCTGTACATTTTTTATTTTTAAATTCTTTAAAACATTCCTTTAATTTTACATTGAAAAGTGTGCGTCATTTTTGCCAATTTTTCTTATATAATTTTAAATAATTTCCTAAAATCGAAAGGACCTCAGTTGTCAAATAAATTTTCCATATATCAGTTAAAAATTTTTTATTCAAACATGGGAAGTAAAATTAGAAAATTAGTAAAATGTATGTATAGTATAAAAATAGCTGATAAGAATCAGCAATTGAAGGAAATATTATATGTATAAATTTTCATATTTTACTTTCTAGGTTTGAATGAATTTTCAATTAGCAATTCAAAAATTCAAAACACTCCTGGAACGCCATTAAATATATAAAAACAAGCTTTAGAAAAAAGCTTTATATATTATCGTTGATTAGGTCTCCTATTATACTTACAAATAACCAGAATTCAATGTTATTTTTGGACTTATTCTGGTCTTTGATAGTAATAAATAATTATTATTGCAAAAAAATAACTGAAATGAACTAATAAACATTTTTTTGGAGGACTAGAAGAAGACATTTTTTTAAGCTTGAGGCCTTAATTGGAATAAAAGATCTACGATACTCTCATCGGCTAGTGTTGAAATATCACCAACATTTCGATCGCCAATAGCAATTTTTCTTAAAACACGACGCATAATTTTTCCAGATCTTGTCTTTGGAAGACCCGGTGCATGTTGAATTACATCCGGTTGAGCAAAAGGACCAATTCTTTCACGAACTGTAGAAAAAAAATTTTTAGTATAATAATTGTAATTTATTATATATTTTTTTTTATTAGTAACATTACCTTTCTTTTTTAATTCATCTTGTAGTTTTTGATCAAACGTAATTTTATCATTTGGAGTAATGAAACAATAGAGACATTGTCCTTTAACTGGATGTGGTTTACTGACAACAGCTGCTTCAGCTACTGATGTGTGTTCAGCTAAAACATTTTCTACTTCTGCTGTTGACATCAAATGTCCCGAAACATTTAACATATCATCTATTCGACCCGTCACCCATAGATAACCATCTGCGTCACGTCTTGCTCCTTATTTAAATAATTTATATATTAAAATTGTTATATAAGGAATATAATACAAAGCAACATAAAAGAGAATACCTACCATCTCCTGTACAGTAGAATCCGTGAAATTTATCAAAATAGGTACTTTGAAAACGATCATGATTTCCATAAAGTGTTCTCATCATTCCTGGCCAAGGCTTTCTGAAAACAAGATAACCTTCACCCTCGCCTTCTATTACGTGTCCATCTTCATCCAGTAATTCTGGCATTACTCCAAAGAAGGGGAATGTCTGAAATTAATATTTAATTAACTTTCAAATAGTTTGACTTTTGAAAAGCAGAAATTGTATTAAAAAGAATAAAAGCGACTCACCGCGGAACCTGGTTTCATTGGTGTTGCTCCTGGAAGTGGTGTTATTACATGACCACCTGTTTCGGTTTGCCAAAAAGTATCTGCTATACTGCATTTTCCATGACCAACTAAATTATAGAACCAGAGCCATGCTTCTGAATTAATTGGTTCTCCTACAGATCCAAGAACCTAAATACATAAAATAAAATTTGTAGCAACAATTGTATGAAAAAAATAGCAAACTAGTAGCAAATCTTACTCTTAAAGAATGCAGATTGTGTTTCTTGACAAGATCATCACCAAACTTCATAAGAGATCTAATTGCTGTTGGAGCTGTGTAAAATTGCGTAACCTTGTATTTGTCAATTATAGACCAGTACCTGTCGTTAGATGGATAAAAAGGAGTGCCTTCAAACTGTTCAGGAAAAAAATTTTTTTTAGCAAACACCTAAAAACAAAAAATATTCTTATGATAAAGAAACACCTACTAATACTGATGTTGCTCCATTAGCTAGAGGACCATAAACAACATATGTATGTCCTGTAATCCAACCAATATCAGCTGTACACCAATAAACATCACCAGGATGATAGTCAAAAACATATTTGAATGTTGTCGCTGCATAAATTAAATAACCACCAGTTGTATGAAGTACACCTTTCGGCTTTCCCGTTGAACCACTGAAAATTAATAAATTCATTGTTTTTCAATTTCGTTTCAATTTTTAACCACCAAAATTTTGTCTATTGTTACAGATTCCTGTCATCTATGTACGAAAGTAGAAAAAATAAAAACCTCGTATATAAAATAAAAAGTGGATCTTCTGCTCCCATCCAAACTGGATAACAACTTGGTTCCACATCCTCCATTTCTTCGTGCCACCAAACATCTTTATCTTCATTCCAAGGTATGGAATTTTCATCAGGTTTACTACCATTATTTTTACTCTCAACGCCATTTTTTTTACCTAAAAATAATTTCAAAATTTAAATGCGCGACTGATGATTACTGAAAGTTCATGTGTCATAAATTTATGTAACAGAATTTACATTCCCTAGGAAATATTCAAATTTCCGTTTGAACAGAATTTCTGTTTATCAAAATTTAAATTTGTTTTATTTTGTTTATTTATTTTATTTATAATAATCTATTAGACAGATTTATGTTCTGTATGATTTTTATTTATTCAAATGCTGCCAAATAGCTTACCACTGTTTTCAACTTTAGAATTACAATTGGTTATCCTTCTTAAATGTGAAACAACTATACATTTTTCAACTTCATGACCATTTAATTTCACTTTCTCTAGAGCTTCATCGCATATTGTTTTTAATAATAAAAGTTTTTCCCCCCTCCATACACCGTCTGCGGTGATTACAACTTTTGCCTTTGAGTCTAAAATTCTTTCTGCTAATGAATCAGATGAATATCCTGCAAACTGAAAATTGTAAACTTTTACTTTATTTCTAATGACGAATTAGGGTAATATTGAAAAAATATTTTAAATATTTTTTTAATGGTGGTTAATAAAAAAAAATATTAATCATCTCACCACTATACTGTGAACAGCACCAATTCTGGTGCAAGCTAACATTGCAATAGGAAGTTCCATAATCATGGGCATGTAAATAGCTACTCGATCGCCTTTTGACACTTCATTAGACTTGAGAACATTGGCAAATTTACAAACTTCCTGTAAGAGTTTTTTATATGTCAAACGAGTATAGTCTTCTGGATTGTTTCCTTCCCTAAAAAGCAATAAAATAAGTAAACAATTTTTCAGGGATTTAATTAATAATAATATGTACCTAGAAGTCATTTTTCAAATTTCATGTTTTTTTTTGTTTTTTTTAACACATAAATACAAATTATGCGGTTTTACTATTCAGCAGTTCGAATGACTTGCGTCTACGCATGAGAATCTTAATTTACATTGTAATTAATGTTCTCAGTGGTTCTTCATTCAATTTAATTCCGAAAAATTTTTTAAAAAATAAAACAATTCGTTACAATAGTGTAAAATGTCAGTTTAATTATTTTTTACATTATTATTTTGTTTTAAAGTTAAAATTATATTTCGGTATAGCAAATCGCCTTCGACTGGGGCAAGTTATCAAAATACTCTAAAACCTTTTTATTTTTTTTTTAAAGTTATACTGGAACATTTTTTTTTTAAAGCTACATAGTTTTTTGCTCGATAAAATTGTAGATGAAATATAAAAATGAAGTTAAAAAAAAGAATGAAAAGTGCACCACTGCACCTACACTTCTCTACAAATAATTACTTAAAAATAAAAAAATACAAATTGTCACAACGAACTCGAAGACTAGAGGTTCATGCATTTGACATTTGTATATATAATTTATTGCGGAGGAAGAGTGTAAATAATTTCAAAAAAAAAAAGAAAAAAAAAACCGTAACTGCACTTATCTCTGTCATTGAAAAAAAATCAGGCAGGTGACTTATTATACATGCAGTTACGGTATTCTTTCTTTATTCGTTATTTATCGTCCGATAATAACAATATCTTACCAATAAAAAGCCACTTTGTCTCCATGGCCATTTTTAACGTTCTTATCCAATAGATTAAAACTTAAATTTGTCGAAGCTCCTTCCATCCATTTAATAAAAATATCACCTTTATTTAAATCAAAATTGTAAGTAAAAAATTTTCCATCTATACTTGGTGTTTCCCAGTAAAATTCTTTTGCTATCTCTCCCCAAAATTGTTCAGGATGCTTGATTGACCTAGAAAAATTTACATCCACACTTCTGTTAATAAATAAACAGTAGAATAAAAATTTAATTTATTTAAATAAAAAAATTATTATATATAAAATTTCTCTGAGGTGACAACAAAATAAATAAATAAAACGAAATAAATAATAATTATATAATAGTTAGAACAGTTAATTTTAATAATTTTATTTTAAATTAATAATAAAATTAAAAACAAAAATTAATTTAATATTTAATAAATATATTTAGGTTGATATTTTTGTTTCTCTCTTGTAAATAAGGAGAGAAAGATTATTTATACCTGAATATAAGAATAATGTAAAATAAAAATAAGTAATAAATCGTTTCGGTTTCTTCCAGGAGGTGCAATGAAACAATTACTCCCTGGGATGTCTCTGTTTTCATCTCGAAGCATTGTGTTAATGTTTGGTGCGTATAGCAGGTCATAACTGGCAACAATACAAATACAAGAATCACAAATACCACAGGGGAAATAATTTTTGAATTTACTTTATATTTGCGATTCGTCCTGTTAGGAAGTGATTATAAATTCATGAACGTCACGTGTTTTGAAAATGCGATAATTCTTTTTTACTGATTAAACAAAAGTGTTATAGCTTCGGGAGTATACGAATTTTTTAAAACCGCGAACGATTGTAGGGTGTTTATTAAAAATATAAGTTTGTTGTAATATTTCAAAAATTTTCATGTTCATTAATTCTTTTTTTCAATTTTAAGCGCCACGTGGTGTCGCGGATTACGGATTGGTATTTTTTTTCTTTTTAATAATAATATTAATTAAATTTTGATGGGACTTAATATAAAAAAAATCTGAAAGATTTTGATAACCGATTTTATGCAATTTTTAAGTTTTTGTTTTTTTATGTTTCAGACTGAAGGACAGGAAGGAGGATGCAGAGAAAGCATGGCCCCTGCATAGAAGAGGGGCCACTGGGGGACTGGTCCAGAAGAGGCGATGCTGCCATCGCTCCGTCGAGGGAATCCGCGATCGGTGAGTCTTTTTTTTGCATACATAGCGACACTATGCATTAATTTCTAAAATCATGTTGGTAAATTAGTATTTTTAATATCAATTAAAAATAATGATTACTTTTAAAAAGAGATTTTTTAAATGTTTACAATTTTTAAAATGAGTTTGGAACTTAATGATATAAAAGTAACGGAACCTATACTTGATAATTGAATATTATTAATTAATAGTTTGATTTAAATTGTTTATAAATTATAAATATGTAATAATTTGTCAGATTCAAAGTTTTTTAAACCGTTGATAATTTTGTCTTATCATTGGGTCCATGACTAAAAACATATAAATATTTTCATTTGGCAAAATCTCGATCGACTATTGGGTCCGTTACGTTACTAATAATTTTTAAAATTAAAGAGTTCTTTTTTCAAATTATAATTTTGAAAAAGATACTTGTGTATGTGAGAATACGGTTATAAGGGATTTTTTCTAAATATAGCTATAGGTAGGCAGAATTTTTTTCGTTGTGTGTGTGAGAGAAAATCGGTTTTTTTAAATATAGCTATAGGTAGGCATGTAAAATGTGTTGTGTGTGAATGTTTATGAATTTAAAGTGTCGCTATGGTTTTTTTATTGTTTACATGTATTGTGTTTTTATTATCTGCTTCAGTGAATTCATCGTGGTAAGAAACAAAATTTGATTTTTACATATAAATATACTAATCAGGTATTTTTTCAGGTTCAGGCTAATTATTTTTTCTATCTTTGTTCAATGAATATTTAATAATTGAAATTAAAGGCTGAAATATGTTTTTATAAATTTTTTAATATTAAGAAATTTTTTTATTGAAAATAATTTTTGAAATTAAATTTTTTGAATAACTTGATAATAATTACCGCGTACTGCTGCAAACTTTGCGCAATCCTTTCGTTTTTCCTTTAAACTGTGTTATTTACTTTTTTTTCTAATAACTGGCACAATTTTAACATATTGTAATTTTTTTTTGCCCTTGAAAATAATTTGAAAGTACTTCACCTATTTTTGACAAGTTAATATTACAGTAAAAAAAAAAGGTGGACCCTTTTATTCCCTTATTCTCTAAATCTGAATTAGTAAAAATTTTAACTCACTTTTTTTTACTACTTCAAAAATGCCGATTTGTTTACTAAATGAATTAGTATTTGTTTGAAATAAATACGCAGCAAACGGAATTGCGCGGATTTTTAAATCGCATTTTTGAAAGTAAATTTTTTTTTCTATAGTGCTTTGAAATGGAAGAAAGTAATGAAAGGTAAGTTTTCGCATATTTTTTTGAATAAATAATACAAAATTATTACTATAAACATTATAATTATTAGGTATTAAATATATAATTATTTACTGATGTTTTTTTACTATTTTAGGTTCAACAGTTTTAAAAAATTATATAATGCCATTTATAAAAAATAAAACTAATGCCATTTTTGGAGTAATATTGTGAGGAGAATCGAGAGTTTAAAACATTGATATAGATTTTTGAGAAATTTTAAAATATTAAACGACCAAGGTAAATTTAAAAAAAAAATATTTTTCAAATTAGAAAGATTAAATTTTTTATATTTATTTGTTCATTAACTACGAAACAAAGTAGCACACATACATATATATACATAACGGCTTAGTGTCACACGGTCAAGGGTTGTCAGAAGATCAATATGCATATATATATACGTTTTTTATTTCTATCGATTTTTTTTCAATACAAATATAAATAAGAAAAATGTTATAAATTTTTATATATCAATATAGAATAATATCAAAATTTATTTCTTATCTATATGAAAGTAAAGAGGAAGTAAATATATTACCGTTTTTCTATTCTAATGTGTTTACTAACAAATCGTATAATTTAAATCATTTTTCATACAAGTATGAATACAAATATGAAGAATAATACTTTTTAATTTTCTATCGATAATTATTAAAAATGTTAAAAACTAAAATTTTATTTATATATTATAAAGAAACTTACTTTTCGTGCATTTCTTTGTACTGTTCCATGCTTTTGCAGTGAGCCTTTCTTACACATTCCTTATTTGGATGATATACCTTATCAGCCATTTTCGTGAGGTAAATCCAATTCTTCGTAGATTCTTTAAATATTAAATTTTGAATATAGCAGCAGTAGGATTAATAAAATTTATTATTGAGGGATAAATTATTAATTAATATTTTTAAAAACTAATGAAAGGGAGAAAAATAAATTTAACTATATAATTCAGGTGTTGGTTTTTGTCTTTCTATATAGACGAAGTTAGCTGATGTAATGTCAATTGTAAAGTTACACAGATAGATAACAATTGTTGGAAATTTTTTTTTATCAATTATTATAATAGTCCTATTTCTCCAAGTATTTGAGTCTAGTTTTCATCGATATAAACGGACAAAAGTTGAATAAAAACGTATTGTAAAATCACGAACTATAACGAACTGCGAATCGCGGATGACTGGGACGAGGTCGATTACGTACAACTTCTTCTACTACTGTGACCTGTGACCTGCGACCTGTAACCTAACCTGCACGCTTTACAATTGACAATATGTGTGTAAAATGAATAGCACTTTGTAGCAGTTACAACAGAATACAGTTGCTACTGCAATGTGTGCAACTGATGCTGTTATATTATATTATGTTGTAAATTTCAAAAGTTATAAATAAACTCCCATTTATTAATTATTATTTTGTTCACAATTATTTCATCAAAACTTCACTTTTAACCAATTTTAACTGAATTTAACATCTACAATCTATAGAATAACAAAATTTTGCGAAAATCACATTCCTTTATTCTGTACACCAGCTTTTATAACTCAAACAACCGATCAATAGGCGCGGGCGCAGCTTCAACTTAAATTGAAGTTAAAAATAAAAATTAGTTTCAAAATCAATTATAAACCGATTTTTATAAATTAAAATTCTTTAGATAACTTACTTTTAGAGGTTTCTTGAAAAGTGACAAATCATAATTCAAATCGAACATTTTATTTATTCTATCCATTTAATTTGAATTTAGATATTTTCACAAAAAATGGGTTAAAAATTAAAATATTCAAAGAAAAATAATTAAAAATGTTTTTATAATATGTTTATTATATACTTATTATAATATACATATATTACAATATAATGTTATAACTTTAAGTTATAAAACATATTGCTTTTTAAAACAATTTTAGGAAATTTTGAAAGTGAAACATATTACTCACAATTCAACATTATTTCGGTGCAGAACACATTTATTAATAAACAATATGCCATACATTCACTGCATTATCTACAATTATTTTCAAGATCATTTATTAACGTAATATCAGCATTTTTATATATATATATATTTTTTTTTTCGTCTTTGGTTCATTTGCAGAGGTTTCAGTTTTTCTAGTGTTTACAAAATGTATACGCAAATCTATCTGCCTAAAATATCGTGTACATATATAATTATATATATATATACGACAGATATATATGTCTCTAGATAGATATACATGATTTTATTTACCATTTACCATTCTAACGTTTTTTTTTTATTTTTTTTTTTAAGGCTTTAGGTTCTTTGGAGCAATTATCCTGATTGTGAACTGCATTTTATATATATAATTTTCCGAAAGTTAAACATTATACATATAAGTGTTTGTTTTTTCGCTTTTCAACTTTTTTTTTTATTATTATTTCAAGTATACATACATATAATTTTCGTTTTTTCGATGAATTTGAAATAGTCCCCTTTTTTCAATAAATATAGTTTAAAAAAATACTTTTATTTTTGAGAAATTCTATTGGCATTTGTTATAAATATAATAACATTATAGAAACAAAAGATAAATTGTTTAATTAAAATGAATCACTTCTCATTTAAAAGCGACTATTTCAAATTTAAATTTAAACGAGTTAGTTCAATTAAACAATTAATATTGTAATACAAAATACATTGACCGTTTTAGCACGTCAACAGAGTCAATAATGTTTAATATTATTTTATTTTGTTTTATACATATTTTGGGACATTATAATAGGTATAATGAATTTCACAAAAATTTATATAAATTATAAATTCATCCTCACTCCACTGCACCTCTTTTCAATACATACAGAACATATACACCTAATTTTCATACTTTAACATGAGATTATACATATATATATATATTTTAATATAATAATAGTAATAATAATAATAATTACTATATTATTTTTATTAATATTATCATAATTAAGATATTTAATATTTTAGGTTCATTCGTAGCATACTAAACTAATAGTAAATCACAAAAATTTTCTTTTTGGTAATTATATTTTGAAAGTTAAATCCTATATACATATTTATTTTTCGAATCTTAAAAAATACGTAAAAGATACAACATTTAAAGAACGAAGAATATATCATACATCATAAAAGAAATTTCCTTAATATTTTCTAAAGGTATTTGGAATCTGAAATTTTGCAGGTAAAGATTGAAAATCAACTTTAGAAAATGTTTATAAAAATATTCTTGTGTGCTGTATGTTTCAATTCTTCCACCAAAATTAGTGAGCCATTTCAAATTTTGAAAATCTAACTTGACATTCGTATATTTAGCGATCATCATTTCAAAAATATGCTTAATAAATTGTGTTTTCAATTTTAATAATCTGATATCAAATTTCTATTGAGTAAATTAAAAAATTGGTTAAAATTATTCAAAATTTTCCTTCATTGGCACTTTTTTGTACGTATACATACAGTTATGCATTTTGCCATATTTAAAAAAGAAAATTTTTTTAACAAAATTATATGATGTAGTAAAAATACACTAAAAGATAAAAAGTTGATTTATTATACCTAAAACATGTTCAATTTCGTAAATTTTTAATGCGGAGACTCATCCTTAATAAATAATGAGCTTTTTTTTATTAATAAAAAGTTATAATTTCAGATTATTTGGATTTATATACTGTAAAATATCTATTTAAAATTTATATTTTTATCATTTGCAATATATTTTTTTTATTACGATTGTCATGATGGATAAAAGCCTTTCAGACGATTTTCCAAACGCATCAGTCGTTCTTAATATTAAGGACACTTAACTTTTTAATTGCCTTTTTTTAAAAAATAATCACATTTACCACATATATATATAGGAGTAGTAGATATATATAGTCGTAAGAATATAATCGACAAAAGATAAATATATATTTATATATTGGTAGCAATATATTCTATTAATTTAAGTAAATGTATATAGATATGTAGATAAATAGATATGGGCATATAGAATTGATATAATTTGCACACCTCTGTAGTATTTTTTGTGTATAAAACTTATATCTTTGGTTTTTTCATATCAATATATGTTATAATTCTTTAGGATTAATCGCAAGAAACCCCAAAATTTTTTAGGTACTTTTAGTAAAAATTACGAAGTTTTGTATATTAATTATATTCATAACTACTATTGAGCCTGAGCGATTAGTTATAATTATTATATTCGCAATTAAAAATACATTTTTTTAATAATAAAATTTTTTAATATTTTACATAAAAAAAATAAAATTCTTAATTTTTATTCAATAAGAAATGACCCCGGACAAAATATATTGAAGGAAAGGTTTCGGTGAAATTTCTTGTAACTTATCATTAAAAACAATGTACAGAGGGCCACGAATGAATTTTGTTTTAGAAGATGAAAAACTAAAAAGTAGGAAGTTACAAAAAATTTAATAAAAATTTTTTTCCAATATATTTTGTGCGATGTCTTTTTAATATCAGTTAAACTTAACAAAAGTAATTTTAAAAAAATTTTGCTTTTAACGTACCAAAATTAATAGATCGATAAAAGTTTTAGGAACTAATTTTTTCCCTTTACCTACGACTAAATCAATATGATATAATATACTTATTGTCAGTGTAGTAATAAATTTAATAACTACGATTAAAATAAGCTCAAAAACGTCAAAAAAAAAGATTAATTAAACAAATAGCTCAGTCTCTATTTGTACAATAATTACATGTAAAGATTATTTACTTTCTCACATATTTATGTAGTTACACATACAACGAATTTATACTAAAAGACGCTGAAAAAAATTATTTTTGATGGCTGTTATTTAAATAAATTTTTTTTCAAACTATGTAAAAATTAGTGGAAGAAAAATTTATTTAAAAGTTTTGAAAATGCACTCTTTCATGTTGAATATATGTATTTTTTTGTATTTGTATTATTATTAATATTAATTAATAATTAATTTGGATTCTGTTAAATTTTGCACATATTTCCATTTTTTGATGTTTATATTATAATTTGAGTAAATTTTTATGTTTGGTTGTTTTTAAATTATTATTTAAAAAAAATTAACATACGTATACATTATCAGCCGATATGATTCTTTTCAACTAATCTTTGATATGATTTAATTGACGTATCTTGATATAGTTTTATGTCGACAGAATTCATATAATCTTTTAACTGTTTATAGTTTTCTTCTACAATAATGATAACATTTGCTGAATTAACTATATTTTTATTTCAATATTTAAATATGTTTATCTCTTTCATAACCTTTCTGATTTATTGTTTTTTCTCAGCTGCTGTTTTTAATAAAATATTGTGCATTATACAAATTACAATATTTTTATATATTTAGGCAATTAAAAAAATATATATTCATATTAAAAAAAATTATTTTTTTTTAAATACCAACATCAAAAAATGGAAAACTAAAAAAAAGTTTTTTCACCATCTAAATGATATGTGTTTAATGTGAAGAAAAAAAATATTTACATATCTTTTGAGTTTTAGAATCGTTTTACAATATTCTTATTTTAAATTCTATTTGAAAAATGATGTCAAAGTTTATGATTATACAGTGCATTTATATGTATTTATGAGTGTATGTACGTATACAAATTTTGCATACACTATTTGATATAGCTTTAAATATATCTCTGGTAGATAAATAAATCTCTATTTTGCAGGTACAAAAAGCTGTTTGAACTCGTGTGCTAATGCTCGTATATAAGGTTTTCGAGGTCTTTTATATATAAAAATATAATATATATTAGTATATGGTTGAAAAAAATGTAGATTTTTTGAAAATTGTTAACAATTCCAAGAAATTAACTATAATTTTTAAAAATTCGACTTTTTTGAACCACCTCTAGTATACAATATATGTTTATATATATGATAAAGGTCTGTTTATTTCAATTTGGAATATTTCTATATCGTATTATGTATGTACAATTACACCGTCTAATATATTTATAACAGAGTCGAGAAAGAGAAGAATAAAACAGTCATCGACAGAATACCTCATAGAATATCACAGAAGAGGAGTAAATTTGATACTATATATATAATAAGACAATGTCATAAATTCTGACTCTTTCATACACACACACATTCTCTTTCTCTCTCTTTTTTTCTCTACTTATTTGTTTCTATTTTTTCATTAAAATTTTTTTTACTGAAACTGGTACTAAATGACTTTCTGAAGTTTGAATTAATGAAAATTCCTAAAATTTAGTACCTAATTACCATGTATAATATTTTAAAAATTAATTTCTTAATAATAGAGATTGAAAAAATTTGAAGATTGTCAGGAAATTTTTCTTTAAGGAGGCTTGCATAAATTATGTGGTTTATTTTATTAGGCTGAATGTCAAATTATTGTGATAGGGGTTTAAAATTTGAGAATTTTTAAACCAACCACATATTTTATGAAAGTTCCTTAAATATATTGAACAATTTACGTTTCCATTTTGGAAGAACATGTTGTCAATTTATATAAGTTGAGATATAAGTATATATGTACATATATATATATATATCTATTTCATTCATACTTTCATTTTTACTCTCTTTTTTTTACTTTATCAATCTTTTGATTTCAAGTAACCCATTGAGTATAAAAGCTACTTAAAAAAGTATAATGACTAATAATACAGTGATCAATAATACAAACAAGTGAATCTCTTTTTAAGTGTAAATTTTTTGTTTTTAAATATTCTTAAAAATTCAGAACTAGTTATAAAACTTTTCATGAAATGCCTACTTGGTAGTAAAATAGTAATTAATTGATCATTTTCTTCATTAAAACGAAATGCGAATTTTACGGCACTCAAAACACATTAACTTTCAGTGATATAAGCTCGCTTATATCCTATGGCAATTTAATTAAATGTCCAATAAAAAGAGATTCGCTTGTACAGTATTTAGTCATTTTTGAGTAGTTGTTAGTCAAATATAAACTAATTCAAATTTTTCACTTACATTTTTACCGAAATAACAAATTATTTATATACCAACAAAAATTATAAATTTTTGAACGTTTGAAATTTTTGTTTTGTTTTAATTAAAGTATACGTATGTGCTGTGGCACAGGGTCTATGGAGAAATATCGGTCGTAATGAAAACATAATTTTTGTTGAGAGCAAATAGAAAATTTGTAAAGATATAAAAAAAACTTTGGTTCTACAACATTGAATTTTTTAAATGATAATATATCCGAATGTTTTGTAAAATAAATTATTATGTTTTCTATTTGCTCTCATATTCAACGAGTTTTCATTTCTGGACTAAAAGTCAATTATTGTTATACCATACTTTCCTATAAGCTTAAGATTATTAACAAATAATTACATTTCTAATTAGACATTTATCATTTTATCTTCTTGCTTGCGGCATTGGCAGATTTTTCGCCGTCAAATTTAAACTTTCAATTTGATGATTCTCTTATATTGTTCTAAGAATCCGTTAATATATGTATTTCTATAATTACAAAAGTTTAAGAAAAATGGAAGTGTTTCTAATAGAGAACAGACATTGTTTTTTTTATAAGTGATTAATTAAAATCATATTATATACCTTTTGTTTTACGAAAAAAATTATTTTGAAGTATACTTTCACTTACAATAACTCTTTCTCATAAATTAATTTATTTGACTCTTCTTTCTTGAATATATTTTCTTTATCAATTTCTAGGATAGATCCTATAGTCTTTAGTTTATATTTTGCAATTTTGCAAAAAATTCCATTTATATTTATTTCCCAAGAATACCACTTGAGTTATATGTTCACAAAAATGTAAGGATAATTTCACTTACAGTCTTTAGCGTATTCTCATGTCATTAATGAGGGACTGACTCGACTTCTTTCTAAATCCGAGGGCTTAAGACCGTCCAGAGAACAATTGGTACTGTAACAAAAAAGTTGAAAATATTATTAAGTTAAAAAAAAGTATCAATTTTTTTTCAAAATTGTATTCTAAACGTAGATACAAAGTTAAAAATTATTTTTTTTTGCTTTAACCTTCTTATATATTGTTGGCAACAATTAATAAATGATTTTAGTTCTTAATTACATTTATTTAAGTCAGCTAAGCAAAAGCGTAGCTGTTGCACCGCCATAAGCTTTTTCATGCACAGTTACAGATTGATCCAATAATTAAACTTTTGAGGATTATTATATATATATAATGTTTTTAGTAAAAGTACATATGCATATTAAAACGCATCATTAACGCATTTGTGTGAGGTCTGATTGGATCTAATTATTCCAAAATAATATTTTCCTTCTCATTTCCCACCAAAATTTGTTCTTAATATGCATACATTTTAGCTAAAAATGCCAATTATATATATATACATTAACTATATAATAACTGGATATAATTGATACTATAGAACAGAGAATGAAGCTGCAATTAATTTTAAATTTAGCCCATATACAAAAAAAATACAAATTACACATTTAGTGAAATAAAAATGATAAATTCAACAACATATTATGGACACTTGAGTGTCTTTGGCAAAAGCGTGCTTATAAAATGAACTACTTTCGCTTCACATAATTTATTTATTTATAAACGGGACAAGCAACAATACAAAATATGAAATATTATAAGGAATTTTTTATAAATGCAACAGAATTTATAACGCTTTTGCCAAAGACATCCATATATAACTGTATATATTATTTGAATATTTGAGAATTTTAAAAAATTAATATAACATAAAAAATAAAATTTAAGGCTACAGAGAATGTTTCTTTAAAAAATGAATATTTTTTTTCTCTAATGATTTATATCTATAAAGGCTGCCGAAGATAGTCTGTTTATTAAACATTTTTGGGATTTTAATTCTTGGACCCAATAAATTTCCAGTTATTTAAAATATTTTCTAAGAGAAAACTGGAGAGTTGATTTAGAGTACCAAAAAACTACCTAATCTGATAAGAGTGGTTTATTAATTTAATTAAATTAATATTTTGATATTTATAAACTCTCCATTTTTCTTCGTATACTATCTACAACTACTAAGATTATTATTTACTTAAATAAAATTAGAATTTTAAGAAATTACCCCAGTTTGAACATTTGCAATGAAAAGTATAAAAAAGACCACTCATAAAATGTATAGAATTGTGCTTTTCGGTTAAAAATTGAAACTGGAGAATTTTTAAAATAATTAGGACAGAAAAAATTCTCAAGTTTTGATAAATTTAATCGATAGTACAATTTTGTACATTTTGTGTGGGGATAAAAAAATTAGTACACACACATATATATAATAATAGCATAATTATAATAATATAATATATACCCATATAGCACATCTTTCTGGTACAGGACTAGTGTGCAGAAAGTTGTGCTGGTTTCTTGTATATATAATTAGGTATTATATAATTGCATCGCATATATATTATACAGAATATAAATATATTTTACTGTATGTATGTGCATGTGTACATAAATGTATATGTATTTCTGGAATATCTTTGGGGACAAGTTTTGAGAATTAGTGCATCTTTGAAAGAACTTCTTTTTTTTCTCTTTAGTATAGCCTCCTCGTGCATCCGTCTTTACGGTCATTACTTAGCATATAATATGATAGTGGCGTGCTTTAACCATGAGCAGATGCAAACTGCGAGAAGGATGAGAAGAAAGCTACAGAATAAATATATAGGCAAAGATAGAGCAGTATTTTTTTCTTATCGCAGAGTACGAAACAGACATAGAAAGGGCGAAGGAACTCATTGTACTCTTATTTTAATAAAAGTACTCGAGAGAATTGGTTGGCAAAGGAACAGAGAGATCCTTACACTGTAACCAAGGGTCAGTGGGAAGGCTGTCCCGGTGATGGAGAGAGTGTTGGTGGTGGTCCATTGAGGCAGATGGGGGGTAGTTGTCTTACCATGCCGCTAATAGATTGCTGAAGTATTCCCTGTTGTGATGTATTTGATGAGACTGAGGGTCGTCTTGAACCTCGAATACTGTTCATACTCGAGCTCAGAAGGTATGGAACACTGCTACTTGTAATAGGCATTCCACCCTGAAAAAGAAAATAATAATTAAATATGTCTGATGATCAGAAATTTCACAAACATAAAAATAGTCGAGTTTACCGTAGGTGGAGAGAGATTTATGTTTGAACCTCTTCGTTCTTGTGGACCTGTGCTAGAATGTCGTCGTATCGGTAAACCACCTCCTGGTGTACCACCTGGTGAACTTGCGCATGATGGAGCTATGCGAATCTTTGGTGTCATCAATGTGTTGTCTGAGAGACGACGGCATGTAAAAGTATTAGCTACTCTTAGGAAATTGTTGTCGTTCGTAGATGAAGATGAACCAAACCACCAACTTCCAAACATTCCTGAAAGATAAATTTTTATATAAGCAATGTGGAATTAGAGGAATTTTTCTTTTTAGATTTTATAATTTAGTTGATATATCTTACCAGCCATTGAATTTTTTCTTGCCATATTTTCTGCTGATGCAGTCATCGACATAGAACCTTAAACGGATTTAAAATTTTGCATAAGTTATAATTGACATATTTTTTCCAATTTCTATTTCAAACATACCGATTGAATTTTTTCTGGCCATGTCTTCAGCTGATGATGTTTTTCTTTGTTCTATGCGAAGATTAGGAATGTTAAACGGTGGAACGTGCATGTTATCTGTACTGCACTGATGTCTAAGTGGTCGACGCATATCTGCATCCAATTGCAATTTATTTCTTTGATTCCTATTTTAGAAAAGTTGAATGGATAAATTATTTTTCTACTATACCTATATTGATATTTGGTCTTCGTTCCGGGGATAATAATAAATTTCACTTTACCTTTCTATATGATTGAGCATTTCCTGTAGAACATCCAAAAGAAGATTGAAGTTTTCTAACTTTAGTGCTGGGTTTACTGTTTGAGGCAGCAATGATGGCATTACCCGCGTTGCCATAAGATTGACCGATAGGCCGTATTTTTTGTCGCTTAACATTAATCTGTATATGCCTAAGTATCATTTTAGTTAATTTCTAAATGGGGGACTAAAAATTATAGAATTATAGAAAAATTCCTGATAAATTCACTTACTTACTACTCGTACAACAATTTCGGGTTCTTGAAGTTTGACATTCCATAAAAGTGGCATTACATCATCAATAATTTGTTGCTTTTCAAGACGATCGAGAATACTTGCCAATGCTTTCATTAAAATTCTCATGTCCGTTGAATTCTTTTCGAAAGCCATTTTTATTTTTGGTAAAACAGTTCTTCTTATTACCAAATCGTCCAAAAAATGTGTCACATTGGCAATTGCAACAAAAGCAGCGCTCTAAAAATGAAACATTATTTTTTCTTTTTTTCTTGTTTTTCTTAATATTTCAATAATTTAAATATAAACACAAACCTCAACTTGGATTGTTGGACTGTCAAAAGATGTAAAAAGCATCGGCAATACTTCGTCTCTAATTACATCTAATGGCGTTTTTTCTAAAATAATATGTAAATTTTCCAAAAGTATAACAGATCCTTGCGTTGATTTTGGTATAGAGAATAGTGACCTGTTAATTGACATTATTTTTTATTAAAAATGTAAAACTAGGTGTGTCTTTAAAAAGGATTTTTTTTTACCTGAAATTGGGTAGAATAATTTTTTCATATTCGTCTTGAGTACTATTTTGAATAATGTAAAGCATTGGTTGCAAAACAGCCGCAAACACTTCTTGTGATCTCGATTCTTCTTGCAAATAAGGCCAAATATGTTGGTACCAAAGTTTCTGTCAATTTTATAAATTAAAATTAACTTATAACCCAGAATCATAGTGAAAATTTAAACTAGTGTTCTTAAATTTTAACTCACACGTGGAATATAAGGAATAGCTTCTTTAAGAGTTGTTCTATAGAAATGACCTTTTTGTGTTGGGTCCTTCATATTAATGACATCCAAAAATTGCAAGGCATATACAGATGGGTCGCTGAATAGTTATTGAACATGTTAGAATTTAAAAAAAAAATTTTAACAAATTTATGTTCTTCAGGTAAATACGAATAGTTACCTAAAATATTTAATGAGGGTGAGAAGTTGAGCTGTAGGTCGTTGCCTAGATTCTTTTTGCAAAAGCCTCGAGACAGCTTCTTGTAACGGTACAGGTACTCGTGGCAAAATATTATGCACTTGCTCTTCCAACTAAAATATCGATAATATAAATAATTACTATTGATGTAACAATATAAATAATTTGAATAATTTCTACACGTACTGTATCCAGTTGTCGACTATACTCTGAGCAATTATGATTCGCTTGTATTAAAGGACGACCATAATTGAAAATCGCACAAATTACCATTCCAAAACTATACATATCACTGAGAATACTACCTCTTTTAGACAGCTGCACTTCTGGTGCTAAAATAATGTTCTTTTTAAGTATGTTTTGAAAAGTGGAAAAAAAATTGCAAACTTAATTTTAAATATAATTGATAAAATAATAAACATTTTTTTTTAGAAATTAATATACTATATACCCAAGTAATCTAGGTTTGGTTGAGCCATTTTTGAAATTCTGTTTGTCCATTGTGGTAATGGAATAGGCTCTGCAGCATCTTTATCGTTTAATCCACTCTCTGTCATCATGTAAAAATAAATTTTTTTTTCAAGAATTTATTAGAATTAATTAATTCATTAGAAATTAGTTTATTACCTATAAATTCAAAACCAAACAATTTCCATGTTCCCTTTTTCGTAATCATTATGCTACTTGGACAAACATTTCGATGAAGTATTTGACGACTATAATGAAGAAATGATAGTGCTTCTGTTATCTGGAAATTTGATTTTTTGATAATTGCATGTAGAATAATTTGTACTAATTGTATTTATTATTTTATTTGTGTATTCACCTGTAGGAGACCATATTTGATTTCCATATCTAACAATTCATATTCTTTCATGTAAACTTGACGATTATGTTGATGTTGATGCTGATGCTGCTGTTGATTTTGTTGTCCTACAGACGATGTTGACGATTGTGCTAAAGATAATGCTTTTTGTTCCTCGTAAGCTAAAACGTTGGCTAAACTTGCAAGAACTGGTTCAGAAGCAAATGCTAATGTTTCTTGACACTGTTCTGCTGAGTGTATAACCTGAAAATGTTTCAAAAAATTATTTATTTTTACTCCTGATCTTAATCGGCTCCTACATTTTTTTCATGATATATGGCAGTAATTAATATTATTTTTACTTACTTGCAAAATTTTTGGATGTCGAAAACGTTCCAAGTTTTGTACTCCCGCGCGTAATGTTTCCGTAATAGTCTCTTTTCGTTTTGGTTTTGTTAATTTTTCCACAGAACGTTTTTCAAATAAAAATATTGAAACTTCCTATGATGAAAAAAAAATTAAACGTGTAAATTAAATATTATTTAATACAAAAAATAAATTATTGTATTTTTTATTTTAAATCTCAAATCTCTAATGTTGTCTATATATTATAGAGACACACACTTGCTTTTAAATATATGTATTACTATTTTATCTTCACCTTGCCATCACTTTTCCGATATCCCTCGAGAATTTTCCAAACATTTTCTGGTCCGGCAGTCGCAGATTGCTTTCCTATTTCAAAGTGGTTTAATATAGGATTTGATTCCAAAATATTTGGTGCTGTACCACCGCTTTTAAACTTGGAAAACATCGTTCGAGCGCCCATTCACGTTATTTCTTTGAATACACGACAATATTTTTTTATTCTGGAGAATAAAAAAAAAATTTCAAAAACATGAAAGATAATTTTTTTTAAATATAAAATAACTCATAATTATAATAATCAAAATACACAAAAAGAAATAGTTTTATTTTGCACAATTATTATAAGCGGATAAAAGAGTTTATTTGATTCAAATAATCGATTACTTGTCTATTGTCAAATAAATATTTATTTGAACTAATAATTTCTGTATTTGAAATAAGTATATTAAGATATACAGTTGAATAAAAACGATTTGATTCAAATTTATTAAGTTTCAGTTTAATTTAATTAAACAAACATTAAGATTAATTCAAACTTATAAATGCGCACATTGAGAATTTCTTAAAGACTTCCATAAGCTTGCACTGCAAAATTAAAAATATTTAATGCAAAGCTCACGATATATATATTTTTTTTATAAAATTGTTTATTATTATACAGATATTTTTATAACTATATATTATACCTAATATTTTCTGATCTTCAAATTAAATTCTAAAATTTCCTTTGCAAACTATTTATAGATTCAGGAAATTCTCAATGCTGTGTGGGGTAATATTTAACATATAATGTTTGAATTAAACTTCATTTAAGTTTAAATCAAGCATTTAATCAAAACTTATATATTTTGTTTTGAATTAATAAATTTAATTTTCCCTCCCACACGGCACAAGAAATTTTCCAAAAGTTTACTTTGAGACAAACATTAAAATATATTCCCCTGAAAATATCTGTGTAATATTAAAATGTTGAAAAAATTTATATTAATTTAACAGCTTTTTTGTGAATATTGCACAGCAATATTGAGGCAATATATTGTATTGATTTTTCACTAGAGTACAAATTGAATGAATAAACTATTAATTAATCTGAATCGAATATTGCTGTGAAATAATGCCCCAAGCTTACGCTGTACATTAATCAAACAAGACGAAAATGTAATCTCACCTTCCCTGAAAATCGTATTTTTAATCATCAAAATCTTACATCACAATACACATTATATTCATGCAAAAAATTGTACAAAAATAAATATATAATATAATATATTTTTTGAACTTTTATGAAAGTGTAAAAACAAAATAGAATTTTTGTTTTTTAATTTAACTTTTATCTTTTTTCCTCCACTATTAAACTATTATATCACAGTTGGTTGGTTTTATGCAAAACTTTTATCATTTTTTTTATTTTTACTCTATTAGGTATATAAATAACCAACCTTTGTCGATTTAATTAAAAATTATTTCAAATGAAGTTATCAAGGTTTATACACTCTTTGTCATCTCTAATAAGGGCTAAAAATAAATAATAAACAGATGAATAAAAAATATAAATTTTCTAAGTTTTTTCATTTTTTTTTTTCAATTTTATATAGTGTATTATGAAATTATAATATATAAAGTCTCTGTCAATAAGTAAAACATATCCGAGAATTATATATATGTAATACCAATAACAAGTTTAGAGGAACTTATATCAAATCAATTTAGAGTCAATATTACCAACAATAAAGATAATTAAGGAAAATTAATTTTTTTATATAATAATTTATATAACAATTTAATAATTTGTAAAATAAAATTGTTATTATCATGCCAGAAACAATATTCTATAACTATATATCTTATAACATAGAAATACCATACGTTTTTTAATTACAGGAATCTGTGAGCTTTTTCTTTTTCTTTTTTTTTTTTTGAAACGTGCCTATTTCGCCGGTCACACACACGCACACTCACACACACAAACACACGCACACAACTAGAAACGCATATTACACGAAAAAAAGGAACGCGGTGCAAAAATGAAACGCGACTGGCAGGGTCCTTTATCCTGTAAACAGGACTATGCTTTTCCATTTCTGTTAACGCATGCGTCAATTTTGCCCAGGGTAATACGCCTAGCCTGCAGCCTGGTTGCCTGGGAGGAGACCGTCAACTAGCGTAGCTCCCCGATTTCCCTAATTCCCTGTTAAGCATCTAGGTCAAGGTCGAGATTCCTGTCATAATACTAAACTCTCTTCTTGTATACTAAACTCATCAATGCTACCACCGTCCCTCTTAATAATGTATTGCGAATAACGCAGCCAATGACATTAATGCGTTAATTTAATTAATTTGCAAAATGTTTATTTTCCTTTTTTTTAGACAATATATAAACTTTGCATGAAACTCTCATTATAATTGCAAAAAAAGAATAATTAGCATAAATAATCCATAGAAATTAATTTTATTTTTATTACTACTGTCCAGTGGAGAATTCTGGAAATTTATCGCAGGGTAGTAAAACTAATGTTAAAAATTAATAATTATTAAATAAACAATAAAGTAAAAAATTATTTTTATTACTACAGAAACAGTACTGCGTCAGTAGTGAAACTTTTGAAATTTTTGGTAGGGTAGTAAAAATAATGTTAAAAAATAAAGTTTGTACAGAAAAATTATCTTGGCCAAATTGCAATTGAAATTGGAGCTTAAAATTTTCACTAATTTAAATAGATATTGAATGTTTGTTGTAATTAATTTAAAAATAACTTTAAATAATTAAAAACGTCAGGGTACTGATTAAAATAAATTTTGTTTGCTTTATTTAACTCTTTAAATCTTAATTATATGAAAAGTAGATCACCAATATTAGAAAGAACTTTTACTAATTTTTACTTTTTTTTTTGTTTTACCAAAAATTGTAGTAAATTCTTATTAATATGAATAAGTGGTTCATATACAGTTCAAATAATTATTTATTTGATAATAATCAACTGATTATTTGAATCAAATAATTTTTTTTAATGCATTCAATTAAAATATTAATTGAAATATTTATTTTATGCTTTAAATCGTGTTAACGCGAATAATTTGGACACTTGTGATTTTTGCAAATAAATATTATTATATAACTCCTTTATAAAATATATTGAACAAATTGAAGGTCCGACTTCTGCATTTTTTTTATTTTTTAATTCAAAATATATTTTATTTAAATACTGAAGTACTAATAGAAAATGATTTTTTAATTCATAATAAGTCCGTCAATAGACATTTCAAAAATACTTCAAAAAAATGGTGGTTATTTCAAGAAAAAAGCATTATATTTTATAAAATAAGATCATATCCTTGTGGGTCTGACTACTCTCGCTTTTACCTACTTTGAAAGAACCACCAATGCAATTTTATAAAACAATTGGTTCTAAATAAAGTAATTGTTATTATAATAATTATTTCATATTTTGTGTTTTTCTTCAATTTTTATAAACAATCGTATATTTCATCTGATTTTTAATAATAGGTCATTTTGTTCAATAGAAAATTGTTTCTTGTAATTAATATATTAATAAAAATATTATTTATTAAAAGCATTTATTTTGAAATAATTATTATTATATAACGATTAGAACGAATTGTTTTTTAAAGTCGTATTAGTAGTTGTTTTTTAAATTTATATAATTCCAATTCACAAAGCTCTGAACATTTTCTGAAGATTTCTATAAGCTGGCATTGCGAACTTTGAAATGTTTTATGCAAAACTTAGAGGAAATGTTATTGTGAAACTATGAAAATTTCCACATGTAAGGAAATATTTAACACAAAATTTTATCGAACATTACACACTAAAAAAATTATTTAATTTAAATAATCAATTACAAAATAAATATTTATTTGAGTATCAAATTATTTATTATTTAAGTCAATTAAACGGTATTTATTTTATTAAAAACAAATTATTAATTCGATCAGTTAATTTGATTCAAATAAATATTTATTTGTAACAATATTTATAGAATATCAAATATGTATTTTGATTTTTAGTTTACAGTAAGCTTACACATAAAGGTTGCGGTAAGCTTACAAGTTGTATAGGTTATGTTATTAAAATATAATCAATTATAAATGTATTAATATATTGTAAATTGTTTTAAAATAATTGACTAATATTATTATAAGTCCATACAATAATTTTACAGTAAGTTTACAATGTAAACTTACTGTAAGCTTACCAAATCTTAAAATACGTACAAATAAAAACAAAATAAATTGCCATGTGTCATTTTCGATCAATTTTCTTGTAACATTTTCATCTAAACTGAATATAAAAAATTACAAGACTTTAAAATTTCAAGTCATTTTAATTATTTTAAAATTTACAAATTCCAGTTGACATCCTTGTTTTTATAATCTTTTAATTAATTTCTTTATTGTAATGACGTAATAGTAACTTTCCCCCTATCATCAGGGATGAGTTTCAAATACACCCAGAGATGGGTAAAGGTGAAATCACATGGTAGTATTTTGAGTTACGTTTTGTAACTTAACCATGAAAGAGATGAAATTATACGTTGACCTTATAATTAAAAAAATAACTACACGGAATTTTTATTTTTATTATATTGTAAGAAATAAAGATATTTACTAGAATAGGTGAAATGTAATTTATCAGATACGAAACATTTCGGACGTTCTACTTTAATATCAAGTTCCCCCATAATGTTGATATTAGAGACGTTCTACTTTAGCACTATAATACATACTCAACCCTGTATACAATATTTACCAACGGAAGGTGTAAATACGTATAACCATTAAACTGTGATTGAAGTAATCACGATTGCAATTTGTAATAAAATTATTCGATTATCTAAGATCTAACCTTATTTTAAATTAAAACTTTTTAAATTAGTACAAGTGAATCTTTTTTTTAAATATAATATCTTTATTTCATACAATATAATAAACAGAAAATTAATAAACAATGTCAGACTGGGATACTGTACCGATTACACTTAGAAAACGTGTCCCAAAAGGGTCTGCTATGAAATCAGAGCAGGTAAGAACTTTTCGTAAAAAGTATTCAAATTATTCAAATTTGTAATAGTTGAGTCAACGATTAAAATAAATGTTTTTATTTCAGGCTGTAAATGCAGCTCGCAGACAAGGCGTTGCCGTTGAGACACAGGTTAAATGTAAGTTGTTTGCATTTATGTATATGGAATTTAAAGCTTCAAGGTTTTTTTTTCCTCATGATTAAAAATTATAATAATCATAATTTACTGTAGATGAAATATTTGTTCCTATTATTATTATCATCTCTATAAGCAATTATTATTTGCAATAAATAAATTTATGTTTTTATATATTTAAATGGAAAATTGAAAATATTTAATAAAATGTATTATGATATTCCAGGGGGTGGAGGAGCAAATAAGCAGCACGTTACTACAAAAAATACAGCGAAATTAGATCGTGAGACTGAGGAATTAAAACATGATAAAGTCTCTCTTGATCTTGGAAAACTAATACAGCAAGGTCGTCAAAATAAGGGATTGTCTCAAAAAGACTTGGCAACGGTGATTATTTAAATATTATATTGATAAAGTTACATAAATGCATATTATATGAAAATTTTGATTTCCGAACAATTAAATTTATAATATTTGTTTTTTCTATTATTTAATTATAGAAAGTGAATGAAAAAGCACAAGTAATAAATGATTACGAAGCTGGTCGTGGAATTCCCAATCAATTGGTTATTGGAAAAATTGAGAAAGTTCTCGGAATAAAATTGCGAGGAAAGGATCGGGGTACTACATTGGTTTCCCCCGGGACAAAGAAGTGAATCTCGGGGGAACAATAATTGATTTTTCGTCATTTCTTCTATATATATACACACACACAGAACCCCGTATATGAGACATGACGACAGGTGTGTCATTGTCTTTGGTCTCAATTTGTTTAATTATTTTTTAATATATATTTTCTTTTGCATAATGTAGTAGAAATACTGCGATTATTGTGTTTATATACATATATAGTAAAACTAAATAAAACAATAAAAAGAAAATAACTTAAGAAGAATGTAATCATTGCGAGAACTGGGCTTTTATGCATCCTGCTCAAAAAAAACTCAATGATAGACATATAATTTATATTAAATTTCTATAATAAAAACTATTAATTTATGTGATATTTAGAATATATGTTTGTATTTTATTTTTACATTATTTATTCATATTTGATATTAGATTAAATATAAGCTGTACTTGCAGTTTATTTCATTTTATTATAAAAAGCATTCAATAATTTTATTTGGAATTAGAAAAAAAATTGAAAAAACTTATTTTTATTATAAAGCAATTTATTAAATGTTGTATTTATACAGTTAACATTGTAATTAATCTTTTCTCAATCCAAATGTTTCAGTTTTTACTCCATCTTTTGTAATAATTTTGATAAGAATAGAATCACCAGTATAGATATCTCTTTCAGCTGCGGATGTAAAAACATCCTTAAGTACTTTTAAAGCCTTCTCTAGGGTTATTGGTACTTTTTCAACATTTTCTTGATTTTCGTAACCGATCTAAAATCAAAATAAATTATCATCAATTTTATAAATTTTATTTCAAAATATTTTTATTTATAACGAAATAAAATTTACCTGATTGTCCAATAGTGGTTGCAATAGAAGTCCTGCAGAACCTGAAGCTGAGAATTCGACTCTATATACATGTCCAATTGGATCATAATTGAAAACACAACCTTTTCCTTCTTCATCTAAACCAGCTAACACATTGTTAATATAGTAAGGAAAGAATCTTTTGTAGTATAAAATAATTGAAAGCATTTGTGCTGCTGCAGGCGTAGAGATTTCTTTTTGATGTTCATGCTTGTACATCTAAAAAAAATATAAAGTTGCTAATATTGTTTTCAAAGAGTTATTCTTATTATATTCAACTTATTTTTATACATGTTTATTACCTGCATACGAGCAGCTAAAACTCTTGTGAGACTTAAGGTATCGCACCAACATCCAGCACAACCCAAAATTGTTTTGTTTGAAAGTTGAAAAAGTTTTTCCTGATTTCGTGTATTGATCTGAAATCCACTACTCAAACGAGTATCGGCACCGATTACACAAAAATCATCACCTGCGATTGCTACGACACTCCTAAATAAAATATTGTTATATACATATAAATATATATCTTTTTATTGTTAAAACAATTAACTATATTAATATGTAAATGAGATAGACTTTTTTTCAATTAAAAATATTAATTGACAGTTATAATTAAACAATCTTATATATTCTTACCCTCCGTTGTCAGAATAAGGGTTGAAACCAACTTTTTTAGCACCTTGTAAGTAATCGGGAAGATTTCTAGCCAAACTGGGATCAGAAAGCGTCATTTTGAAAGTAAAAGAATTTTTTTCACTAAGTATAAAACTTCTTATTTTGAAGAGTAACTGTCTTTAGGTTAGGGCAAATGACTGATCACTTTTATGTTTATATGGGCGAGTCTCCAATGTGGATCTAATGGTGTTTCTACAATGCGCCTTATTGACAATCTCATGCAATATAGTGGAACGTTCAGAATATGACATGATTTATATGTCATATTTCGGACGTCCACTTTCCTCTGGTTGCACCCGTTGAAAACACACCCTTAATTAACGCGTTACAAGCTCAGCTCTGCTCAGCTGCTGCTCAGCAGTGCACAAAAGTGATTAGACTATTTTTATAGTCGACGTTTTTTATTCCTAAATAAATTTTCCAAGATCATTTAAGGGAATTTAAAAAATTGGATTTTTCATGATCATTTTTATCTCATTTCTTTTAATCCAAATAGAAATAAAATGATAAATTTTACGGTGAATCGGGTTATATATATTTACATATATATAATAATTCGTAATAGTAGCCTAATGAGATAGGTGCTTTCTGATAACTGCAGCCTAAATGTAAGTATTAATATCAAAATTTGACGTTGATCATTTTCAAATGTTAATGAATTTAAAGTGCTTTGAAAATATGAATTGTCAAATATTTTCGAAAGTTTAACAGAAAACATTGATATTCATTTTAACTAAACATATTTTGCACTTTTTTTTCTTATACATTCTATACAATGAAGTCTCGTTATTCTTTTGCTTTTGTAACGTTACGGACAGTTGGTGTTTTTTATTAGAGTATTTATTGTTGTAATAAAGAACTGATTTAAAGTTCAGGACAAAATAAAAATCAGATTGTGCTTTAATAATATTTTCAAATTATTGTATATAATTTAAATAACTTTATGAATAATAGTACTTAAATTTAAATAATTAATCATATGTGACTAATTGAATTTTTGAGAAAACAAAGAATAATTTTATTTTGTTTAAGTGTACTAAAATTTACAAAGTTGTAATGAAAATGTATATTTAGTTGCAAAGATATTAATTATATTGTTTCTTGCCCTAGATTTTTATTAAAAAATAATTAGAAATTGTTTTTACAATTATATAAATTAATATATATATATATATATAACAATTATTATAAACGAGTAAATTTTAATAATACTTAAAATAATTAAATCACTCCTATAGATACATGATTTTTATACTTGAAGATTTAAATATATATTTCAAAAAAATTTTCTAGAATTAAAATTTAAAATAAAATATCCAACGAAAATATTTGCAATTTTATATTACAAAGCACAATACTTAGAATTCCAAGAAACATGTTTTGTTTCTCTTTCAAGTAATACTTGTCTTAATATATTTAATGTTACAAGTGAAATTTTTGATACTTTTCCATTTCAATAATTCACTCAATTTAAAAATACATTACTGTCGTAAATTGTCCCAATAATTTCTTGTCCAAAGCTATGTAAATCGACAAATCATTGTCTGAAATTCAAAGGTCCGCAATATCTAAACTATAAAAATTAACATTTTTAAAATTTTGAAAGATTAGAATATATTGAAATACTGATTAATTACAACAGAAGTGTGTTTAATATAAAAAAAAAGAAAAAATGAATTGCATCTGATTCATTTATGATACAATGTGATGAAATCTCATTTAAAAACCACCGCCTACGCTTAACTTAAGTAAAATTGGTGCTGGGCGTTCTAGTTTTGCAGGATCTTTGCTCTGTATTTATAGAGTCTACTCATTCCTTGCTTCTATACGTTAAAGACACCAGTGTTACTATTAACTGACACTCTGACACGGATGAAGATTATTCACATAGTATTCTATTTATATGTATACATATATATATATAAAAGAACAACTATGAATGATAGAAAAGCGTGAGTGTGAGTGAGATGGTAATGAAATAACGCATAAGAGTGTCATCGTCACATTTTTAGGCTGATCCAAAATCATTTATTCTTACTATATATAACAATTAGATCTACTAATTTAATTCATGATGAAACTGTTTACATTCACTCCAAATGACCCTAATCTTTTTCTCATTAATTTTTTTTTTACTTTTTGTAGTTTTTTTTTATTTAAATAAATTTCATATTTTCCAACAAAAAAAATGTATTTAGAATATTTTTATTATATTATTTTATGATCTTTTTATTTCAGATAGTAATGTAAGAATGAAGAGATAAATTTGTAAAATTAGAAAGAAAACGGATTCTAAATGGATCATCATTTGCAAGGGAGAAAGCAAGTGGCTTCTCCTGAAGTTGCAATTGCCAATGAGGTTTTTGATCAATTTTGCAATGCTTCTACTCTTAAATCAATTCTTGGTTATTACCGGCATCTATGTGACCTTTTAAAATTACGGCCTACTAATATTAATCAATTTTATCCAAAACTTAAATCTAAATTAAGATCATGGAAGGCACAGGCATTGTGGAAAAAATTCGATCAAAGAGCTAATCACAAATGTTATAATAGAGGAAAGGCTTGCTCTTGTACGAGGGTAAGTAATAAATTTTTCACTTAAAATTTTTTTTAAATTTTATAATTTAGATCCTAAATTTTTTAAATTAATATTTTAGGTTTTAATTATCGGAGGTGGACCATGTGGATTAAGATCAGCGATTGAAGCTCAATTACTTGGAGCAAAAGTAGTGGTTATTGAAAAACGTGATCGAATGTCAAGGAATAATGTTCTTCATTTATGGCCTTTTGTAATACAAGATCTTCGAAGTTTAGGGGCAAAAAAATTTTTTGGTAAATTCTGTGCCGGTGCAATTGATCATATTAGTATTCGACAATTACAGTGTATACTTTTAAAAGTTGCTCTAATTCTTGGTGTCGAATTTCATGAGAATGTTAGTTTTGATCTTCTTTTATCGCCTCCAGAAAATCAGGATAGTGAAAGTAAGTAAAATTTTTTTTTCTCTAAAATAATTTTTTTCTAAAAGAATTAATATCTCTTTTTTATGTTAGAAATTGGATGGAGAGCAAAATTCACGCCATCTAATCATCCAGTTTCACAATATGAATTTGATGTGCTTATTGGTGCTGATGGAAAGAGAAATACTTTAGATGGTTTTAGGCGTAAAGAATTCAGGGGAAAATTGGCAATTGCAATAACTGCTAATTTCATTAATAAAAGAACAGAAGCTGAAGCGCGTGTTGAAGAAATAAGTGGAGTGGCATTTATTTTTAATCAAAAATTTTTTAAGGAATTGTATCAAGAAACGGGAATTGATTTAGAAAATATTGTTTATTATAAAGATGATACACATTATTTTGTGATGACAGCTAAAAAACATAGTCTAATCGATAAGGGCGTTATCCTTCAGGTATAATAACATAAAAAACAATTATTATTATTATTATTATTATTATTATTATTATTATTATTTTGTTTTTAATTTTATTGAAATTTCTTATTTTAGGATCATGCAGACACTGCAAAATTACTTGATAAGGAAAACGTTGATCGTGAGGCATTGATGCTCTATGCAAGAGAGGCAGCTGAATTCTCGACAGAATATCAAATGATGGATTTAGAATTTGCAGTTAATCATTATGGACAGCCAGATGTTGCAATGTTTGATTTTACATCAATGTACGCTGCAGAAAATGCTAGTCGAATTATTGAACGACGGGGACATAGACTTTTTATGTCACTTGTTGGTGATAGTCTTTTGGAGGTTTGTTATTTATTTTAAAATTTTAAAATTTTTAATTATTTTAAATCTCCAAAAAGAAAGAATATTTTACAGAAGTTTTATTTTTAATATATTTAAAAATGCCTTAAATTTAAAATTTCTTAATTGTTTTTAGCCTTTTTGGCCAACGGGTTCTGGTTGTGCAAGAGGTTTTTTAAGTTCCCTTGATGCATGTTGGGCCATAAAAGGATGGGGTGCATCTTTAAATCCATTGGAAGTTCTTGCCGAGCGAGAATCCATATATAGATTATTAGGTCAAACAACACCAGAAAATTTAAATAGAGATTATGCCGCTTATACTTTGGATCCTCATACGAGGTAAATTAATTATTCATTGATTGGTTTTTATTAATTTCCATTAAAATTGAAAAATTAATTAAAAAATCTTATTAATTTTTAAAGGTATCCAAATTTAAACATTCATTCAGTGACACCAATTCAAGTACGAAGTCTTTTAGACACTGACGATCCAGAAAATATAAAACAACCTCCATTTCTTTCAACAGTTGATGTTCCTAAAAAACGACGTAGAAGAGGTGAATAGTTGACAATAATTATTTTTCGTTATGTTTTATTAATCATTATTTTATTTTATTTATTTTTTTGTTTTAACAGACTTTCAAATACATCCGGAAAATCTACTTCGTTGGTTACAAAAGCAAGTGGACTTTAGCGATTCAGTTAAAATTAATGATATGGGTACTTGTTTCAAAAATGGTTTAGCACTTTGCGCAATAATCCATAGATACAGACCAGATTTAATAGACTTTCAATCATTAAGTTCTGAGGAATCGGCAAAAAATAATCAACTCGCTTTCGATATTTTACAAAAGGAATTCAACATATCTCCTGTAATTTATTAATATTTTTAGTCTATTTTTAAATTATTATTTACTTAAATTTTTTTTATTTCTTAGATAATGACGGGAGAAGAAATGGCAGCCTGTGATATTCCTGATAAATTATCCATGTTTTCTTATTTAACCCATTTATATGAAGCATTCAGAGGAGAAATTCCTCATATCAAACACCTTAAATTGGTAAATTTGATTTCAATTTCGGTATTAATTTTTTTTTTTAACAAGACTTAAATTCTTTTTTCAATTGTTATAAAGGAATTTGAAGAAAGAAAAGAAGAAAAACCAACATTCTCAAAATATTTGAGCCAAGTTAATCAGGATTCACAATTAATTAATCGGATTCCGAAACAGGAAACAACTCGAGTGCGTCACTCTCGTGTTTTTTGTGGTTATGATAATTTTTCTGAGAAGGTTGCCGATGTTACGAGCCGACGATCAAGAAAACGACGCAGCACAGAAAAAATGGGTGCCACTGTGGTGAGAATTTTTATTTCCTGTAATTCTTAAGGGTTTAAAAAGAATATTTTATATATTTTGTGCTAAACGCGAAAATAGTCTTTTTATTTTAATAATGAATATTCTAAATAATATATATAATGAAGGCGGAAAGGCAGAAGAGACTCGAAGATATAGAAAAAAATCGAATAGAACGTATGATGAAGCGTCAATATCTACGAAAAATGGCAACTCAACAATTTTACAAAAGTATACAAATGCTATCGGCTAATGCTAAACGCGAAAAGGAAGAACCTTTTGAAGATTATTCTATATTTTTATATCGACAAACCGCTCCCGATTTTAAGGACAGAGTGAAAGATCTCGAAATGAAAATACTTTATCCAGTAAGCCAGAGTGTTTGGCTTTTTAAATAAAATCCCTTGAATAATAATCTTTTTTTTAACATTGTATGTTTTGATTGTTTTTCTTTTACATTTTATCAGTGTTTTAGCATGCAAAAAACGCTCTATACATAGGGTAAAACCGGAAATAGAGTACGGTTTTACATTTAGCCACTGAATTCATGAAGGAACAAAGTAGTTTTTATTTTTATGTTAAAAAATAAAATAATTTTCAGATTTCATTTCTAATATCCGTGTTTGCCGTGTGTAACTTACATACTTTTTAAATAAAAAAAAAAAATGTTTATTACTAATGATACTAATGAATAACATAATATTTTTAAAAAATGTTGATTACAGTTATGATGAATGATATTCAATTAACATTCAAATTTTAACAAAAGTTTGTGTATAATAATATTTTTGAAGGTGTATTAATTAATTTTTTTCCCTTCTGAAGGATCGTGATCCAAAAATGCATTTTGGTCATCATAAAAAGAACGCAGACAATGAATTTTCTGGTAGAATAAAAAATATCGAGGACAAATTGAAAGGAACAATTTCTTCGGAAAAAAAACCAAAGGATCTTTTGAGAGCAATAGGTTTGTAACATTTCTATATTGTATTAATATTATTTAAATAAATGAATTTGATTTATATGGTTATTATTTAACAAAAAAAGGTAAAATCGAAAAAACTGATTGGAATGTAAAGGAGATTGAAAAGAAAATTGAAGAGAATAAAATGGGTCGTGGTGTAAGAAGTCATGATAAAGTGGAACGAGTGCCAAAATGGAGTCGTGAACAGGTAAATATTAAAATTCACAAGATAGTTATACTACTCGTAATTTTCAGACGTCTATATTTTTTATTCAGTTTTTAGCTCGTCAAATTAAAATGGAGAAAAAAGGTCATGATTCCTATGAAATTGAGAGTAAGTATGCCGATATTGACAATACACTTAAGACAATTGATCGAAAAATTAAAGAAGGCAATGTTCTTGGACATAATAAAGTCTCGGCAATGGCTGAGCAATTTTCGACTAAAAATCAAGATTCCGAACCCAAGGTGCAGAGATCGGTAAATATTAAAACAAATAAATAAATAATAATAATAAAATAACATGAGTTAAGTTATAATTATAAATATATTTTATTCTAAATTATTTTTGTGAAAAATTTTAATATTTTTGAAATATTTAACACCAAAGTTACCTATATAATAATTTTTGTTGCTGGGGGGATTAAAAAGTAAATTTTCCCCACGCTGACTTTATTTATCATGTAATATTTGCTGATATTTTATTGAATTTAAATCGTTTAGAATTCAAAAGTGACTGTTGCGTTACCAACGCAGGGTGGTTCTGAAATGTGCCACTTTTGTAATAAAAGGGTTTATCTTATGGAAAGACTGAGTGCTGAGGGAAAATTTTTCCATCGTGGTTGCTTTCGCTGTGAATATTGTTCAACTTCACTTCGAATAGGTAAATTAATTAACAAAAGAAATTTTGAATTTCAACATTTTCTTTTAACTAATTATTTATTTTGATTTTTCTAGGTAATCACACATTTGACAGAGGAAAGAATGGAGGACGTTTTTATTGTTCGCAGCATTTAGGCCTTTTAGGAACAATGAAGACAAGAATGGAGAAAAAAAAAATTCCAATGATGAACAAAGAAAATATACCAAATGTCTCGATTAACACAAATACACCCGATAAAGTATGGTCACTAATGATAATTTAATTTTTCGAATAATTAATTTTTTTATGAAACTTGTTTCAAAAATTATTTGTATTTAATTTCAGCCTAAAGTGTCTTTAGAAGGAGTTACCGGTCTTGATTTGCTTGATCGAGGTCAAACACCAGAAAGAATAGAATTTGAAAATTTAGCCAGAGTATCGGATGCTGAAGATGCTCACAGTCAAATGGATGAAGATGAGTGGACAGATAGAAATTTTGGCGCATCTGCTGCGGAAATGGGTTCTAGTGATGATATTTCTGATTTGAGGTAATTTTTCTAAAAATTATGATAATTTAAAGAATGTTTTAAAACGACTTAGCAATTTTTTTTTAAGTTTAATTTTATAAATATGAAATCTATTTTAAATTGATACTTTTAATCGGTCAAATTTACAGTGATTCAGAGGAAGATAATGAAGTTTTTGAAGAGGCAATTGATCAACCTTTGACAACAGAAGGAACACTTGAACTCGCAAAAAATTGGACTCTTCGCTACTCTCAATACCATCCTTCAGAAGAACATTCAGATACTGGAAGTAATGAATACGAGGATTCCACTGACGAGTGCACAAGTGAAGGTAAATAAATTCATTTTTAATAATAACAAAATATTAATTTTTTATCATTTAAATCTTTATTTGTCTAAAGAAGAGGTTAAAAATTATTTATTTTATTTTCATAAATGAAACATTTTTTTTTTTTGCATTTTCATATTCGCAGTTTGAATTATATATATTATTGGGGTAAAAAAAATTAAATAAATTCCTCAGTTTAGTAAATATTAAATCACTATGAATAGAAGAATTTTTTTCTAAAAATATGATAAATGTAAAAATGTAGGTATTGAAATAAAACCTGTTTGAAATGGAAGCTGGATTATCTGGGATCAAAAGGATCTTTTCCCCATTTTTAAAACTGATATCGGATTCAAGAAAAAGGAGTACTTTATTATTTACAAAGTAAATAAAAATGCAACTTTTGATTTTTTCAGTTCTCTCTATGTATTATCTATTTTTGTGAAATATTTTTTCCCCTTTTTTTTTATTTTTTCTAAAAATCTAATAATGATTCAATTTTTTTTTTACTTTTTAAACACCTAATTTCAATACCTAAATATGAAAAAAATTTAAGTACATGCAAACTGCATTTTTTAAAAAATTGCCCAATATATTTTTTTTATTTTCAAAAATTAATTTATTTTGTGTAAATAATCCTGTTTAATAATTTTTTTTCTTTCAATAAGAATGCGTGTTTGTGTAACATTTGTAGTGAGGTTGATTAATTAGTTCCAATATTTTTTTTACAGTCAATTTATTCTAGACATGTTTTTTTCTACAGAAACAAAATGATTCAGTTAAATTCCATTAATCGGTCTTTTTTCTATTTGTTGATTGTTATTTTAATTAATAAATATGTAAAATAAATTTTTTTTCTACAGACGATGATAGTGCAACGGCAACTGAGAATGAAGATGATGTTCGTGCAAGAGAATTGAGAAAACAAGAAGTTTGGCTAAAAGTACCATCTCAAAGTTCTGACACAGACACCGGCTCCGAAACTGAGGTGAAAATATGTATAGATAATATAATTCATGAACCAAATAATCCCGTAAATATAACAGAAACAAATTTAGTTTTGACCCCGATTGAAGTTATTCCATCAGATATATTAGAAACCTCTGAAACAGATGTTGATCAAAAAAATTTTGCATTTAGTAAATTTCAAACTGAGGAAAATGATATTTTATTAAAATCTCTCGATAATGATTTTAAATCATTAGAAACAATGAATGAGAAAGAACAGAATGAAATTTTACATCCAAGTAATCATGAACTTGAAAACGATTTTGTAAAAAATTTACCTGATTTAATTAATACTTCTCAAACTGTAGATAGTCAAAAAAATCTTGAATTAATTTCAAATATTCAAAACGTTAAAACTGATTCTATTTATTTATCAGATGAATATTTAGAATGTGAATCTAATGATAATAATTCTCTTTCTGAAAGTTCATCATTATTCATAAAAGAGAATAATAAAAATATTCCAATTGTCACTGTAACAGCTCCTTCTCCAATTTCTGAAAGTTCAACTATTGAAAATAATGTTTATCAATCTACAGCAATAACTTATCCATTAAATTTAAAACTTGAATTAAAACGGCGAAAAATTCTAAATAATAAAGAAATTAAAAAACTTTGTCCTCTTTCAAAAGAAACTGCTCGCGAACAAATGAATAAATATTTTAAATCCAAAAATGAGACATTTCAAACGGCGGAGGAGGAGCTACAAATAAAATCAACAATTTCCGATAAAATTAATCAAAAAGATTTATCAAAATATTTTAACGATTCTCAACAAAATGATAATTTAAATAATAAAATTGAAAATAGAAAAGATGCCAAAGAACCATTTCATTATGATTTTAAGACTGATATTGAAGATTTTAGTCTTATTGATGAAATTGACTCCGATACACTTAATAAACAGCTTAGTAAAATTGAACAAGAAAACAAAAATGATGAAATCTATGTAAACGCTAAGGAAAATATTTCGAGTTCTCAATTGAAAAATGAACAACTAAATAATAATACATGTTCTTTTAGAGAGCATAATAATGAAATTAATTTTGATCCTTTGAAATTAGATGAAAAATGTGAAAAAGAAAAAAGAAATTTAAAATCAGATAATAACAATTTAAATATTATAAAAGAAACAAAATCGTCAAATGAAATTGAAATTCATAAAGTTAAGGTAGTCGAAAAAGAAATTCCATGCAATAGGTCAACTGTTTTACAAAACAATGAAGCTAATCATTTTAATGAGAGGAAAATAACTAACATTCAAGATTTAAAAAATAATACAAAAAAAATTAAGCAATCAAATTCATTAAATATGTTAAATTCAAAAATGACAAGAGATTCTTTTTTGTCATTAAAGCATGATAAGAAAAAGGATAAGTGTACGATATCTTAGGATTTTTACATATATGCAAATGTTTATTTTTTTTCTTCTAAAAACTTGTATAATATTTTAACGATTGTGTGAGATATATTTAATAAAGTATAAAAAAAATAAGCAAGTAAACAAAGGCTGATGATGATATAAAAATATTTCTCAAACACCCACAAAGAGAACAGTGAAAATAAGGTAACAAAAAATTTTTCTATTCGAGTGTTTATTTCTCACTAAAATAATAACCACAACAACAACAACAACAACGAATTAACAAAAATTTTGAAACCGTTTTATTTGTATGTGTTTGTTTAGTGCTTTTGCTCACACCAGCAATTGTGTTTACTGTGTCTATATTAAATTTGCTAGTCAAAACTTTATTAATATCTCAGAAATTTTACAAAAATTTTCCTTGTGTCTTTAATTGATTAAAATAATTTTTTTTCTTCAGAAAAAAATAAACTAATACATATTAAATGCATCTGCCAAACTAAACTAAAATTATATCAATATAAAATCTTTTTTTTAATTTCTAGGTTGCATCAGATGAATCAACTGAGGATAGTGAAGAAAATTCAGCAACGGAAATATCAACAGATTCTGAATTTGAGCACGATGGAACAACACCAACGCAACATGAAATTCCAAAAATAACAATAAACGATGCTTTTGTTCGTAAGACAAGAGGCGATTATATTGAGCCAAAAATTGTTCAAATCAAAAGTCATGTGATAAATTCAAGTGGAAATCGACTGGTAAATGAAACAAAATTAAATCTTTCAAAAATTGATAAACCTATTCAACAATTGGATGAAAGTAATTCAAATTTAAAGCAACAACAAAAGCTTTCTTCTCCTCTTATTAATCCTCGAACAGGTGATTATTCTTTAAATCGTACTCATTCTACAGAAGGAATTGCATCAAAATTATCACTGGAATTGAAAAAACGTTATTTATTGGGTGGCTTAAGTATTGGTGGATCAGTGATAAAATCTGGTTCAACATCAAATGTTAATACAAAATTGACAAGTTTCACTGATTCAATTTCCCAACATCAAAAACTCTTGAATCCTGCACCTGAGCCAAGTCCAACAATGCAAGCATTTTTAAAACAAGGTGCAAATAAAATTAGTTCATCTTCTTCGTCTATTGTTTCGAAACCATCAAGTAAAACATTTATTAAATCAAATATATCGTCAATTGACGAAAGTCTAGCAACAACTGAAACTCATCTTCCTGATTTAATTAAAGATTCAAGTATTTTAAAATCGAAAACTGATTCAAATATTACATTGACAAGGAATTTTAACAATGACGAAAGTAAAATTAAAAGTAACATTAAAGAAAATAATGCGAATAAAGAAGAAAAGGGAATAAATGAAGAGAAAAGTAGTGAAAAATTTCAAAAACTTGAAAATAGTGATGATCATTATAGACCAAGAAGTCCTTTACATGAAACTTGTATCATTGTTCCACAAGTAAATTGGAATAGAGAAAATACTACGAATAGTAAGAAAGAAAATGAAAGTTCTGATTCGGAAATGGATAGTGATTCTTTATCTTTACGTGAAGATTTTATTGATGTTAAAAAGAAGGAAGAGGAAGTAAAAGAAAAGAAATTTAATTTGTCTCGACCAAAATTACAAATTCACAGCACTGATGGAGATCTTTTGCTAGACGAGACAAACGATCGTGAGGAAATTGAACCCGATTCAATAGAATGTATGAGATTAGAGGAAATATCAAAAGAAATAGAATCAGTGAAAAATATCGAAATAGTAAATAATAATATGAAACAATTGGAATTGGAGGAAGAAGAAGAAAGAGAAGAGAAAAGTATTTGCATTAGTCCGACTTCAATAGCTTCGAATAATAAAGATGATTCTGATGAAAATGACGTTACCACTGCTGCTTATACAGAAACGGAATATTCCGAATGGGCAAGAGACGGTGACGCTATTGGTTCCGAAGATATCAGAGATGTCGAACTTGGTTTAGATTCGGAATTATTAACAAAACGAAAAAGTAAAAATATACTGACACAAAATAAGGAAGATATAATTGACACAAGTAACGATGCATTAAAACTTCTTGCAAATGGTGAGGATTTAGATTTTATGGATACTGATAATGAGGAATCATTATTGGACGATAGTTTACGAGAAGCGTCAAATAATGCTCTATTAAAAAATCGCGGTTACATCGAGTTTGTTAATTTTAAAACATTAACACCTACGAAATTTCATAAATTAAGTGCTCCAATTGCCAAAATAGAAGTGGAAAATGATGTTGATGATGATGATGATGACGATTTAGAAATTGATAATATAGATGTGATTAAAATAAATCCCGTTACAATGGATGATGTAATTGATAAACTCAATGGTGCTGTGAATAAATTTGTCAAATTGCCAAGTGACAAAAATAACAGAATAATTGAAAACAATGATGTCGAACAAAGCAATAAGGAAATTTTACAAATGGATGAAGATAGTCTATTAATAGTTGAACCTGCCGAAGATACAACAACAAGTGAATTAATAACTGTTGTTGCAACATGTCCTCAACTGCCTATTGTACCGCAAAATAAAGATGAATTACTCGATGATACAACAAATACCGATTATTTGGAATACGTTAAACGTCTTCAATCGAGAATAGCCGAATTTAGTAATGCTAAAGATTCCATAGATATAAGAAAATCAAAACGAAAAAATTCAAAATCTTTAATTCAATTGCATACAAATGATATAATATCCGAAGAGATAAAAGATATCAACAAGGAGAAAGATTCTTTAGACGCTGTTGATACTACTAGAAAATTAGAAGAAATCACAAGAGAACGTTCTAAACAAAAAACAGTCATTCAAAATTTACTAATGGATAAACTTGAAGCCCATAAACAAAAATCGGCGGAGAAAAAAGCAAAACGAGCCGCGAGGGCTTCTTCATTTTCAAATAAAAATCTCTCACCGGTAAAAATTGGTATTTCAGCTCCTCCTAATCCTCCTCCTTCATCTTCTTCTACGGATAATCAAATTGAACAATCACCAAGAGAAAATAAAATACTCTCAGTTTATAAACCATTGGATTTTTCAACTCCACAAGAAAAAATATCGGAATTTACAACACCCATTGCTCCTCCCAGAACAAAACATGAGGAAACAAAGAAAACAACTGAAAAAGCAAAACAAGATGCAAGAGAACGTGCCCGATTGAAGAGTGATCAAGATCTTGGATTGAGTCCAGAGGATAAAATTAAAGAATTAAGAATGAAAGTTGCACGTCGACAACATTATAGTGAAGAAAGAAGAAAAAATGAAGCTGAAAATGTAAGACCACAACGCTTATTGATGAATTCACCATATGGATTGAAAGCAAGTAAAAGTACTGATAATTTTAAGACAATAACGAGAAATATGAATTTTGATGAATTAAAAACACCAACAAATGCAAAATCAATGGATGAATTGTTACAAACAATTGATATGAAGAAGGATGAAACAGCATGTGTTATTAAGAGAGATAAAAGAAAATTGAAAGATTCAGAAAGAAGAAAAAGTATTATTCAAGCTGTATCTGATTTTTTCAAGAAAAAAGACTCATCGCCTACAATGGGAAAAGAGAAATTATTCACATTTCGATTGACTCCAAAATCAAAGGAAAAAGGAAAGGTAAGCTGTAATATTTTTTGATTTATTATTAATTTTTTTTAAATTAGTCTAAAATATGTTTTTTTTCTAACTTGATTATTTAACGTGTTTCAGTTGTTTAAATCGTATTCGGATGCGTCGAATGTAAGCAATTCACTATGTGTATTTGTTGATTTTTTATTTGCTTTTATTTTTCTTTGACAATTATTCCTTCGACATTTTATATTTCTAAGCTTCTAAAATTATTATTTAATATTTTATAACTGAAGGTCTTTGAGAAAATAAATTTTTAATTAAACGACGCGAGAGAAAAAACTAAAAACAATCTCAAGACTTTTAATTATAAAATTTTTATTTTTCCTTATTTCCATATTTTGTTTACAAAAGATATAAAATTGTATCATATCTAATATTTTTTTATTATAATCAAATATCGTGCATTTAAAATTTCATTTCGTTTTATTTTTAAGTGACAAATTTATCTTTTTTTTTTTGCTGTTTTTGAATTTCGTTTTTATTTATTAATTTCTTTTAATGAGAAAATCGGTTAATTTTCTTTTTTTAGTAGGAAAATAATAAGTGTGATGTGAAGTGATTGAAAAAATGTTTGTTTTATATTGAATTTTTTAAAACAAAATTTTCTTTTTTCTAGATGGATAAATCAATGTCTCCAAAATTCGATGCAAGACCAAAAAGTGTAACTGAAGGAATGTTAGTGGAGAGTTTTCTTTCAGAAGTTCCACCACCACTTCCTCCTCTGCCTTTAAATTATACTGCATTAACAACACACATGTTAGGTATTACAAGGCAAATTAGTATTATAATTTTTTCCTTTTAATTAATTAAATACATATTACATTTTTTTTTTTTTTAAGATGGAAATTTGTCAGATGATGATTCGAAAACAACTGCCTTATCAACCTCGCAAGCAAATAAAACAGATGATTTTTGCAATAGCATTTCACGTAAAACTAAAGCTACTAAACGAATAGCAAGACAGGCACAATTAAAAAGGTATAAAAATAATTTTATTTTGAAAATTCTCTATTTCCCTAATTGGAAAATTTCTTAATTTATACTATAAATTCAGGTTACGAATGGCGCAAGAAATTCAGAGAAAATTAGAGGAAACGGAAGTTAAGCAAAGAGAATTAGAATGCAGAGGAGTTAGTGTGGAAAAAGCTTTAAGAGGAGAAGGAGGTGAATATTTTTTGAAAAAAGGAAAGCAAAAAAAATTCTGTTTTCAAAATATGATATTGATTTTTTTACTTAGATTGTTCGAATCGTGAAGAAGCTGATTTATTGCGTGAATGGTTTGATTTGATGAGAGAACGAACAGAATTACGAAGATATGAAAAAGAACTTTTGGTAAGAGCTCAGGAAGTACAGTTGGAAGATAGACATGAAAGATTACAGCAGGAGCTTCGAGAAAGATTGGCCGATGATGGTTAGTAATACTATTAAAGATTTATAAAATAAAGCATTATACTTTAAAAAGTTTATAAAATGTTATATATAGTTGAAACATATTTTTGTTCTTTTTATTAATTAAAGTTCATTATTTTACAGATCAAAACAAAACTAGTGCAGATGTTAAGAAAGAAGGAGAAATTTTAACAGAGATGTTAGAAATAGTTGCAAAGCGCGATTCACTGATTGCTCTTTTAGAAGAGGAGCGACAAAGGTGGCGTAGACCCTCATGCCCAATACAAACTATGTTTACTAATTCTTCTTCTTCCTCCAATTATACCAATAATTCCTTTCTTTTCTATGCATTTGCTTTCATTATAATTTTACTGACATACATTATATATTTTTATATTATTGAATTTTTCATTAGTTATCATAATGGGCCACTAATCACACTTTAATTTTTTTTTATTCTCCTCTTCCTTTTCTCTTTCTTTCTTTTAGCATTTTCATTTTTATGCATGTGCACTGTTGCATGAATTAATTTATTGCTTGAAAAAAAATTTGTCTATATATTACATCGTAAAAAGGGAACAAGATTTTAATATTTTACTTTATTTATTTTTAAATACTGAATTTTTACTTTATAAAATTTTATTTGTTGTCACGTACTTGTTTATGTTTCTTGTTGGAATTTTTTTTACCTATTTATTTATTTATTTAATTAATTGAAATGAAAAATATATAAAATATTTTTTACAGGAATTCTTATGATACTGAATTGTTTTAGAAAAAAATTATAGCTTTAAGAACTGTTAATAATTTGGTTTGCAAAATTAAAAATCATTACATGTTTTTGATTCTGAATCAAAAAAATTTTTTATAATTATAGTCAATTAAGGGGATACAAATCTTAAGATAGTAAAATTTTCATTTTACGTTGAAGTTTTCAGCGATGTAATCTTTAATTTAACTAACTAATGCTTAATGTTGAAATTATATATTATTTTTCTAAAAACTGTTACAATTTTAACAGTAGTAAAAATAAAATAAAATAAATTTATATTCATGGAATTAAAGAGATAGATACAGGTTCATTACATTTCGCAGACATTAATTCATTATATCACAATATTTTCCATGTAAAAGAATTGGGCAGAGAGGGTAAATAGGAAACTGTACAAGCTTCAATACTTTTTTTTGCACTGGTAAGCCTGTGCTAATAAAATTTAAACTAAAATTTGTTGCAATAATAATATTTAAAAAAAAGAAAAAGAGAAAGTGGGAAAAGGGTAAATAGGAGAAGGTGCAAGATAGAAAACAATTGTTTGAAATGAATTTAAATTGATTTGCATGTTTTAATTAACCACAAAATTTTATAATTAAATATTAACATTTTCTATTTAATTTTAGATATCAAGATGAAGATCGTGACCTTGAAGCTCAGATGTTAGCAAAAGGCCTCCGATTAACACCAGTTAAAAGGCGAGAAAAGCAATCGCTTTAATTCTCAAGTAAATCGTATATATAATTTTGTAAATAGTCTTTAATATACATTTTCACTGCAATGGAATTCAAAAAAAACATACAGCTCAAATATTTTATAAATGCAATTGTATTTCCAAAATAATTTATGTATCGAAGTTTTATTATATATATATAACACTCTGAGACATTTACTAATCTTTTTTTTTAATTCCGTATACGTCACAGTTGTGTTATATTTCCTGTGTATTATAAAATGATGTTCTATAAAAAAAGATATTTCTAATATGAACTATTTATTTATAATGTAACCATATATTATATAAAATGAAAATTCACATTCAGAACAACTGTCGATATTATTGCATAAATGTAGTTGCTTGGTTACAACCAAAAAATATATTTTTGATGAATTACACATGTATATTGTAAACGGATTCTATTATTTTCATGTTCGTAAGGAAAGTAGTATATAAAAGTTGAAAAAATTAGTAACTTTGTCAAGGTTTCAATATTCTAAAATTTTTATTTACCAAACACAATAATAATAATAATATGAATAATAACACAATAGGAGCTTATAATGAATCGTTCAAATCCGCTTTTGTTCTCCTCTCTTAAATTTTATTATTACTATTAGAATTTTAGTTTAAAACGAACTTTTGATATAGAATGTCGAAAAGTACGTTTATTTAAAAGATAATTTATTTAAAATGAGGGAAATTTTACATTTACAAGTTGGCCAATGCGGCAATCAAATAGGAACAAAGGTATGTTATTTTATTATCATAAATAAATTTAAATTACCTATATAATTTATATTTATGAAACTTGAAAGTAAATTATAAATATGAGGGATTTCATGTAAAAACAATTTTTTGTTAACAAATTAATTTTTTATATATTTTTCTTCATATTCATATGCATATAATGTATAATTTTAAAAAATTTTCTTTTTTAGTTTTGGGAAATGATTTCCGGTGAGCATGGAATTAATACAGAGGGAAAGTATATGGGATCAACAAAACATCAATTGGATAAATTGAGTGTTTATTATAATGAAGTTAATGATCGAACATACGTGCCAAGGGCAATATTGGTGGATCTAGAACCTGGAACAATGGATGCGGCAAGAGGTGGCTTGTATGGAAAGCTCTATCGACCAGATAATTTTATTTATGGTCAGGGTGGAGCTGGAAATAATTGGGCGAAAGGTCATTACACGGATGGAGCAGAGCTTGCTGAAAATGTTCTGGATTCTATAAGAAAGGTAGGCCTTATTAATAATCTTAAATTTCTGTATATTGAATATTTTTCTTTTTTGCAGGAATGTGAAAACTGTGATAGCTTTCAAGGATTTCAAGTTTGTCATTCACTAGGAGGTGGAACAGGCTCTGGAATGGGTACTTTTCTCATTTCAAAAATGAAAGAAGAATATCCAGATAGGTGAATGAAAAAACTTCTTTTATCAAAATTAAGAAGAAAAAAATACTTTAGCTTATAATATATTTCTTTTTTTGTAGAATGATTTCATCTTTTAGCGTGATGCCAAGTCCTAAAGTTTCTGATACAGTTGTGGAACCATTTAATGCAACTTTATCCTTAAAACAGCTTATTGAAAATGTTGATAATACTTTTTGCATAGACAATGAAGCTCTGTACGATATTTGTCATCGTTCATTAAAATTACAATCGCCAACTTACAGTGAATTGAATCATCTTGTCTCGTTAACAATGTCTGGTAAAAATAATTTTCATCTTAATATGAATAATAATTTATTAAAAATTATTATTTTTAAATATCTATAAATAATTTCTTTTGTTTTTGTAGGTGTTACTACAAGTCTTCGTTTTCCAGGCCAATTAAATGCTGATTTGAGAAAATTGGCTGTTAATATGGTTCCATTTCCTCGATTACATTTTTTTGTTCCCTCATTTGCGCCTCTTGTTGCTCCATCTTCTCAGAAATTTTCTGCTCTTTCAGTAGCAGAATTAACGCAACAGGTGAAGAAATGAAAAAAATATGTATATATATAAATATTAGTGTTTTCGTAATGCTAAAAATTAAATTAATTAATTTTTTTTTGCTAATATTTTAGATGTTTGATTCAAAAAATATGATGGCTGCTTGTGATCCACAACATGGAAAATATTTAACAGTTGCAACGATATTCAGAGGAAATATGTCTGTTAAAGAAGTTGATAATTACATGGCCAATGTTCAAAATAAAGAGAGTGCCTATTTTGTCACCTTTATTCCAAATAATATTAAAACTGCTGTTTGTGATATACCACCAGTTGATATGAAAATGTCGAGTACTTTCTTGGGAAATACAACAGCTATTCAGGAACCATTTAAACGCATATGCGAGCAATTCTCTCTTATGTTTAAACGTAAAGCTTTTCTTCATTGGTATGCATTATATTTTTATAATAATTATATAAGTAATCTGTTTTTAGGAAAGACGAAAATTCTTTTATTCGAAAACACACAAAAAAATAGCCTCGTAATTCTAAAAATATATACCTATATTTATACAAAAAAAATTCTTAGATTATATTCTGATTGATTGACATTTTAAACAAAGAACAAATTTTGATATTGAATAAAAATATATAGGTATCTTGGAGAAGGAATGGATGTGATGGAATTTACTGAAGCAGAATCAGATTTACATGATTTAATTTCCGAATATCAACAGTATCAAGAAGTATTGGATGATGATGATGAAAATAGCTATGATTATAATGATGTTGAACAGGAAGAATATAATTACTCAAATGAAGATGGATATGAAGAAGATTAGTCAGCGATGACATTTCGAAATATTTTAAAAAAAATTATTACGTTTATTAAATTGTTATTAATTTTATAGTTTAAATTTTAATTTTAAACTTTAACTTAATGAATCAGAATTTTTAAAATATAATTTAATTTATTAATATCACCATTATTAAGAATTAATTAATGATGGAGAATAAAAGAGAATAATTATAATAATAGCGATGCCATTTCAAGATATTTGTTAAATTTTTATGAATTTTATAATACTTTAGGGCAATTAAACCCTTTAAAGACAAAATAAATTTATACTATTCTTAAATCTTCTTACTTTTATTTATTAAAAAGAAATAATAATTTTAAATACTGAATTATACTTTACAAGATAAAAAAAATTATAATTTTCTATAAATCTGCCAATATTGCTTAATGTTACATTTAAATTTGTATTATTATTCCCGCCTGTTTTGGTGATGTGCATTGTACAACATCTGAATTGTGAAAATGTTATTGTAGAAAGACCCTTAACTCGTAGTTTTAAGACATTTTACTTACTTAACCCTGGTTGCTAGTTGAAGGAAAAATTTGGTGTATGATCCAACAACTGATCCAAATAAATCGCGCAGTCTGAATGGTTTTTTACTTTTAATCTAAAAAAATGACATTTGAGGAAATGATTTTGTAGTTTAGTTCGGCGATTTTGCTTCGGATTTCAAAATAAGAAATGGAAGCCGACTATCAACCGACGCCAAGTCGCCAAGTTTTGACAGGTCAGTGTATTATACACTAATAGTAATGTTGACGCTGCATTAAATATTACAATCTATAAAGAAAGCTTTTTACATATTGTCTATTATGTATCTGTGTATAAAAAACCAAGGCAATTGAATTCACTATTAATAGACAAAATTCTCTTAAAATTATTTTAAAATGTATAGGAGAAATGATTTTAAAATAAAAATAATAATTTAATACCGATTCTCAATACAGAATATGTTTTGTTTTTTGATATTGAAAGAAAATTAGAAGATGCTAATTAGCTATACGAATTATTATTTTATTAAGTTATAATCATAAAAAGTAGTTACTAGATGTTAAAAATTAACAGTCTTCTATAAGTCAGAATTATTCTTTTCTGTATTTTTGAAAATCTCTCCTGAATTCCAGTCACTTGAAGAAAATGGAAATTAATTTTTTTTTTTAATTATAGTAACGGCAGTTGATACTGAAGATCCATATCCCAGTTTATCAGATTATCATGACTATGAACCAAATTTGGAATTTGATGACACTGAATTACAAGCTACGACGACAAATGGTAATGGAAAAAAATATTAATATTGTTTAAATACACTCTTCATGTTTTGATGAACTAATGAAAAATCTCTTTACAGCAGCAAAACTTTTGGAGCAAGGTTTAGATTTAAATGCAAGTGGAGTTGGTACAAGTATAGACTACTTAGAGAGTCCAGTTAGTGATGGAACTATTGAAGAGAATTTTGAAGAAGCTCTCGTAGATGCGCCCGTTATTGAAACTGGTATGTAAAATTTTCTATGTTAATTCTTTATTTACTGTAATTATTTTTCATTATTTTGATTGCAAAATTAAAAATTATTAAATATATCTAATGTTTTATTTAATAATTTTTGTGTTATTTCGATAGCCGCTGATCTTGCAGCCCTTGATAGAGAACTGGCAGATGAGGAAGATTATTTAGATATTTCTAAACATGGTATAGTTGAAGTAGTTGGTGATGATAGCGCTGGACGAAAAATAATTGTTGTCTCTGCTTGTAAATTGCCACCCGTTAATAAAGAAGCATTTAATCATGCTAAACTTCTAAGGTAATTAATTAAATTAAATAAAAATATTAAAATGAAATAATTAAATATAAATTTACAGATATCTTACTCACACATTGGACACGTTTGTTGAACAAGATTATAGTTTAGTTTATTTTCACTATGGTCTTACGTCAAAGAATAAACCACCATTATCATGGTTATGGCAAGCATATAAAGCATTCGATAGAAAGTATAAAAAAAATTTAAAGGCCCTTTATTTAGTACATCCAACGAATTTTATTAGAATTGTTTGGCAAATATTTAAACCTGCAATCAGGTAATTTTTTTTAATAGAAAATTAATTGGTTTTTAATTTATTCAGAAAATTAATTTTATTATTTTTTTTATAGTGCAAAGTTTGGTCGAAAGATGATGTATGTCAACTATTTAGAAGAATTAGCACAATACATTAATCTAGATCAATTAATCATTCCATCTCAAGTGATAGAGTAAGTATGGTTTTTATTTTCTCAAAATAAAATTTAGGAAATGAATAATTGTTATTTTGTTTATTTTTCAGACACGATGAGCAATTAATGAATAAGCATAAAAAGAATTTATCTAAATTACCATCACCTAGTGGAATAGTATCACCAGTTTGTACAACACAATTTGGTGCAAGTCTTCAATTTATTAAAGAAAATAATGGTGGCGATCCTATACCACCAATTGTTCGTCAATGTATTGATTTTCTTAAAACACCAGAAGGTAAATTTTTATCAATGTATTTTTAAAATTTATGCTAATTTTTGTTTGTTTTATTTTAGTTTTAGAGACAGAAGGAATATTTAGAAGGTCTGCTAATGTAGTAGTGATTAAGGAGCTTCAAAATCGTTGCAATCAAGGTTTACCTGTTGATTTTCAAGGTGATCCTCATATAGCAGCAGTTCTTCTCAAAACTTTCTTACGAGAATTGGACGAACCTCTCATGACTTATGATCTCTACGATGAAATTACACAATTTCAAAGTAAGTTAAATAATTTTGTCGAATTATAATTAAAAATATGTTATAATAATATAAATTAATTTAGCTTTAGCGAAAGATGAAAGACCACGAAGAGTGAAGATTTTAATTCTCGAAAAACTTCCTCTTGACAATTATCAACTTTTAAAATATATTGTGCAGTTCTTGTCAAAGGTAATCTATTTAATTTTAAAATTTCGTTCTCAGCGAAATTTGTTCTACATTATTTTTTTTGTAGGTGATGGACAGATGTGATCTCAATAAAATGACATCGAGTAATCTTGCTGTTGTTTTTGGTCCAAATTTAGTCCGTGCGCCTCCCTCAAAAGGAATGTCATTATCTGCAATAGGTCCCATTAATCAATTCATTGATTTTGTCTTTACTTATCAAGATAAAATATTCATTATTTAAAAATTTACTTACAAGTCCTAAGAATTAAATGCAAGTTGGAACAAAGTGAAATTACTTTATAATTAATTTTTTGACTTGTATACTAATTTAATTGTGTATATAATCACACTTATTATTATTATTTATATCCATATTTTTTTCTAATGAGATAACCAAACTTTAAAAAGAAAACATATTTTCTATATCTATATAGTTTAAATTTTATTTTATATTTTTTCACAATGTAAAGTTAATATTTATTTTTTAATAATAATAATAATTATTATTATTTACTCATCGATTTAAAAAATTTTCTATTGTGCACCATAAAAAAATGTGTCACAATAAAAGACATTTTTTACTGTAAAAACAGTACAACGATACTTGTTAATTAAGATCGTATATCTAAATATTTATAAAAGAAAATTTGTTACTGTATACCAAAGATATATATGGAATGTCAAAAAAAAACAATTTTAATGTACAACTTAGAACTATATATAAAAAATTAGTACAATTATATAATTTTTAAAAGAATTTTTTTTATCAGTTATACACAGATCACAGAAAACACTCCTCTTTTAATTAAAATATTTTTTTTTACAGTAAAAATGTATTTTTCGTCAATTGTCAACTATCCATCTAACTTATTATTTGCATTTATTAATATATTTTAACATTCCATTTAAGTTAACCAAAGCCAAATGCACTGATTGTAGAACATGTTCGCAAGTCTTCAAATTTGTGTTTTTTTTATTTTTTATTGCTGTATACCCTGTAACATAAATATCGTATGTACATATATATATTAGATAATGTGTATAAATTATTAGTTAAGCTACACGAAATTTTAGAAAAAAAATAATTCATAAATGTTATCAACTTATATAATATAAAGTAAATAATAATGCGAATCATAAAACAAATATTTTCTCATCAATATGTGTTATTATTATTCAAATAAGTTAATTTTTCTAATGTACATATCATTTATATTTTCTCTGATGAATACAAAAAAAATTTAAATACGAGAAAATTGTTTTCGCACGGTAAAAAATACAAAATTTATATAAGATAAAAAATTAGCACTTGACGTATTTTGAAAATTTAATTCTCAATTATTATATACATATATAAATATATATAGAATATAATCGTTTCATAATTGTTAATCTGATAATGATATTAAACAATTTTAGAAAAAATTTCTCGACTCTTTTCATTTTAATAAAATAATTATTGCACTTGATTGCAAAAATTTATTATTAAATTCTCTTTTTAAAAAAGTTATTTTAATGTTATTAAATTATTTGTAAAGAATATACAATTATTCATAATGTTTACTCCTAAAAAAAATATATACACACTTTATAAATTAGGATCTTTGTGATGAACAACATGAACTTTTGGTTGATTGCGATTCTTCCGTTTCGTCTTCGACGACAACAACATTACGTCGAGAATTATTAGTTTTTGTTAAATTATTTTGCACTTCATCGGCATGTACCATCATACATCGTGTTAAATCAAAAAATACCTCTTCTATATTTTGATTTAATTTAGCTGAAGTATTAAAATGCGCAGCACCAACTTGTTTTGCGTATCTAAATCGAAATTTAAATGAAATTAATTATTTAATTTTAAAGAAAATTAACGCAAAATTTTTAATTAAATAAATTTACTCTTCCGCTTCATCTGAGGAAACATTTCTTTCCTTTTCAAGGTCAACTTTATTTCCAGCTATTACCAAACAAATATCACTTCCAACAATTTTTTTTAATTCTTTAACCCAGTCTTTAACCTTAAACAAAATTATTATTATTATTAATTAATATTCGCACAGAGTATATTTTCTGAGACCTGTAGAAAAAAATATTCTTCTCTAGAATTAAATTTTAGATAATTAATTAAAAAAATAGCATAAAAAGAATCAGTTGAAACCTTACTTTTTGGAATGATGCTTTATCGGTTATATCATAAACTAATATTGCTCCATTAGACATTCGATAATAAATTGGTCCTAACGAATGGAATTTTTCCTGTCCGGCTGTATCCCAAATAGCGAGATTTATCCTTTTTCCATTAATATTCAATTTTTTTCTAAGATATGAAGCCTTGAATAGAGTAAATGATTTTTTAATAATTGAACGAATGGATTATTAATCGAAATAATAATAAAACAATTAAGTCTTAAGTATGAAAATTTTCTTTACCTGTATTGTTGGTTCAGTACTAATATGTTTATCATTAAATTTATCTTCAACATATCTAAGGGCAACTGATGTTTTTCCCACACATCCTTCACCAAGGAGAACTACCTTAAAATTATATACATTGTTATCAATAGATAAACTGGCCATAGTTTTTTTTTAATTTTAATATTAAAACGATTTAGTGATATTTTTCTGAAACATCTTTACAACTGAAAAATATTTATCTTTCCATTTTTTCTTAATGTTTTTCAATGAATCAGAAATGAAAACGTCAAATCAGCTGATGAAAACATTGTAAAAAAAACCGCCGACAGATGGCGGGACCATAATAAAATTTAATTTTTATTTTTATCTCTTTTTAAATAAAAAATTAGTAATAGTTACACTTTTTAAAGTTAATAATTAGTTGTGAAAAAGTTTTATTTTTAAATAATGAAAAATGTTAATTACATTTAAAAATAGTTAACGTTTATTATAAATTGAAACTTCAATTTTTAACCGGAAGTTATAATCCATGGTTGTATATTCATATTCCTAACCGTTTTGACAAAATTAGAATGTGCTATTAATTGTTTTGACATTGACAACTATTTTTTCTTACTTTTATAAATGTTTTTCAACATAAAGAATAATTAATTTTTTTAAATAAATTGAAATAAACATTAAAATATTTTTGACACAAGAGCGCGAAACATAACTCATAGTGCGTTGGGCTGCGTAATGACGTTGCGCATAGAAACTTGTGTCCGTCACCTGTATTGAAAGGTAAGCACAGTGTATTATCCTATATTTAATTTGATTTTTAATTGAATATTGTGGAAAATTTTTAATTAAATTTATAAGCAAAACATAGTTTAGTGATTTCTTTCTTGTCAAACGTATTGTCATTGGTGTTTATTCATATTTCTTAAAAGTATAGCAAAACTTTAGTGTAGCGTCTCTACAGTGTAGACCGGAGTCAAAATTTGGCTTCCAGCTTGACACACGATTTAATGAAAAATTTATAAATTCTGAGTGGAAAGACAAGTTAGAATTGAATTTTATATCAAGTACGTATAATACTCGTTATTTGTGATCATTAGAAGTTTTTTCTTCTGTCAGTTTGTCAACTGTCGGCACTCGGCACGATACGATATGATATATGGCAGATAAACAATAGACGTCAAATAATAAAATCATTAATATTTCAAATATTACATCTATTTATATATATATAGAATTGAAAATTTATTGTAGCAGTGAATTATTTAATTGATTGGTTATCGTTCATTTTGTAAAAATTTTGAACAAGTTGTCAAGTAATTTTTGGTTCAAGTACGAAAAGCGGTTATGGCGGCGTTATGTTGAACACACGTCATTCACCAACCGCACGAGAAACATATATACAAAACGTGTGTATATACATATATACACTGTACTACATATTTATATATTTATTTTCTTTTGTTTTAAACTTTTTAAAAGTTATTATTTATAACTAAAGCTTTTTCATTGTAGTGTTTGTTGTATTCACATACTTTTAATTATCAATCATCCCTATATAGAAGCTGCTACATAATATTAAGCATTTTTTCTGTGATTGTACAATTAATTTTTAATTTTTTTATAAAATACAAACAATAAGATAAGTAAACAAAAATTTCATGATTATAATTATTTTAAAAAGTACAGTTTTTAAATTTTCAAAATCATAACCTATAAATTACTATAATAATTATATTTACTTGTCAGTGACATAAAATATTAATCGTATTATGTAGAAAAATACGGTTCTCTTTTTTAATAATAAATATTTTAACTGATAGGTGATTTTAAACAAATTTTCATTTATAATTTTTATGTTATTGAATCTATTTTTAAAAATTTTTAAATTTCAAAGTGAATTGAACTTTAATGTATATATGTATATAAATATGAGAGTCGAGTATAAAGTTTTGTGCTCGGTGAAAGTAATGGTCACTGCAACAGAGTGACTGAAAATAACTTTTTTAAAAAGTGATTTCATTTGAGTATATATAAAGAGAGACACACACGTTGTCTGCTCTATATGCATCCTTGAAATTTTATTTTGAAAATTAATTTTCTTTGTAAAAAATATTTTTCAAATTTTTTTTTTTGCATTTGATAAGTTAGGCACAATAGGATGAATCTGCATTAAGTTTAACGCGACGTCATTTGTCGCTTAAATTTTGACAGCACCAAATAATAAATTTGAATTAATTTTCAATTCATACACATCAAATTCCCTATATTTTTTACACTCTTCAATACTTTCATTGTTTGCTGATATTCGGGATTGCTATATATTATTTATTCTTTTGTATGAAATTAATAAGATTAAATGAAAAGGAAAGTGCTTTTTTAAAAGCCAAACACTAAAACGAAAATGTTATTTTTAGAAAAGAAATGTTACGACATTTTTAAATCAGACTTTCTTGATTTTTTTTCCAGTTTATTTATACTTTGTGATTATTTCATGATCACATCAAGTAGAAAAAAGTATATATATACATTTTTTTAAATATCAATAAAAGTGACTGCAGAAAGTACTTTTTTTTGGAGTAGATTGTAATTTATGATTTTACCGTTAGGACCATTTCAGGCATTTATATCTTCCCAAAAGCCAAAGTAACAGAGTAGAGACTGAAAGTTTGGATTACCAGGTAATGGTGTCAGGGCTGAATGACATCGCCTAGTTACAGAACGTTTCCTCGATAATTGAGGCTAAATAACAACCGTTACGCAAGAGAGAAAATTGTTGATCAGAAAATTTAATTCGAATTTATGCTCCATTAAAAAAGTCTTAAAAATTTATAAACAATAATTTTATGACTATGAATTACCTTAGACATTGATTAAGCTACAGCTTTAAAAAATACCATTCCATAAGAGACAGGATCTTTTTTTTTAAATTATACGTCTCGGACTTAAATAAATATTATTAAAATATTAAATGTTTAAAAAATGTTAGAAAAATAAAGTGACCTGAAAACCTTAATGTTTTTAGCTTAAAATTTTTAATAATCTCCATTTTCTTAATTTTTTTAAATTGTCAACATTGTTACTGAAATGTATACATGATCGTGTTTGATATCATAATATATATAGGTATATTAAGTTTATCATATCTTCTCTTATCAATTGACAACAATTTTTTTGTATAAAAAATTGTTTTTCCAAAAATAAAATATATCTTGAATACTAAAATGGATAAAAATAAATTTAATTATAAAATTATAATTGCCGTCAATATTTTTTTCTGTCTTCATCTTATTTGGTGAGGCGTATAAAATCCCTCTATATGTATACATATAGGTATATATATATATATATATTAGCAAGCGCGCATTAAACTTTATACTTGTTGCTTACTATTTTTAGATATATGTGTTTTGTCGCACGGCAACTTTCGCTCGTGTGGCAAGATTCATAATATGCACTTGATACATATACATATATAAACACATTTGACATTTTTTAAAATTTTCAAAAATTTTTTTAAAAGATCCTAATGAATTTTGGTTCTAAATTCAAAATTAAAAAAAATGCTGCAAACCAAAAACAGCGGTAGGAGTAAACAAAATTCCCTCCGCAAAATTTTCAAGTGTTTCTTTTTTTTAAATTTGAATAATTAAATTTTGTTTTAGAGTCAAACATCAGAAGAGTCAAAATGTTTAGCTTTCATAAACCGAAGGTTTATCGTTCGAGTAAAGGCTGTTGCATTTGTAAAGCCAAATCAAGCAGGTAAATTTCTAAAAATAGATATAATATGTATATATAAATTATTAATTTTGCAAAATTTTAATGAGAATATATTAATCTGACAATATTAATTATTTTCAGTTCAAGGTTCACGGATAGTAAAAAATATGAAGACGATTTTATAAAATGTTTTGTACTTGAAGAACGACGAACGGGAGAAATATGTAATGCTTGTGTACTTTTGGTTAAAAGATGGAAGAAATTACCAGTTGGCACCGATCGCAATTGGAATCATGTAAAAAAAAATATTTTATTCATGTAATAGTTTTTATCATCTATTTATTATTTTTGTACTAATATCATTAATTTATTATTCACAGGTTGTAGATGCACGTGCTGGACCGGGAATAAAATCATTAACGAAATTTAAATCTAAAAATAAAAAGAAAAAATTAAAAGATGTTAATGAAAAATTGGAAAAAATAATAAAGAAGAAACATGTTTACCAAAAGCGAGAAAGAGAAGATAGTCCAGCGATGAGTGATGATTTTACTGGTTTGTAATATTAATAATTTGTTTAAATTAGTATTAAATTAATTTTTTAATGTAATTTCTCTTTTTTTTTGCAGAAGAAGATTGTAATGGATCTGGAAGCAAAAATTCCAGCAGAGCAGGAAGTCCAGAAGAGAATTGTGATACTATTACAGAAGCAAAACTACTTAACTTGGCTTTAAGTTACTTTAAACAGTAAGTATTTTTATAAATTGAAAATCACTTAGGAATATTTGTAATAATAATTTTTTTTCTAATTTCTCTTAGGGAGATGATTTGTTGTGGGATGGTATTCAAGGGTCGAAATGGTGAAGTAATGATGGATGGAACTTTAGTGAAACCATGTTCAGGAAGTGTTTCCAAACGACAGCAGCAACAACAACTGCAACAGCAGCAACAACAACAACAACAAGAAATTACAACACTTAGGAAAAGTCCATCAACAAGTCCATCGCATAGTTCGGCGTCAACAAGTCCTGCTTATAGTGTGGAATCAGCTGTTGAATCCTCAATTTCAAAATTATCCAAACCAATAATGAATCATCGATTCTACGAATCATCATCAGATTCAGGATATGATGAGTCTTCCAATCAAGGAGTAGGTGAGAGTAAATTAGCTAAAATAATTCAAAATTCTACGTCGTCAATTGGAATTAAAGTCGAACCTCCAAAAAACGTGACACTTAAAACAATTCCAATATCAGAAGCTGTTCGAATAAAAAATGAAGTGCCAATAAAATTAGTTCCAATGAAGCCAATATCTCTTAGTACTAATCTTACTTTGAGTAATCTCACATTAAATGATGGTACTTCGATTACATCTAATCCACTCGTAGATTTTGCTATTCATGCCTCTTCCAGGCAACCGGTTACTAATTAATGTCAGTCACTCGTAGAATTTTAATTTATTGTTTCTCATATTTAGTTAGGTTAGGTGTTCTTAATCATATATAAATATATATATATATATATAAATATATAAAAACTCAAATTTCGAGAGCTACGAATGGGTTGAATTGAAGAAAATATTTATTGATCCACTCAAGGCAAATTGACTTGGAGTGATTTTTTTTACATAATATTTATAACATCCCATTCACAGCTTTTGTTTTCTGGGTATTCATAATAATGCAATTACAGAAAAATACATATATAGTATACATGTATATGTATACTAAATAATTCTTGTATAGTTATTCCAAGATGCCAATTAACTTTTTAATATTGGGTCCAAAAATGAAAAGGAAACAGTATCACACATGCATTTAAAAATAATTGCCTCATTATTTGATGCAAATTTACATTGATCACAAAAGTAATTAATTTTATTAATTATTATATTTTTTAAATAAATCCGAAGAAATACATAATAATAATAATAATAATAATGCTTTATTAACATATTCTTAATAACTTTTGACTTTTCTTTTATTTAAACTTCATAAGTTCAAAAAACACAAATTCCATTTTGCAGAAAAAATTACATTTTTAATATTTGTCCATGTCAATTTTATTTTGTATTGCATTTTTTAAAAATATTTTGTAGGTAAATTTTTATGAAGAATTTATAAACTATATTTTTTTTGACAAAGTCAGTCAATTATATTTTCGTAAACTTTTCCAGCTTTTTTACTTTTAAGTAAAAATAGTTTAGATTCAATAAATTTACAATTTTGAAAAGTGCATTGCTTTTTTACACAAAAAAATTTTGAAGAAAAGAAATTAATAAATTTATACATTAAAAAATTGAATTCTTATTTCTTGTAAATATAAATTTGATTGTTTTTTTTTGAAACTCTAAATTTAAATAGAGAAATCAATTTTTACAACACTTATACAACACCAATTGAAAAAAAAAATTTTTAAAAATGGCTTCCATCTTTTATTTTTTCTTTTAGATGAAAATAAAAATGTACAAAATTTTTTTAAAAACATTTGACTTTTTCTTTTCATGTAAAAATAAATGAAAGAAAAATTTATGGGAAAAAAATCTATCATTTCTATTTTAAGTTTTTTTTAGGTATTTTCAATTGGTGTTAAAAAAATTTTTTTATGTATAAAGTCATTTGTCTTAAGTTTAAATTTATGTACACTAGTGAGTTTTATATAAATTCTGTAAAATTCCTTTTTTGTGTACATTTGTTTTAGTAAAAAATTGCTGTCATATATTTTTGTCGTGACTTAGTTTTCCGTTCATTTTTTTTTGAAAATTTCGTGTATGTTAAGGTAAAATTTTTAACTGTATTTATTGTTTTCGTGTATTATTTATTTACAATTCAAGTTAAAAAATGTATGTTTTATCATTAATATTAAACTGAACGGAAAATGGTTCTTAGGTCAACGACAGTATAATTTTGCTCAAAATGACAAACTTTTTCAAAATTGAAATTTTTTGATTGAATTTTTTTATTGACAATTATCTTAAATATTATTAATTAAATATGAATTAAAATTTAAAAAATTGATAATTTATTAGCAAATTTAATTGTACATTGTTGCAATATTATAATATTACTTATTTCTTTTTTTTGTTAAATCGACTTTATTTTTAAATCGCGAATTGAATATATTATTTTTATTGTAAAAAAATATTCTCTTGTGTATAAACTTGAAGGCATTCTTCTTGTTAGACATGTCTTATTATTTATTTTTCAATTTGAATTTTTGATTAAAGAATTTTACGGTATATGGCAGTAGCTATTTTTGAAATTCAAACTTTTTTTATTTTTTAAATATTGTAGATATAATTATTTTCATACACATGTTATTCTGTTGCAATGATTGAGAAATTATGGGCTTTTTTTACATCTTATCTAAATTTTCACTTTTAATTGTATTTTAATAATTAGCTGTGACGGTTAATACATTATTAATTGAAAAAAAACTTTTGTAATTCCAATCAAAGGTTTTTTCTTTGTAATTCAGTATTTTCAGTTATTATTAATTAGTTATTATATTTAATAAAAAAAACATGTGTTATCGCGTTGGTACTTTGGTATACTTTTTACATTGCAAGAATTAACGTATAGTACAAACTTTTAACTATCATATTTTTGATAGTATAAATAAAAGTACAATATCCAGAAAACCATTTTTTTTTGTTTTTTTTTTGAAAAAGAAACAATTCGATCAATCCACATTTTTAGAACAGTTATATATATAACTTTTATATAATTAGATAAATTCTACGAGAGGAGTGGACTGACACATTTTTTTTTAAATTTTGAACAACAAAAAAACGAATATAAAATGTAATAATATTTCAAAATTCACAAAAGAATAGTCGAAAGATTTTGTATGTATATGAGCAAAAAAAGCTTATATTAAAATTAAGGTATAATTTTTTATATTGATATACCAATTTTTAGTTTGTAATATTAAGATATAAGAAGTTTGTTTTTATATAATTGGGGCTTGCGAATATAATAATAATAATAATAATAATAATATCGACTGCAAGTGAAGTGGGCACATAATTAATTTTCTCGGGATAGAAAAATATAGATGATGAAAAAAAATTAAGGATGGATGTAAATATTGTATTTGAGTGGATCTCGCCCGCAATTTTTTTTTTTTTTTTTTTTTTAAATAATTCACAGACTTTTAACATCTTATATAGAATTTTCTGAAGAACAACTCTTTAATAATGATTGTGAGACTGATCGATATATTAAGGAAATAATTTTTATTTACATACAACATTTAGAAATAGGGAAGATTTATAAGATCCATATTGTAAGTGAAATTTTTAAATAATCAACAAATGACTGCCATACTCGTTAACTCAATGTTTATTTGTTAATCTATAAACATAATAATATATTTGTACATATTGTGTAAGCATTAAATATCTTTGCGAATCGAGGTGTGAGATGCATAATTTTGGACAGATTTTTTTAATTTATTTTTTCTCGTTAAAAGTATCAGTCACACAATATTGTGTACGATTTTTACATCATTCATCCCCCGAAATAAGGCCCTGTTTCACTAATCGTCTTTTGTATATTACATTAATTATGTAATCGATCAAAAACTGATCGGCAGCTACAAAATATATATATATAAATATATATATTTAAATTTATTGTATTAACGGATTGTGAAAAGAAAGAATGCTTTTCTTTTAAAATTTGAATGAAAGTTTTGTGCCAGTTTCTATGATGTTTTTTTTAGTAATATTATAGTTAGGAAGATTTGATATTCTGGTAAAACCAAATTATACATATGGAGAAATTAGAACTGCGTGTATGTGTATGTATGTATGATAAAAAAAAGAAAACAAAGAAAAGCGAATGATTTTGTATAATTTTTCTATTGTGCTGATAGATTATCGACTGGCACGAAAGGCTCGTTAAATATTTTTTAACGCAATTAATTTCATTATAAGATCGACGTCCTGTGATATTTAAATATCAAGTAGAAAAAGAAAACTATAATTGTTGCTACAACCTATTAGATATTTAAATATTATAAAAAAATGGAATAATATTTAAAAGCACAAAATCAAGGAACCACTATTGTGGAGAAAGATTTATTGTTTTAGCAATCGGTTGATCTCAATATGTTTACTAATAAATTTGTAAAAAACAAATGTTTTAAATCTTTTTTTTCAATGGAATACATAATTTATTTTTATTTGCACAAAAAAAGCGTTGCATAAATTATGTATTTTTTCATATATGTATATGGATAATCTTTTTACAACGAAATGTATTTCTTATATTTTCTATTATTATAATCCTCTCTATAAATAATATATAGATTATACTGTTTTTAGTGATCTGATATTGTATAAGTTAATTATATTTTATAGATGTCTTATAACAAATGCGAATATGCTTTTTGTAAATTGACAATATTTTTTTCATCTATCACAGTAACTATATGTAAATATAGTAATATTCCATTATATTTTGTTAAGCATTAAAATTAAAGTATTGTGTAAAAAAAATAATTTGTGTTTATTAAAAAAAATTACTTATAAATTCAGTGGAAATTTCTCTCTCTTTTTCCTTTTTTAAAAATAGTTACTGTTTGAATAAATTTTCAAATATAACACACGTAGTATACCTATTTTAAATTTGACCACGTTAGTTTCATTTAATAAAGGTCTTTCTCCAATAAGATTCTAACAGCATGCGTTGCGTTGGTTGCTATGGCAACTGTTGATACAACCGTGTGCCCACATTCAATACGCAACATTTCGGACGTTGCACGTTATGTGATGTAAATATAGTCAATGTTTTTAGGTCTATTGTAAAATGGCCTGATGTTATAATAGGTTAAGCATTTGTTGTCCTTTGTCCTTTGATGTTTACATTTATCATTTTGCTTAATTGTATTAATGTTCCCGTGAAATATTAATAGTTTTCATAATGAATATCCTAAGTATTCGTTATTAAGTTTTATTAGTGAATTTATATGTTGAATATTTTAAATCAATTAATTTTAAAATTACTTGCAGCTGTCATAATTGCTTATATGACAGCTTTTGTGCGTGTGCAGTGTTAACAATAGTGTAATAAAGGAATAAAGCATTTGATACACGTAATATGTCCAGAACAAAAGATGTTCCGTATGGAGCGCACATTGTCTCGAAAATTACAAATAAATGTTGCCCTTGTCATCAATCAACACGATTGTTATGGAATCAAGGTGTTATTTTGGTTCTTACTTTCATCGCCTACATGTGCTATCATTTGACAAGAAAACCAATATCTGTGGTTAAAAATGTATTGACTGCCAATTGTAGTAATTTATCGCCACCGCCAAATTTTTCTGTCAACTCTAGCAATCGAGACACATGGTGTGATTGGGCTCCTTTTGGTATGTCATTTTTAATAATTTATTTCATATATAATTCATTCTACAAATTGAAAAAAAGAAGTAATAGTTTCAGAGATGATAAAAATCATGATTTTATTTATTAATATACAATTTTTTTATTTAAGGGGCCTTCTTGGTTTAGACTTGAGTTTGAAATAATTTTTTAAAATTTAATTTCAGTTTAATTTTTTTTACATCTATAAAAATTAATTTATTATTAACATTTATCATTATTTTTTTTCATTTCGTACAATAATACTTTTGCTTTATAATTTTATTGAAATGCAGTTTTGTTCTTTTATTAAATTTTCAGCAATTCGCTTCAGTCACGTATGTTTTGATATCGCATATAGTTGAAAGAAAGAAAGATAAATTTTATTATTTATCATGTCATTATTTATGTGTTTAGTTTTCATTAACATAGATTGTCTTAATTGGCATGAAAGAATTTATTGTAATCTATTATTTTTATTGCTTTCTTAAAGAGAAAATGTAATATCAAAAAAATTTAATGTTTTTATTATCATTAATTTAATTAAAATTAAATCTAATAATTTTAATTTTTGCTCAATCAATAAAAAAAAATTTTCCATAAGAAGAAAAAACATGGAAATAAATTTCCTGCTAGGGGATAATAGAAAAAGAATTTTTTAAAAATTAATTTTTGAGTTACCTAATAATTAATTTTATTTCTGATTCAATCTTTTCAATGATATAGTTTTTATCTTCTTAAATTTACAGATTCTCATGATGCATCGGCATTACTTGGAACTCTTGATTCAGCATTTTTATTTGCATATGCTGGTGCGATGTTTCTTAGGTAATTATATATTTTTATAATTTATGATAATTAAGAATATAAACTGTCTTTTTTTATTGAGGTTCATCTATTATTAAAGAAAAAATAATAAAAATTTATTATTAACAGTGGCTTTATTGCTGAAAGGGTAAATCTTCGTTACTTTTTGGCTCTGGGTATGCTTACATCTGGAATCGCATCTTATTTATTTGGAATAGCAAGATCATACAATATACATAGTCTTTCTTATTTGATACTGGTTCAGGTAAATTTCACATTTTAGCTCATGAAATTTTAATGATTAATTCTTATTGTTAATTTGTTTCTAGACATTTGGTGGAATATGTCAAACCACTGGCTGGCCAGGGGTTGTTACAGTCGTTGGAAATTGGTTCGGAAAAGGAAATCGCGGTTTGATATTTGGAATTTGGAATTCACACACTTCTTTAGGAAATATTTTAGGCACTACAATTGCAGCTCAATATGTTGAAACTGATTGGGGTTTAAGTTTTATTGTGCCTGGAGCCATAATGGGAATTTGTGGCTTTATTATTTTTTTGTTTTTAGTACCTCATCCAGAAAATATTGGCTACTCGACACCTGGACCAATTGCATACAGAAAAATTGATACACCTGGAAGTTCAGATGAAAGTAGTGGTGGAGATGAAGAAGCACGAAATAGTGATGAGGTATGTCCTTATATAATAACAGTTTCAAGCAATTTATGGATGACACAATTTCACATCATAGTAAATTTTGACGAGACGATAAATTTTATAAGGAAACTGCAGAGAATAAACAATAAAGAAATCAATTTACTTGATAGTAGTGTGGCTAATTTTTTAAGGAGTTACTGTCATTTTTAAAATTTGATTACTTCATATTATACTTTTAAAGATTTTGTTTTGCAAGAAAAATATTGTCAAAATTGTTAATTTTTTCATCTCTACTAATTGCCAGTAACTTCTTAATATGTAATTTAAGTATTTCATGCAACCACAGTATTTAAAATACTAATTTGATTATTTTGTAATTTGACACAATAATATATCACAACATAGCTTTTATTAGTGCACTTTTTATATTGAGTATGTAGATGTATTTATACAGCATGCTTCACACTAACGTAGAAAACATCATTTTATATACTTAGAATGTGGCTTATCGGCGTGGCTGGCACCAACAAAACGATTTTAATGTAAGTGCATGTCATTAAATTTCTTCCAAATTGCAATAATATTATTTATTTAAATAAAAAAGGATTTTGCATTTTATTGTTAAAAATTTATTATTGTTTTTTAGAAATAAAACATTAATTTTATAAAATTACATATTACAATTTAAGAACAAAGCACAATCTTTATAACCACCTGTTTTACTACTGCTATTAAAAATATTCACATAGTTTGAATGGGAACTGAATAATCGGCAAGCAAGCATGTCCAGCGGTTTAGTGATCCATAAATACATTTAAATAAATTTAAACTATTAAAAATAATATATCTTGTAATTTTGTACTATTTATAATTTAGAATTTGAATTGTTATTTTTATTATTTTAATATATGGTTTTTTTTAAAGGAAACGGAAAATCTACGAACAGAAACGAGTCCTATGCTGTGCATCAATAGACATAATGCAAAAAATGAAAAACCTATAGGATTTTTAGGAGCAATGTATATTCCAGGTGTTCTCGAATATTCATTTTCATTATTCTTCTCTAAACTTGTCAGTTACACATTTCTTTACTGGTTACCACTCTATATAGCTGCTTCATGTTAGTATTATAATAGCAATAATGATATTCATGTCTAATTATATAGATCGATAAAGATTTATCAATTTTATTTTAATTTATCAATTTACAGCAAATTATAGTGCATCAGATAGTGCTAATCTTTCAATTTTATTTGATATTGGAGGAATTTTTGGTGCCATTGTGGCTGGTATGCTGTCGGATTATTCTGGAATGAGCGCTTTAACTTGTGCTGTAATGCTTTCTTTTGCAGTTCCTACAGTAAGACTATATTATTAGCTTTTAATTAAGATTTTTTTAAACCTAGCTTTTATTTTCAATTCCGTCTGTTTATTTTCAGCTTTTTATTTATGATTATTTGGGAACAGTCAGTGTAGGTGTGAATATTTTATTATTACTTGTGGCAGGGTTTTTAGTGAATGGACCTTATGCTCTTATAACAACAGCTGTATCTGCAGAGCTAGGTACACATTCAAGTTTGGGCAATAATTCAAAAGCTCTTGCAACAGTTACGTCCATTATTGATGGAACTGGTAGCATAGGAGCCGCTATTGGCCCATTATTAGCTGGTCTTGTTTCCAGCTATTACGGATGGCACAATGTTTTTTACATGCTTATGGCTGCGGACATCTTATCTCTTTGTGTAAGTTCTAAAATTATTATTTAATCTTTTACGTTCGATAAATATTATTTATTTATTTTAATGTTTATTTTTACCTCTCTTTAAGTTGAAAAAGTTATTCAGTGTTAACTATTTTAAATCAAAATTAAATTAACTTTAATTTTTACTTTGTTATTTTTAGCTACTGTTGAGGTTGGTTTATAGAGATATTAGAATGCTAATCCAGAGAAGATGGACCGTTTGACTGTGATATTATTTAAGATAAGAATAATTCTCAGTTATTTAATTATACAAGAAATATAAAAAAATATATTAAGTATTTTATTGCTAAACACAAAGATTTTACAAATCTCTTACAGTATATTTTTATTTACTGCCAAATTGGCTGTTGTAAAAAAAATGACAAAAGTATTCAACTAGTTTATTTCATTAATGTTATTAATTGGAAACTTTTATATTAATAGTTTTAAGTGTGAATCCTTCGTATTTACACTAGTTGGTTATTTCTAATGCTGTGAATAGTAAGGTCAAAAATTTAATTGAGTATGCATTTTTAAAACGTACCACCCAAAACCGTAAGGAATTTATTTTTTTATAGTGATGTTTATTAAAGTCATTATACTAAAGAATTTTTAATAATATTTGTTTTTGTTATTAACAAATTAAAGATTTTTTACTTTTTGAGTCAGAAAAATTAAGCGATAAAAATAATAGAAACAAAATTATTTGATTTTTGATACATTTAAGAAATCCTCAAATGTGAATATTAAGGGGTTAATATAAAATGGAGTTAGCTCTTAAAAATGAACTTTTTAAAGGCATTTAATTAAAACTGATACCAGGAATAAAGAATTTATTATAAAAACGAAAAAAAATCAGAATTTAGTATTTTCCCTACCCTCTTAATGTTGGAAATAGTTTTTATATTTTAAAATTAAACAAAACTTTAGTTTTACATATTACCATTATAAATTTTTTTATTAGTTATTATCAGCACAATAGGTACTAATACTATAGTAGGTTTTAAATATATACATTGAGTTAAATGACAACAACATTATTCAAAATAAATGATTAAATAATTATTTACAATATTGGTAAATTCACGATTCTTCAGTCGCAATTTATATAATTTTGATTTCACACTTTATCATTAGATTTCTGAATTTTGCAATATAAAAATAAATATAATAATCATTAAACGAAAACAATTGAAAATATAATAAGCAATCAAAAGTCTTTATTTGAATTAAAAAAAATTAAACAAAACTTTAGTTTTACATATTACCATTATAAATTTTTTTATTAGTTATTATCAGCACAATAGGTACTAATACTATAGTAGGTTTTAAATATATACATTGAGTTAAATGACAACAACATTATTCAAAATAAATGATTAAATAATTATTTACAATATTGGTAAATTCACGATTCTTCAGTCGCAATTTATATAATTTTGATTTCACACTTTATCATTAGATTTCTGAATTTTGCAATATAAAAATAAATATAATAATCATTAAACGAAAACAATTGAAAATATAATAAGCAATCAAAAGTCTTTATTTGAATTTATTAAAATTTTATAGGAGTGTAAAGTTTTGACTTATCGTAAGGAATGTTCATACGATTACCAGGCAGTAACATTGGAACCACCTTTAGTCGAAAGCTGGTTGGTAGATATTCCATGACAAAATCTATGAAATCCTTATAATTAACAATAAGTCCAATTTTTGCCATGTGCTTCTTTAAAGTTTCAAGATCCTCCTCATAATTTTTGAACAATTTTGTTTTCATGGTTTTTTTAACAACTTGAGACAAATGAATAACAAATTCTCCTGATTCTATTCTAGTTTGCATACCATATTTTGGTTCTATTTGTTTTTCAATATACTTATATAATCTATCTGTAGCCCAAGGCATTGGTCTAGGAAGTTTTGGTTGTTTATAAACTTTTCCATTTACTAAATAAGCCGAATGTATTGGTTTTTTGGGTTTCTTTTCTTTTTTTTCTTTTTTTTGAATTGACTTAGCAATTTTTTCTTCTGCCTCCTTTGCTTTAGCCTCCTTAATTGTTGCTATTTTTATTTTATTTTCTACCTTAGCTTTAGTATCTGACAATATTTTAAGCAATAAATCCAATTTCTTCTTATCATTCATTATTTCTGTAACTGTCATTAAATTACCTTCATATTCAGGGTTCTGATTCATTAATTTCGGTGAGGAAAATGTTTTTCCTTTTGGTTCAAAAAAGTCTTTGATATTTTTCTGTTTTAATTGACCTTTATTTTCCTCAAAAGTTTTATGTTTTATGTTCTTTTCAATCATTGGAGAAGTAAGAGATCTTTCAGATCTATTTTCTTTAGAGATATTATGTTCATTGAAATCCTCTTCTCGGTAATAGGACAATAAAGGATTCTCACTAAGTTCACTTTCTTCTTCTTCTTCTTCTTTTTCTTCTTCTTCTTCGCTCTCTAACGTTTTTCGTAGACTTTTCAAAGAAGAATTTTGTTCCATCGTCAAAGACTTGCTTACACTTATGGAACGATTTTGAGAATTATGTGTACGACCATCGGAAGTCGATGGAACTTGTTCATCTTCAATTCCATGCATTTGGCTAAATTCTTCTTCAATCGTTGATACGCGAGGACGTTTTGAAAGAGTTTTCAATTCACTGTCAGATCTCTCAAGATTGGCTTCATTTTCGTCCGTTTGTTTATTTCCTTTAAGTTTGTTTAAATTAATAGCGTTGGATTTTAGTATTTCAAAATTGGTAATTTTTGGCTTTCGGGTTTCATCTTCCTTTGAGTTAATTGTTTGTGCGGTATTTTCATTTTCTGGTGTTAAATTTTTTTGAGGACTTTTAGTGAAGCTTGTCGACAAACGTTGACTACTCCTGTAAGAGAGTTCCTTGATAGATTCATCACTGGTCGTTTTACTTGCATGTGACTCTCCCTCTGATAAACTAACGGTAAGTGATTTTTCAGAATGAATATCTTCAATATCTTTTGAAGTCTTTGACTTTGATAAATGTTCCAAATCATCAATTTCATTGGTTGTGGATTTCTCTTCAAAACTGGGAATATTTGACTTATTTTTCAGACTTGTATTTGTAACTTGAATATCCTCATCTGAAAGATCTCGGTTTGGAATTTTGGCATCTGATTTTGTTTTATATTTTTCAGGTTGTATTTTTAGTTTTGATAAAATTCCCGAATCTTTATTAGCATTTTCGATATTACTCAATCTTGCTTCTCTAATACTTTCTCGTTTTCTTGGACTTCGTCTTAATTGATTGAAATCTATTTTTCTTGTTGATTCAAATTGTGGCTCCTCAATAAAATGACTCAATCGATTTGATAATGATTGCTTATCGAATTCGATACTTTTATTCAAACGAGAACTTCTCCTAGGAGAATTTACAATAGTGTTAGTGTCTGAAATACTGTGTCTATTAGTTTGTGATACGATGTTTATTAACTCTTTTCCTTGTACACTCTTTAAGACATTAACGTCATTAAGTTGAACATTTTTCATAATATTCGCAGATTCTTCATTCTGTGATACCACATCAATTTCTGATTCTGAACTATTGTTAGTAGCACTTTGTTCGTTGATAAAGGAAACAGTATTGCCTTTAATTGAATGATTAGAAGTACTTTCAGTGGTAGATTTATTTAGAAAATCTTCAACAGGAGATATGGTACTTTTTCTATTATTCCTGGATTCATTTTTACTTAATCTGATATCTTCATTTGAAATCGGACTTGACGTAGAGTCAGTTGATTTTTCTTTTTGTGACTGTGTAAATGTATTACTTTTATCTGTGTACTTTAATTTTATACTTGGACTGTGAGAAGAATTTGAACTTTTACCAAAAGTCGATGAGATCTTCTTTTTGGCAATTGGTGAATTGTGACTTGTCTCAAGATCCAATGTCTTCCTTTTTCGACTATATGATGTAATTGATTCATTCGCAGATGCATTTTCTTTTTTGTTACGAAAACCTGATTTTCTTGTGCTTGTCTCAAGGTCCATTGTTTTCCCTTTTCGACTATGTGATGTCATTGATTCGTTCGCAGACGCATTTTCGTCTTCATTACGAAAAGTTGATTGTTTTATGCTTGATTCGAGATCCATAGTTTTCCTCTTTTGACTATGTGATTCATTCTCAGTCGCATTATCTTCTTCTTTATGAAAACTTGATTTTCTTCTGCTTGTCTCAAAATCCATTATCTTCCCTTTTCGACTCTGTGATGTCATTGATTCATTCACAGACGCATTTTCGTCTTCATTACGAAAAGTTAATTTTTTTCTGCTTGATTCATGATCCATAGTCTTCCTCTTTTGACTATGTGATGTAGTTGATTCATTCTCAGACGCATTATCTTCTTCTTTATGAAAACTTGATTTTCTTGTGCTTGTCTCAAGGTCCCTTGTTTTCTCTTTTCGACTATGTGATGTCATTGATTCATTCGCAGACGCATTTTCGTCTTCATTACGAAAAGTTGATTGTTTTATGCTTGATTCAAGATACATAGTTTTCCTCTTTTGACTATGTGATGTAGTTGATTCATTCGCAGACGCATTTTCGTCTTCATTACGAAAAGTTGATTGTTTTATGCTTGATTCAAGATCCACAGTTTTCCTCTTTTGACTATGTGATGTAGTTGATTCATTCTCAGTCGCATTATCTTCTTCTTTATGAGAACTTGATTTTCTTCTGCTTGTCTCAAAATCCATTGTTTTCCCTTTTCGACTATGCGATGTAATTGATTCATTTGCAGAGACATTTTCTTCTTCTTTGCGAAAACTTGATTTTCTTCTGCTTGAAACATCCATGGATTGTCGTTGATTTTCTTTGAAAGCATCGCTTGAACTGTCATCATCAAAAAACTGTTTGAAAGCATCTTCTGTTGATTTACTTACAACGTTTCGAATTTTTGTTAAGGTACGTGGTTTGCGTTTCTTGAGGAACTTTTCGGAATAATTTAATTCAGAAGACTTGTCGAATTCAGACATTATTGAACTTTTTGTTTTATTTACAGAGTTTTCTCCTGAAATAATAAATTTCAATATAATAGAATTTAAAAAAATAACTCTAACTTTACAATACTTACGTAATGTAAAAGTTGAGACATCATTCAATTTAAAATATTATTTTTTAAGCTTTTAAATAATTAGAAAATTGATTAAACGAAAAGAAATTATTATTCTAATAATAAAAGCAATTCAAACGTAATTAGTTTAATAAATGCTTACCAGTATCGGGTGAATTATTTTTCTCCTCTTGGAATTTTATATTTTTAGAAGCTCGAATAGATTGTGGCCCTTGTGAATTAGAAACTTGTAATTCACTACTTGAATCTTCCTCTTCAAGAAATTTTTTAAAAGGATTTCCTGATTGTTTTTTTAAAGTGAAATTTTTCAATTTCAGAGACTTTTTTGGTTTTTGTGTCTTGAACATCTTTCTTGTGTAACTACTTTCACTACTTGACATCTCGGAATCTAAATTGTTTGAGGTATTGAGAACCACTTCTGAATTTGTTGATTCGTCTTCTAATGCTTCTTTCATAGTTGTGGTATCGTTATTTTTAAGTTTTAATGCGTTCATCAAATTAATTTTCCTTATTCCAGTAGGTAATTTATCCGAATCGGATTCAATTGTTAAATCTTTTGAAATGCTTTTTTCTAAAACACAAGATTTGATTAAATTGTTAAAAATCATTTCACATAAATCCCGTTAAATAAGAAAAGAATGTTATATAACAAATAACTTGATATAAAATTAAAAATAAATAATAATATAAGATGAATAGGATAATAATTAGAATATTTTTATTCTATAAATTTTTTTAAATTGTTAATAAAATTTGTGTAATAGTGTAAAATTTTTGTAAAACGTCACACAGTGGGAAGAAGCTTATTGTTTTGGACAGAATTCAGCTAATAGGTTTTATATCTTATAAGAGATTTCTTACCCATGTTGTTTAATTGTACATTTCTTCTTGTACTGCGAGTTTGGCTTATATGAGAATCTGTCAGTGATTCATTATATTTTTTCAAATCTTTGTACCAATTTTTAGGTGGTGTTCCCTCTGCTAAAATTGACTCTGGAGTAAGTTCGCTTAATGATCCTGTTTGAGTGACATCTAAGGATCGTTTAAATGTTCCCATTCGAGTATAAAATACAGGATCGTCTAAAATTTTCCACAAAATTATTTTTAAATCAATTACAATAAAAACCTATTTATATAGGTTAAATAATGTCAACAAAAGTGATTTTAATTTGTAACTATATTTTAAAAATAATAACCAGTAAACTTGAGATAATTTTGACTCTTTCCAACGATTATAAAATATCTAAGAAAAACATTAAAAATAATATAAATTTCTTCCAAGCAGAATTTTAACTTAAAAAATGAAATACTTCCCGCCTGCTATATATTATTTACAAAATGTAACTTACTTGTATTAGATACATTTGAATTTGCACTAAGATTAGCCGTTGTGTTAGAGCTTAATCTACCTATTGTAGAATAACGTTTAAAGTTTGCACTTTTTCTTTTAGACATTTTGTCACTAATTAGTAAAATAAAAAAGATAAATAAATACTTAAAACGACAGTTTAACGTTTTTGTTTGACTGCTCTTAAAACTCTACATATACACACGGTGAAAACCGACTCATACGCAGTTAGGTTTAAGATGGGTAAGTCGATTCAAATTGAAGTGGAACGTCCCAAATATTGCAACAAAGCATGATATAGAAAAGGATAGAGATAGATTTGTCCTTTTCTATCTTAAAGGTGCAATCGCATGTGAGTTTCTGGTTAACTTATAACGCACATGTTTCTTTTTATTTTCAAACTAAAAATTCTAAATATATCTAAAATTTGACATTTTTAAATGAACTATGTGTAGAAATAACGTAAGAGTAAGACTTACCAGAATTCGAGAGTCAATCGAAGAATTTTCATTAGTTGAACACATTATGTTAAATTAATCAACAAAATAAGTAAAAATGATGCGTTGTGTATTTATATATAGAAATTAATACAATTGACACAGTCGTAGTATTCATTTACAAACATTTCAATGTTTTGAATAGGTTAGACACATGACAGAAAAAAGTGACGATCTCCACACCGCTGCTAGTGCTTGTAGTCAGGGATGGGATGCGTACGTAACATACTTTATGTAAAGTGAAACGTCCGTTATGTGACACTTTGATAAAGGGAGATACGTATAGCTTAAGCTTCTTTCACATTTAAAAATGGTGTAACACGCAGGAATATGAAACTATATAATAGTCCGTCTACAATCTCGCTGACACAAAACTGAATGATCAGGAATATGATTTTGTAGATGGAGCAGTGTAGGAACAACCAACGGTTGGTTTAAAGGTGTTTTCACAACTCAATTAGTATAAACATTTTAAATAGTTCACTTATTAAGAATGTTAATTGTTTATACCAATTCTTTAACTTCACTATAGTTTTATTGATTGAGTCCGAATCTCATTAAAATCCTAAAGGATTAACTTGTTGAGAGGAATTAAATATAAAAACAAAACACAATTAAATTTCATATAAAATCACTAATTGTTTTATTCAGTAATTAACTGAATCTGAGTTCTATTAAATTAAATCTTTCTAAGATTCTCTCAAGACATTTCACTACGCAATATTAACTTTAGAATATTATTTGCTACGAAAACCGTGAATTATCAAGAATCTTCTTCTACTTCGTCTTCTACTCTCTCTCACTCTCTTCTCTCTGAATTCTGCTCTCGGTCCTCATTCTTTTATAGGAGTATTCCTACTCTTTTCCCGATCTTGGGTCTATGATCCCAGCCAATCCTGTTTCAGAAAAATGATTCACTCGAAATAATGCCACCAATGAGAGTCAAGTTCTTGGTTTTGATCTGTCCTATTTTTCTCCTCTATTTTGATCTTAGATGCAGGTGTGCTTGCAGGTGTCCATAAAACGCAGTTTTTGTACTAAAATACGCATTATGAGTCACGGTCTTGTTTGCGTATTTTAAAGAGTGTCCTTGACATTTACAAACGGTCATTTACGGCATGAGTCATACATAACCTTCTACCTCTGACCTTGGAATATGCAGGTGTTCTTGAGATGACTCATCTAGCCAAAGTAATTCCTTAAATCTAACAGTAGTTTTTGACCTTGTATTTATTGATCGTAAAAAGAAAGAATTTCATTTTGACAAATTTTAACCCTTCTATCAAAGTTTGATCAAATAATAATTAATTATTTACAAATTAAAAATGTTTAAAAGGAAGAACTCAGATTCATTGTAAAAGGACCTTAATTACATTATTTCTTATGTCCTTTTAACGTCTGCAGCCGATTTGTAAATAGGTACTCGCATTCGCCTGAACAACCTTTCAGAGGATAGGGGAAACTGCAGAAAACCCTTCCAAAGTACCTCTTAAATCTTATCATTTCCTTATCATTATTTTTATCTCTCTCTCTTTCTCATGTCTCTTAATATATATATACAGATACACACATATACACATACTCATTTTATCGAATTTCATACTAACTCACATATATACATATACACAAACATATCCATAAACATATTCTTATACATATACTATACATATATACTTTTATTCTTATCTAGTCAATTCGCTTTTCCTTCCCTTTTCTCTCTCTCTCTCTTTTTCTCTCAATTGGGAACTAATAACTATGTCTTAGTGTTTAAATAAATAAAATGAAATATTATTATAATTATTTATTAAGATAAAATACGTCAAGTTACCCAACCCTGATGGTTGGTAACAGCACAGCGTTACATTCCCCCCCTTATTCAAAAATTTTGATTTCCAATCAAAATTTTTATTACTCAAAACACAAAAAAAAACTGATTATTCACATATATATAGTGCCCCCTTTTTTTTCTATTAGGGTTTGTATGTAATCAACTGAAATTTTTTTTTTTTTTTTTATTTAAAAATATATTATGATTAAATACAATTATCAAATGGTTGTTTTCTTTTTTTTTTTAAATAGGCATTCTAATTATTAACCTATATCACAAGATGAGCGATTTAAAATGAGAATATATATATATATCGCCAATTACCAAAAAAAAAATTATATTGATTATATTAATTGAGATCATCTGAATCACGCGAATGTCATGTGACCGATTCAAAATAAGACGTATATATCGCATTTGTAACTGAACGAGCAGAAAAACAATATCAATTACAACTCTTTTAGTTTAATTATGAACAGAGTTTAGTAAACACTATTATAAAATGGTTAATATATATTAAATTCACAAATTCCAACTGGAATTTTAACAAACTGTTAAAAATTCGTATATAAATAAACACTAAATTGTACGAAAATTCACATTCGATAACTTTTGTTCGAAGTACGAAATCTCATGTAAAAAAAAATAAAAATATTAATCATATATAAGAAAAAAAAGGTAAATAAAAAATAATCTTTAATAAATTAAAGAGTTTTTTTTTTTAAACTGAGGATAAGAAATCCATAACATCATAAGGTCTTCGCTGAAAGTGCTGCCAATTCTCGGCGTATTTTACTCGGCAATGAACACATAATTCGGAGTTTACAACAGCTTTTGGTATTGCTTTTCGACAATTATCGCAATAGAAATGTTTTAATAATGGTGCGTTAATCATTTCTGGTGTGCGCATTTGGTGGTAAATATAACGACTATAAGGAGGAACATAATCAGCAGTTTGGCCTTCCCTCTCTTGCCAACGCCGTACCTGCCGAATCATACTTGTCGAAAAAATTGCGCAATCTCGGCAAACTTTATCCGATCCTGATTTGTAATAAATAAAACTTTCGTGGTAATAGTCTCTAAATCCGGCCCAAAAAAGATTATCAAAATAAGGAATTAAGGTCATGTCCTTTGCCCTTATTATCTCCGCAGCTTTTCTTTCGTCATTTGGAACCTATAATATATTATATAAATTTCAAAGAAAATCCTTATTTATGCACGTATAAATGAACATAAACATAAATGCCAAACACCCTGTACATATGCACATACCCTCATCAACATTTTTTTTTTATAAGATTTGAGTGAAATTAATTTCATTAAGAAAAAGAAAATCATTTGCGACAAGTATGAAGAAAATAAAAGAAAACTTTTCAACCCCAAGATTCAACTAAATATCAAAAACAAACTTTGAAATAAATGAGAATTAATATCTTTTGCGAATACAAGGAAAGTGTCATCATTGACAACAAAACCTAATGTATGCGTAATTATATAATATATTTGGAATTTTATCAAAATTGTTTCACTCACTAAAAAAAATAATAAAAAAGGTTAAAAGACTAAATAATCATTAAAAAAAAATATGAAAACATTTAAACTTTAACACTGATAATTAATAGTAAACACTCTTTTATTTAATATTTTAAATTTATGTACGTTACTCTTCAACATATATATATATATATACACATATACATATATACATACATATTTGTCTGTTTATTAATTGAATTTATTTTCGTAAAATGTTCATAATTATACACATAACACTATTCAGTTTGTATACACACATACATAAACAGATGTACATACGTATTTTCTTCCCTTTTTTTATACTTACATAGGTCGTATTATTCGAAATGACTCTAAAACTCCAAGGCGGATAAAAGAAACAATCAAAATGCCACAATGCGGATCCGAAATTCTAAAGGTTGGAGATGAGACAATAATATAAATAATCACTCGCCACAACTGTTCAAATTTAACAAATAAACAACATATATTAACAATAGATTCTTACCCGTCTGAAAGTGCCGTCAGGTCGGATATTATTTTTTACACTAAAATTCGACATTCCAATGATATTCAATAACAAAAAGTGAATAGGAATATAGCCGTAATTTAATAAACAGATTATATGTCTCGCTAAAAATAAGCACAAAACAATTCTGACTAATTGCAATATACTTAGTGAAATAATCTCAACGGCTAATACGGACAATGATTATAATAAATAGATTTTATTCATCAGCTAACTATGGACGTATGCCAAACGATTATGTTTCAAACATGAACTAACATACCAAGGTGATTTCAAAATTGTAGGGCGGTATTCATAGTCGATACTCATTTCTTAAGCAGCGACTTAAGCTGACACCTAGATTCATAGTCGTGCATTGTGGATTGACTTAAGTCGCAACTTAAGCATTTGCTTAAAGAAGTAAATGCTTTGATTTTGAGATGCATAGTCCCATCTTAAGAATGCCAAGTATTCATAGTCAAATAGGATTTTCTTATTTGACATTACCGGTGAACTTATTTGAACGAATTGAGGTTATGATTTAAAGTCAACGTTTTAGTTGACTTAAGCAATAACTTATTAGTGTATTTATAGTGAAAAAAGTGTTAACAATGGATATAATGCATTATTTAAGAGACATTGAGGATGATATTGATAATGAAGATGGTCCAAACAATATAAGACGTGCAAAACGATACATTCGAGATGCGGAAAATTCTTTTGAAATAGATGAGTGAGAGTTTCAGAGACGTTATCGTTTTCACTCCACGCAGCCTCCTTAGCTTTCAAGGAACAATCACTTTTGCGATTTTCAATAACATGGGCAAAAATTTTGATAGTTTGCAGGAAAAGTTTTCTTTATCCGTATTGGTGTAATGCTTTTTAGACATTTTATTACTACAAAAAGTTTCATTAATTAGTATTAAAATTTAGTATTATTTATAATAATTTAATTATTTATTGTTTACAAATTTTATATTCCATTATATTTTTATTTTAATATATAATTTAAGGGAGTGAGAGTAGCAGATTTATATTTGGATACATTTATTATTTCTACAAGAAAAAAGAATTTATGTATGAAAGTAGTTATTTTATGTTTATAAACAATTAAAATTTTTTAGCGTACAGCACTTTTTTAAAAACGAGAGTATATAAGATAAGATATAAAAAAAATTACCAGTCTTTTTAATTTGAAAAAGAAAAAATAAATTGTGTTCTACAAATTGTACGCCTAATTTTAAAAATATTAATGTTAATATATTGATCATTATTTTGAATATTTCACTATTATGTATCATTATTTATCAAATTTTAAATATATTTCATTCGTTGATTATTAAAAATTTTTACTTTTAAACAACATTAAATATATTCACAGGTTTATATTTTTGAATTTTGTTTTATTACTGTTTTTTATTACAAACATTTAATAAGAAAAATATTTTACAAATTTACTTTTTTCAAATGATTAAACAAAACAATTTTATAAATAACATTAAAAACGCTGAAACGAAAAACTCAAATTGAATACAACGCAAGTATAAATATTCCTTGGCGCATTGAGGCGAATTTTCAAAACCATTTCTTATTGGTGGATTCAAAAGAATATTGACGGAAAAATCCGATCGTTCAATAAGATCATCTTAAGCATTTGCTTGGTCAAGAAATTCTTAAGCTGCATTTCCTTTACCAAGCAATTGCTTATTTTTGACTATGAATATATATGGTCTTAAGCTCGACTCATTCGAATAAGACCGTCTTGATCAAGCAACTCTTAAGTCCTTGCTTAAGTCGGAACTATGAATACCGCCCGTAGTGTGAGAACTAAAGGTAAATCCATATGTGTATTAAATGCATAGGACGTCTGAAATGTGACTCCATAATTTTAAGGTCGTTCGTCAATACTACTTCAAATGCTATTCTTACTCGAAGTACATGAGTAAGAAAAGAACTGATTAAACAGGTTTTTTTTCTTTTAATTGTAGATATTAAAACAAAAGAAATATTAATAGCTCTGAATTTCCTATAACATTTTTGAATAATAATAATAATAAATTGAATGTATGGAACTCAATATCGCGACACACACCTAACCCTATATTAATTCTACATCTTTAAGGTTGTTCTACAATGACATTTCTGAATTGAAAGTCACATGTAATTAGTCAACTTATTATTAAAATCTTATTACATTCTAAGAAATGCGTGTTTAACGCGATTTACATGAACTATTTTTCTTTCGTCATAGTTAATTTCAATTTCTATGTTAAATTCATTTATGACTCTAGCAATTTTAAATGGTCCAATATAATGATCTTCAAATTTATTTTCTCTGGATTCTTTTATTAAGTAAACGTACTCTCCTGCTTCAAATCTTTGTTCATTTAATTTTTGGTCGTAATATTTCTTACATCTTTGCTTTGCCGCTAATAATTTGGCAACTACTGTTTTTTCTGTTTCAGATATTCTTTTTAGTAGTTCATTAACATAACAGGCATAAGTCATCGGTATTTGTTTTTCAGAGAATTCAGATGGAATTCTAGCCTTTTTACCAAAAATCATTTCATGCGGTGTAACGCCAGTTGATTCGTGAACAGAAGTGTTAAAGGAAAATATTGAAGATTGTAACCATAAATCCCAATTATCTTTTTCGCAATAATGCCTAAGGTATTCAATAAACGTATGATGGCTCCTTTCTAATGCTCCCAATGATTGTGGATGATAGGCGGTTGATTTATATTGTTTAATCTTAAATAATTTCGCGATATTTTCCATTAATTCACTCATGAACTGACTTCCCTGATCAGTTTGTATGGATTCTGGACAACCAAATACACAAATAAAATTTTCTACAAAAGCTATTGCAATTGAAGGAGTATCTACACTGGATAATGGAATTGCACCTGAATATTTACTTAAGCAATCTTGCCAAGTCAATATATATCTGTTTCCTAATTTTGTTCTTGGTAGAGGTCCAACAATATCCATTTGTATTTTTTCGAAATTTCGAATTGGTGTATCCGTTATTTTCATAGGTTGTCTAGTTTTTACTCTTACTAATTTTTTTCTTTGACAGGATTCACATGTTTTGATGTAATTTTGAATATCTTTTCTCATTCCTGTCCAAAAATATCTTTCCTTTATTCGTTCAAGGGTTTTGGTTTCCCCTTTATGTCCTCCTGTAACACTATCATGACATTCCTCTATTATTGAAATTCTGTCTTCTTCTTTAGGAATCTCAATTTCCCCTGTACAAACGGTAATTTTAAAACCCTCATTTTGAAAATGATCTCTTAATACTTTTTCAATATTACTCCATAAAATTTTATCAAATCCATTTCCTTCTCTTGATAAACTAAATTTTTTAAGCCCATCGTGAACTAATGCGTTTTTTAAAGTTTCTATTGTAAATTCATATCTTTCCATAGTAAATCTATCATTAAATAACTCTTTAATAAATAAATGAAAAATATAATGATTACCATTATTTGTTCTTACAACCTGGCCCAATTTTGGTTTTAAATTTGACAAATTTTGTGAATCAAACAATCCTAAATTTAACAATTCTATACTTTGCTGATTTTTAACTACACAATCACAACTCATGAAATTTAAAATATGATCCTCACGCATCCATAATCTTTCTTTTGACTTTTGAATTAGTTCATCTGTATCATTAATAACTTCAACTACCCCATCATCATTACCAATTAATATATGCGCTTCTCTCTTGAAGCCCTTATTTATCTTGAAAACTTCCTTTTTCTTAGTTTCCAAAATCATACTACCATCCGATTCATCTGAATCATCATAGTCTACAATCTTTGGATTCCTTGATAAAATTATATTTTCTGTTTTTATGCATAACCATGGATTTTCTTTTTCAACATCAACCTTGTTCTCTTTACGCGAACAAGTACATTCATCATTTGGGTACCCAATATTACCACACAAATTTCCGTGTGCACTACCAAAAACACATATATTGACAAATCCGTCGGAATTCCCAGGGCGAACTTGATCAAGGTTCACCCCGCATTGCCCCCCGCAACATTTGTCAACAAATACACAATCCTCAACGAGTCCGTCGGAATGCCTAGGATGAACCCGATCTAGCGGGTCCAACCCAGTTTGCCCCCCGCAACACTCGTCGAGCTCAAAACCTTTATATCCCATAAAAAGTCTTTCTATAGGATATTCATCATATATCATATATGGAGAATACTCCTCTCCTTGGTTCTCACGAACCTTATCAAATCTTTTTGTTACAAGGACTATATTTTCAGAAATAGGATTTCGAGAGAGAGCATCAGCATTAGCATTTACCCTTCCCGGTCTATAAACAATTTCATAATCAAATTCTTCTAACTTTATTTTCCATCTCGCTAATCTTGAACTGATAGTCGGATCTTTCAACTGATATAACCAAATTAACGCCTTATGATCCGTTACTATTTTAAACTTCATTCCATAAAGATATGGTCGAAAATGTTTTACCGCAAACACAATTGCTAATAATTCTTTTTCTGTAGTAGTATAATGTAATTCTGCCCCACTCAAGGTTCTGGATGCGTAAGAGATCGGTAAATCTTTCCCAATTTCTCCTTGGCTTAAAACAGCACCAATAGCATAATCTGAAGCGTCGGTAGTCACAATAAACTGTTTACTGAAGTCTGGGTACTGCAATAAAGGTTGCGTACACAGCTTCTGTTTCAGCTCATTAAATGCTACTTCTACTTCAGAATCCCAATTAAAATTACTCTTTTTCTTTAATAAATTTGTTAAAGGTTTCGCAATTTTAGAAAAATTCTGAATAAAACGCCTATAATACCCAGCTAATCCAAGAAATTGTTTAACATTCTTTCTGTTCTTTGGTTGTGGAAATTTTTGTACTGCTTCTAATTTTGAAGGATCTGGTTTTACCCCTTCTTCCGAAATTACATGACCCAAATAACCTATTTCTTTACACAAAAACTTACATTTATCTGGTTGTAAAACCAATCCAGCTGTTTTTAATCTACCTAATAATTTTTCAAATTTTTCCTTGTGTTCTTTTAATGAATTTGCATATATCACTATATCGTCCATATAAACAAATAATTCTATCCCTTGCATTCCTGATAATACTCTATCCATCAACCTTTGAAAGGTTGAAGGGCTATTTTTTAACCCAAAGGGCATTCTGTTAAATTCATAGTGTCCGAATGGTGTCGAAAAGGCAGTTTTATGTCTATCCTTAGGTACAACTTCTACTTGATGAAATCCTTGAGCTAGATCCAATATAGTAAAATATTTAGCACCTCCAAGCTGATCTAAAATATCTGTAATATTAGGTAGTGGATATGAGTCGGATACTGTCTTCTCATTTAATTTTCGATAGTCAATCACCATACGCCAACGTTTATTACCTTGGGAGTCTGCTTTCTTTGGAACTATCCACACTGGTGAGTTGTAACCAGATTTAGATAATGATATTGATTTATTCTTTAGTAAATCATTTGTTTGGTTTTTAATTTCTTCTTTGTGAACAGGTGGGTACCGTGGATATTTACTATTTACAGGATTATCGTCCGTCGTTTCTATAGTATGTTGAATTTCGTTTGTACATCCTAATTTATCACCTGGGATATGAAACTGATGTGAATAGTTTTTTATAGACATGAATAAATATTCTTGTTCCTGCTTATTTAAATGTTTAATTTCTAGCAGTTCTTTTAATTTGTTAATTCTCTCTGCTTCTAAATCGGTTTGCTTTGATATTTTCATTCCTGATTCCTGTTCCGTATATTCTAATAACTCTACTGGAGGTATTGACAATTCTACTTCCTGATTAGTGGTATTGATGACAAATACTTGTGCCATTCCTTCTTTTACAGAAACTAATGCTTCTCCCAAATATATTCCAGGTCCTGTCGATATTAACGGTAAATATCCGGTTTTTAAGTCATTATTTTTTACAGGTAATTCAATTAATTGTTTTGTTCGTCTTTTTACTTTAAATGTTCTTCCCTTATTTATAGTTAATATTGGGAATTTTCCAACATCATGAATTAAAGTTTTCTCTTTTAAGTCTATAGTAGCATTCTGTAAGAAAGGCATTCCTATTAGTCCATCGCATTTAATAGGAAATACATTTGGTACAACTTGAAAAATCTGGATTTCATTTTTAATTAGTATTTCTACTGAACCGATTGTAATTATTCCGTTACTGCCTATTCCAAATAATTGACATCTATCCTTTTTATTTATTATTAAATGTGGCTTTAAGGCCTTAACTTTTATTAAATTCAGTTCGGCACCTGTATCCACTACTAAAGTTATTTTTTCGTTTTCAAAGTTCTCATTACATATTTCTACTTCTGGCGATTTTACATTATCTTTATGTGGTGCCATTAATATTATTCGCTTATTAGGCGCTTGTTCGTCCCTGATAGACTCAAAATCGCACCCCCATGTTGAGTCTACTATGTGTTTTTTGGATCATCTTCATCCTTAATTTTCTGGCTTCTTTCTACTTCCTTCTGCCGCGCGAAACAATTTTCGTATTTATGCCCTGGTCGTTTGCAATAACCACACATTCCCCAACATTTTTCAGCCGTATGCCCCGTCATTTTGCACTTTGTGCACTGTCTCTCCTCGGATTTATTATTTTGAAATTCAGGACAATGGATTTTATGATGTCCTTCCTTGCCACAATTATAACAATTAATTATTTTTCTACAATTCTCTTTAACATGACCCGGTTTACTACAATTAAAACAAAATTTTGAATTGCTACAATCTTTTCTAACATGACCTTCTTTACCGCATTTATAACACTGAATAGATTTATCATATTCTTTTGGTTCCCTTTTTATAAATTTACTTCCAGAATTCGCATTCTTATTTTTATCCTGCTTACTATCTTGATGAGATCGTTTTTTATTATTTATTGATTCTTTTTCTATAAATCTAACTCGCGGATGTTCCTTAAATCTTTCGTTATATTGCAATTTTGAGTATTTTTCACCTGCATTATTATTTTCCGTTAAATCTTCTAAACCTTTAACATATTCTCTTTTTAAAGATTTTGTAAAGTTTAACTCCCACTCTGCTTCTCTAGCTAATTTTACTGCTTCAAGAAGATCTACAGGACGTCCTAATCTTACCCGTAAAGATAATTCCGTTTTTAATCCTAACAAAAAACTTTCTCTTGCAGTCTGTGTAACTGCTTTTATCATCCCCAGTGCAATCTCAGGAAGATTTCCATCATTAATTGCTTCAATAATTTGATTTAATAATGTATTTACGCGCTCGCTATACTCGGTTACTGACTCATTTATTTGCTGTGCAACGGTTGCCAACATTGAATTTAACTGACCCAAATTTTTGTGCTGCGTATAGTTTAATTTCAAAAATTTTAACAAATCATTTAAATTATTAATGTCTTGGTTTTGTAAACAACTATTTGCATTATTTACTATTCGAGATCTGATAACTAAAAATAAATTAAATCGTTCATTTGGAGAAACTGAGTTTTCAACAGATCGACAAATCTTTATAAATTGTGAAATTGGCATATTACGCCCGTCAAACTCTTTAGGTAAAATTTCAAGTGCATAACGAAATGGTATGTATTCTCCTTTCCTTTCTTTATCATTAATCATCATTGATTCCCTATCGATATTTATAACAGTCTCTACATTAGTCACATCCCAATTATTAAATTTTGTAACTCTACTGCTATCGATGGCAGAATCACCGAGATCACTATTTGAACTTATCTCAATATTCTCCATCTTGTAAAAATGTTCTCTATTTTAAATTAATAGAACATATATATATATATATTTTTTTTTTAAACAGAAATGAACTGAGCACTAAGACTTTTTCTTAAAACAATACAGTTTGCTTTTCTTTAAAAAAAATCGAGAGAGAGAAATCACAAAAACGAATTGACTTACCCATCGGTGTTCTTTGTCTTGATTCTAACACTTTACAAAAAAAAATGATTTTACTAGGTTTTCCCAAAAACCTTTTTCCCCTTTTTTTCACTTCACTTTACACTCTGTTCCTTATTAATTCTTGTGTCTTTGTTCTTTTCTGATGATCTGTCCTCCTCCTTCTTGGCTGATCCTCCTTGTCCTAGAGACGCCCTTTACTCAGCTACTGGTAATATTCGGATTCTCCTAATGATTATTTTTTTGCTAATTTCCATATAGATTACTTTATATGTATAATCGACTGCAGGTTCAGCGAAATGTTCTTGGAAATGTATGACATTTTCTTCTTTATTGCCAAATGACATTTCCTTTCTTGTCCTCCCTTTTTTTTTGAACAAAAAATTTTGAATTTTTAAACAAAATTCTCTCAGCAAGTTGAGAAATATCCCACCGCTGTCACCAAAATTATTCCTGTAACACGCAGGAATATGAAACTATATAATAGTCCGTCTACAATCTCGCTGACACAAAACTGAATGATCAGGAATATGATTTTGTAGATGGAGCAGTGTAGGAACAACCAACGGTTGGTTTAAAGGTGTTTTCACAACTCAATTAGTATAAACATTTTAAATAGTTCACTTATTAAGAATGTTAATTGTTTATACCAATTCTTTAACTTCACTATAGTTTTATTGATTGAGTCCGAATCTCATTAAAATCCTAAAGGATTAACTTGTTGAGAGGAATTAAATATAAAAACAAAACACAATTAAATTTCATATAAAATCACTAATTGTTTTATTCAGTAATTAACTGAATCTGAGTTCTATTAAATTAAATCTTTCTAAGATTCTCTCAAGACATTTCACTACGCAATATTAACTTTAGAATATTATTTGCTACGAAAACCGTGAATTATCAAGAATCTTCTTCTACTTCGTCTTCTACTCTCTCTCACTCTCTTCTCTCTGAATTCTGCTCTCGGTCCTCATTCTTTTATAGGAGTATTCCTACTCTTTTCCCGATCTTGGGTCTATGATCCCAGCCAATCCTGTTTCAGAAAAATGATTCACTCGAAATAATGCCACCAATGAGAGTCAAGTTCTTGGTTTTGATCTGTCCTATTTTTCTCCTCTATTTTGATCTTAGATGCAGGTGTGCTTGCAGGTGTCCATAAAACGCAGTTTTTGTACTAAAATACGCATTATGAGTCACGGTCTTGTTTGCGTATTTTAAAGAGTGTCCTTGACATTTACAAACGGTCATTTACGGCATGAGTCATACATAACCTTCTACCTCTGACCTTGGAATATGCAGGTGTTCTTGAGATGACTCATCTAGCCAAAGTAATTCCTTAAATCTAACAGTAGTTTTTGACCTTGTATTTATTGATCGTAAAAAGAAAGAATTTCATTTTGACAAATTTTAACCCTTCTATCAAAGTTTGATCAAATAATAATTAATTATTTACAAATTAAAAATGTTTAAAAGGAAGAACTCAGATTCATTGTAAAAGGACCTTAATTACATTATTTCTTATGTCCTTTTAACGTCTGCAGCCGATTTGTAAATAGGTACTCGCATTCGCCTGAACAACCTTTCAGAGGATAGGGGAAACTGCAGAAAACCCTTCCAAAGTACCTCTTAAATCTTATCATTTCCTTATCATTATTTTTATCTCTCTCTCTTTCTCATGTCTCTTAATATATATATACAGATACACACATATACACATACTCATTTTATCGAATTTCATACTAACTCACATATATACATATACACAAACATATCCATAAACATATTCTTATACATATACTATACATATATACTTTTATTCTTATCTAGTCAATTCGCTTTTCCTTCCCTTTTCTCTCTCTCTCTCTTTTTCTCTCAATTGGGAACTAATAACTATGTCTTAGTGTTTAAATAAATAAAATGAAATATTATTATAATTATTTATTAAGATAAAATACGTCAAGTTACCCAACCCTGATGGTTGGTAACAGCACAGCGTTACAATGGCGGCAAATGTATTTACAATGAAAAGATGGATGAACAGTACGTTATGTCCATTGTAGAAATAACATAATGCCGGCCGCTATCATTATGTATGTCTATGTAACAAAAGTTGACCGAATATAAATTAATATAAAATATTGAGTGCAAACAATTTTAATAAATTAAAATTAACAAAAAAACGCATTTATTTTAAAGTTCAAACAATAAAAAAGAAATTTCAAGAAAGGAAAGTAAATTGATTGTGTCGTCAAGTTGCATAAAAGCGGAACACCGGAATTGGAATTACAGACATCATGGCTGAAATTGTGAACATGTTGAGTGCTAACTATAGCGCGCGATCAGAATTTTCAGTAATTTAATAACTAAATTTTGTTCATTGTGCTTTTTTTTACGAATTTTGTATGTTTCACATATTTCTTATACATTTTTTAACAATAAGTTGTTTGAAATAAATACGAAGATATCATGTCTGAAACAAATGAAATAGTGGAGAAGCTTCCACCAGAGACACCACTGCCAAAGCCATTAGGTGAGAAGAAATTAACCGCTGATGTCTCTGTGAATGAATCAAAAAAAGATTCTGACATTTCAATGCTAGAAGATGAGGAAATGCCAACATATAGCACCATTTCCAGTTCAACAAAGCCTAATAATTCAGTTACAAATTACAATCAAAGAAATGTTCCTATGGAAAAAAGTCGCTCTCAAAGTCCAGAACCAAGTGAGGAACAGGATAACGAGGATAATGAAAGTGTATACGTCGTTTCATCTACTCCAGATACTGATCGCAATTTTGATGATATTGATGATGAAGAAGAGGAAGGAGATTATGATTCAGAAGGTATTGAAAAATTAGATAGTTTTTAATATTATTTTTCCTTAAATATAAATTGAAGTTTATTATATTGAGTAAAAAGTAATTTTCTTCAAAAAATAAAATTAATTTACAGAAATGAATGATGAGGAGGAGGATGATGAAGATGATGATGACGAGGATGGCCGTGAAGAATATTGTCGAAAGCGTTTCGAAAGAGAATCGGATGATTCTGATCAAGATCGATTTGAAAGAGCTTCAGATGATTTTGTACTTCGTCATAATAATAGTTTAAAACAATATTATAAAGAGAGAAGTCTATCTCTACAAGATTTAACAACAGCAGATGTTCGTTATAATCGAAGGCAAAACTTTTCACGTCATCATCAATATTATGCCGATCAACCTGTATTCAAACCAAATGTTTACAGTCCCTATGCTCTTAATTCAAAACCATATCAAGCGATTGATAGATATGAAAATAATGAAAGTAAAGTCAAGCGTTATATTCAAAATATAAAAGAACAGGGAAGACTAGCTAATGTTCAAAATCATGCTAATATTAGAGGTAAACTATCACTTTTTTTGTTAATTATACATTTACCTATTTTGATCATTATTGAATCTGTTTTCTTTTTTAGATTTCAAGGAAAATAATACCAAACAAATTGCTACAGGTGGAAAACAAATAAAGGAATATGCTGAAAATGTTATAAAAAAATTAGAACAAGATGAACTTTGCGAAAATCAAGTTTCAACATATGCTACATTAGAGCGTGTGGAAAATCCAGAGGAACAATCTTTAAAATTACCCACAAAAAGTGACTCAACTGATATGCATATTCCTATGGAAGTTGATAATTCTCAGATAAACACAAAATGCAATAAGTATAAAAAAATTAATGGAATCATTGAATTTGATGAAGAGTCTGAAATTACTTGTACACCAATTCTCAAAGAAGAACTAACTATAAATCAAACAAGTGAACAAATAAATGGTACTGAACTTACAAAAAATGTTATTAATCTCAGAACATTAAGTTATGAAGAATATATGCGAGGTGCTTCTCAAGTCGATGAAGAAGATGAAGTTTATGTTGATGACGGTAGACGTCATGATGATCATGAAGATGACGATGAAGATAGTGGAAATAATGATGATGATGATGTCGAGGAAGATGATGATTCAGAGATAAAATCAACAGAAATTTGTTTAATATCACCCGAGAAAACTCCATCCGATACATTAAATGTAAAACAAACTTATACTAATGCCACCGATTCGATAAAAGTAACAAATGTTAAATTAAATTTTAACGATATGAAATGTGATGAAAAATACAAAGATAAAAATCACATTAAAATGATAAATCAATCAACAGAAACAAAAGCAGAAAATGTCGAATTGAAAAAATTACAAACAACTCTCACCGAAAGAAATATACAATTTGAAAATTTAAAAATTGCTTATCAAAAAACATTACAGGAAAATTTCACCATGAAACAAGAAATTGATAATTTAAAGAAAACTGTAAAAAAATACGAAGAATATAAAAGTCGAGTAACAAAATCCACTTCTGTGCAAACTGAAAAATGTGAAAATGAAAATTCAGAGAAAATTAACGATAGAAATAAACTATCAAATAGTGATACTAAAAGTCAATGGTCAGAAAGTGGTTTCAGTCCATCAATTTCAAATGATATACCAAAAATTATAAATACCGATGAGAGTAAAAGTGTATTTGAAAAAACAAAAAATCCACCACTTTCCCGTGCTTTTATTACTTCGTCACGTATTCTTCAAACACTTTCAAATATAACTAGAAAAATATCGACTAATTTAGATCAGAAAAATCAAGTATCATTTTCCGAAGATCCATCATCATCTGGAACACCAATAAATTCAAAGAAACGCAAAGCAACTGAAATGCTTGGTGAACAACCATTTAAAATACCTCATACTTCTGGTTCGGTACGAAAGAAAATAAATCAAGATTCACAAATGAATGGAATATCCCCCGAAAATGAAAATTATACAGAGAATAGAAATAATTCTGAAGGAGAGAAAAAAGAGGATGAAATAGAAGACGAAGAAAAAGAAGACGACACGACGAAAAATGATTTAGGCGAAAATTTGAAGTACTACGTTTATCACGATGAGGAGAACAGTAAAGAACGTAGTTTTCTTATTCAAGCAGAAGAAACTGGAAAAATTCCAAATAAAGGAAGTGTACGCGAATGTGGACCATATCTTTTGGGAAATATGGAAGTTCGAATGACTGAAGTCAATGGCACAATTAACATCTGGGGCAAAGAGGTATAAAATTTCATTTCTAATTCTAATTCGATTTAAACAAAAATTTAATTTAATAAAAAAATAAATTTAATAAAAAAATTCTTTTCAGATTAATGTCGATTCGACAGAAGAGGAATTAAATTCAACTGAAAAATCAACTGATAAATCAGCTGATCTAAAATCAAGTTTTTGCTGGCAAAAAACACCACAGACAAATCTATTAAATAGGAGTTATACATCATCAACAAACAAAAAATTAAAATCACAGTCACGTTTTAACGATTCAAATATTTCTAAATATTCCTATTTCTCTGATAATAATAGTATTCCAAAATATTCACCTGATATTTTTCATCATCGAAGATATTCAATTGATAACAATTATAATTCTCGTCCACAACGATTATCATGGTCTGGTTGTAAACATTTAATGGAAGAACAAAAACATGTCTATCATTCGCAACACAATGATTTAGATTGTACACGATGTAGTTGTAATAATCAACATAATCATCATCATCATCATCATCGTGTAAAAAAATGTGAATGTCATTCATGCAACAGAATACAAGGATGCAACAGTGATAATTATCGTAGACATTCCTTTTCTGGTGATTTAAATAAATTTCCCATGGATAATCAATGTTTAAATCATCATTGTTTAAAATCAGAGAACGATGATGTTTTCAAAAATAAATTCGATCATTGTCAATCTAATGACAAGGAGGAGAATTGTCATCATTTTTCAAGACAATGTCACTCATCAAAAGAAATTACACATTCCTGTAATAATAAAAATAATCCCATTCATTCCGAATGCAGAGGTAATAATTGTTGTCGAAATTCCATCAATCAAAATGATGATGATAATGATGATGATGATTTTATCTCTGCTCAACAAACACTTGAACAAATTGAGGTAATTATTTTACATGTTTTTCTATTGTAATGAAAAAAAACACCTTTATTCGATTTTTAATTATTTTTTTTCCCCAGGTTCAAAAAAAACAACTCAGCGGTAAAAAAGTACGAACACTTTTAATGGATTTATTAAAAGGATGTGGAGATTTTCGAACTCCAAATACGGGAAAAATCAATAAACAACCAAACACTGCTGGTCGTGATTTTAATAAACCAGAGATTATTGTCACTCCATGTACACCACGAGCTTCCTATTCAAATCAATCACAGTCGATGGAAAAGTAAGTTCCTAAATATTCAAGATTACCCAAAAAAAGACATTTTTCGGTAATTTCGCGGTCTCTATTTTTTTAAAGAAACAGGTGTTGTGACACTTGCTCACGTCGAACTGAAGTGACAGCTGAAATTGAAGCCCAATTAGAATTTTTTCGTATTGAAATGGAAAGAGTACGCTCGCGTTCTGATGCTCTACTGGATAAGCTCAACATGCTGAAGTCCACAGATAATTAAAAAAAAATCGATTTTTCTGTTAACGTGCATTTTTTTATGTATATAAAACGCTTTCATTTTTTTTATGCAAAAAAGTAAATTTAATTTCTTTTTAGTTTCTATTTGCGTTTATTGCAATGGTATGTAGTAAACACTGGTGAATTTATTAATAAAGCGTTCACATGTCTGTATTCTATTTCAGAGTAATTATTTATGTTGTGCTTTTTTAAAGAAATCGTACAAATTCATAAATTGAATTTGAATAGTTATTTCTTTGGTGTTTTTTTTAAATTTATCAATTTTAGTAATTACAATCACAGGTATCGTAACCTTGACTAGCAGCAGCGGCAGTAGTTGGTGATTCTCCTGGTACAAAATTAACTGGAGCCTCTCCTTGACCTTGTGAACTAAAAATATTGCTATAAGATGTTTTTAAATAATTTACATGACCTTGCAATGATTTAATACGTCCCTGTGCATGTTTAAAAGATTCATTTAAATTATTGATTTGACCTTGCATCTTTTGTCTAATCTGTTTATAAAGAAAAGGAAAATTAGAAAAGTATGTCTTGTTTGGAAAATTTTTAGTTGAATTACCTCATCTCTGTCTTTTTGTGCAGCTTTTGCTGTTGCACGACATTGAGCAAGTTGTCTTTCCATTTCAGAAATTTGATTTTGCATCGTTTTTCTCATCATTTCACTTCTTTCTTTTGTTCTTGCTACTTGTCTTGCTGAATCTTCTCTAACCTTAATTGAAAATAATTGTAAAATGATTTTTTTGTCTCTCGTACATTTTTGTTTTAAATAACAAAAATTTACCTGCTCTAGTAAAGATGTTAATTGAGCGACTTCGTGTAATTTTTCATCATTACATTTTCTAAATTGAGTTTCTTGTTCCTCAAATCGAATCAATGTATTTTTAAGCCTATCATTTTCGGTCCTTAATTCACTATTCTCTTTTTCTAATTCATCACATTTTTCTGATTGCTGACTACATTCTTCCTAATAGAAAAAAAAATTTCATGTTAGTCAATTTGTGAGACTCTATTTATTTTTATTAATTTAATCCTACTTGTAGGTTATTATTTTCACTGCGAAGTATTTCCATTTCTTTTTGTAAAGTTTCTATTTTATCTTTATAATCTAAAATTTCTCGTGAATAATCTTCACAATGTCTTTCAGAAATTTGACGTAATTGTTGTGATTCTTGTAATTTTAATTGTGTTTGCTTTAAAATATCTGGCAAGGGAGCTAATTCAGCAAGTTTCTCTTGAAACTGATTCTAGAAAATATACTTCAATAGTTATTTATTTTGTTATTTAATCATTTATTTATTATTAATAATAAATAATGATTAGATAGGATTTATTATTAATAATATCAAATACCTTAACACGTCCAATTTCTAAAGTTACATTTTCATTCATTCTAACATTATCCAATTCCATAAGATCAAGTTGATGTCTTTGTTCCTCGACTTTTTGCTGAGCCTATAATGATAATTAATTTAATTATATATTCTATAAATTCGAAAGTGAATTATAGTAAAAATTGATAAACCATTAGATATTTATTTCGATAATCCTCAAGTTGAGCAGATTGATCATGTGTTAAGGATCGTAATTCTTCAAGTTCGTCTTGAGCATCTCTGAATCTTTGTTTCGCCACCAAAAGCGCCTGTTCTTGTTCAATCAATTGTTCCTTATTACCTACATTTCAAAAAAAATTATTTTATTCAAAGTTATCAAATTTTATTTTAGTAAATATTTTTTATATTACCGCTCATTTTATTTTTTTCAATTTCTAGAACCTTTAATCTTTCTTGCAAATCAATTAATTTATTTTCAATTTTAGCTTTTTCCTCTTTAATATCACGTGTTTCTTGTTTCATTTTTTCTGCATCCGTACGAAGACAAGAGACCTCACACAATTTACTTTTATAATCATCTTGAAGACGTGCATATTGTTCTTTTAAATCACGCAATTGTGGTTGATTACATTGACTTCCACTCTTTTTTTTTGCGACAATAAATTTATTTTATTAATTTTTTTTTTTAAGTTGTGAGTATACTAATTTTCAAAATCGAAACAAAAATTTACCGTGATATTATTAAGACCACAACCTTGATTCACATCTTGTGAAATATTCATCTAAAAAAGAAGGACAATTGGAAGCAAAATATAATAATTTTAAAACTTATATTTAATATTTGGAACAATTGAGGAATTTTATATATTACCTTAGTAGGCATTACACCAGATTGAAGACTTGCTACACATGGAGGACACGGTTGAAAATTTCTAGAGACTGGTTCTGCAGCTGTTGGATTACATGAACATGGTGCACAAGGTGCTGTACATTTAAAAAGTTTTCTTTGCTGATCCAACTGATTTCTTTCACGTTGAACATTTATTAATTCCATTTGCATTGTACGAACCTCACTTTCTATATTGCCAAGTTGTTCTTCCTGAAACAGTATTTTGCTATTTCTTCTTTCTCAAAGTAAATTTGTTTTTAATACAAAATTGAATAATTAAAAACAAATAAATACTGATTAATATACCAAATTCTTCGTATTTTTTTCGTATGCATTGTTCAATTCAGCGGGACACATTCCTTTTGATAAAGGCCTTGGAGAAGTGGAAGTTTTTGTACCAGTAGGAGAAAAACAGGCCATATTATTACCTCTTAATGTATTATTTTCCAAAATTGATGTATTTTCTTCTGCGCCACCTCCAGAAAGTCTTTGTGTACCTTTCGACAAAAAGAAACGTTATTCGAAACTAAAAAAGAATTTTAAATGATAAATATTTTTTTGTTTTCTTATTCTTACCAGACATGAGTGCTAAAGAATCACCAACATGTTCTTCAAGACAAGATCTACAGCGACAAACACTATCATCAAGATTATTTATACTATTGTAAGAATGAGCTGGTAAAAAGGGCGACGATGATGAACCACCAGGACAAGTGTAGCAACAAGATGGTGTAGCAATTTTTTCATTTAGACAAGCTAATTGACGACTCAATTCAGTATTTTCCTTGACGATTATTCGCATTTCAGCTTGTAGACCACATACTTTACGTTGTAGATTATCTACAGCATTGTCTTTTTCCAAAATAGCCTCCTCTAATTTGTATCTGCAACGAGAAATTTGTTTCTTATAATTATAATTTATTATTATTTACATTTACAGATATAAACTAAATTTCTAAAATTAGGTTGTAAATTAAAAAAGAAAATCTGTTTTGACATATTTCACTTTAAATAGATTACGTAATTAATTAAAAAATGGAAATAATTTTTTTATCTATAAGAAATATATAATTATTTAATAAAACAAAGTACCTAAATATAATAAAAAGTGTCAAAAAAAATCTTCGATTGTCAAATATTTTTTACGATACTCGATTGTCATTTTAAAAATTTTTAGAATAATTTTTTTACTAGAATATTATTAAATACTATTTTTAAAGTACTGGTAAATAATATGTTTTCAGAAGAATAAATTAATTTATTATACTTTTCTTAGTTATAGAAAGGTAAATGTAAAAAGGGAAAAATAATTTCTATACGTACTTTCCACCTTCGAGCTTGGCATTTTCTTTAACTAATTTTTCTTGCATAATTAATGATTCACTTAATTTCCCAGTGAGACTCTCTAAATGTGTTGTTTCTGATCTTTTACATTGACTATCAGCGACTACTATCTTTGGAATACAATCCTCAGTATTGCCACAAATAATGACCCTTGGTAATCTAAAATTAAAATTACACATATAGTTTTTGTTATAAATTTTTAATAAAAAAATTAATTAATCACTTAGAACACACTTGTCTTCTGGATATTCTATTTTTGGTACATCAAATCTATCATCATCTTCTAACAAATCGTTTGTTTTTCCATAATATTCTTCGTCTAATTTTTCATCTCCATGCTAAATAATTTCATAGATATTCATTCTTATAGCTATAATATAGTTTTTTTCTTTGTTAAAAATTAATAAACATTTATAATTTACTTCTTTTTTATGAGGATAGGGCAACATTTCGAACATTTTTGCAAATTCATAACTTGATGGATCACTGAGACCTATTATTCTTTGTACTTTTCTCGTCATTTCATCAAGTTGAGCTAATTTTGTACTAATATTCTCCTGTTTCTCTGAGAGCAAAATTGTATCTTCTTGAGACAAATCAGATTTCTACAAAAAAATAATATAAATTTATATACACAAATTTAATCTTAAAATTTTTTTTTAATTTAAAAATTTTTTTAATTACATTAATAAGCTCATTTATTTCCTTCTTTAATTGTTCTATTTCTTCTTCGATAGTGATGCAATTCTCGTAAGCGCCATTCATATCTTGAAGCACTGCTGAGTCCGTAAATGGAATAGCACTCATAATTGAATCTCGATCATGACCAGATTTTACAGGAATTCCTCATATTACAATTAAGAAAAAATGCAAAATATTTTCAATTTCATGTTTTACAAAGTAGAATAATAATTTTTTTTCAAATTCTCTTATTTTAAGTTTTTAGATATCTAAGAAACAAAAGTTTTTTTTTTAAATATGAATTGTAATAATATTTAATAGTACCTTCACCGATATTTTGGGGCAGTGGATGTGGAGGTGGTAGTGCCTCAGAATCATGTTTCTGTAAAGTAATTACATCCGAAAATTTTTCCACAGAGTTTACATCTTTTTTTGATGAAGTTTCTAATTCATCGTCTAATTCTTGTTCAGACAATTTTCCTTCATTTGCCATTTTTCTAAAAAAAAATTCCAATTTTTATACTTATTAACACAAGTATATAAAGAAAGTTTGAAAAAAATAATCTTTACTTTGCAAAGTCTAAATTAACTACGAAAGAATTTTCATTAGATTCATATGATTTTAAAGAGTAAATTTCCTCATTCTCTAATATTTCTTCATGGATATTTGTTTCTTTTACGCTTTCATTCAAAGATAATGCATCCAAATGATTCGGCTGTTAAATTAAAATTATTTTTATAATTTAAGTTTTAAATTATATGTATTCTAAAATTTTTTTGTACAAAATAGAAATTTTATATAATATGTATATTATTTTTACCTGTGTAATAATATTTGGCTCGAGTTTAGAAGTACTAATACAATTATTCAAAAATAAAGAATAATTATGACATGAATTTGTTGAACTTGAAGAATCAAATGTGAAATCAATAAATTTCTCTGTTAATGAAGATGAATGTATTTCTGGTAAAGTCAACGGTTTTTTCAAGTCAAAGAGAGTTTCCAAATTGTCAAAAACATCATTTTTCAAATAGATATTATTCTTCTGATTACAGCTTTTCTGCTTTGTGATTTTTCCTTCTCCTCGTCGCTTTAATTCATGTTGACTTTTACTTTTTGTGAATAATGTTTTATTGCGCAAAGGTCTACGAGAATTTTCTGATAAATAAGAGTGACTGTCAATACAAGGCCTTCGCTTCTGCAAACAATTTTATTATTTTAGAAAACCATTAACGATTTAATAATAATATTAATTAATTTCAAGTAAAAACTTTCACAAGATAATTTATCATAAAAATTATTTTTTAAATTATTTTCTTAGATATTTTATGAACAAAAATAATCACAGTAGATTATTATTATCATCATTACTGTTGTAAAAAATTTTACCTTCATATTTTTACCTTCGAAACAAGTCCGTCTTTAATTAAAAATTATTATGTATTAAGGTTATTTGTTCCTGCACAGGACGTCCAAGTTTCAAATTACGTTAGCAAATTTAAGTTATTAACCTTTGCTTCTATTTTATTTTGCTATAATGAAAAATATATATTTATTACTATAAAAAACAAATAAAAATATTCAGATTTATGGAAGATTAAATACAAACTTGAAATCAGATGACGTTAACAAGTGACTGCGATAAAAAGCAAAATGACATTTGATATAATGTTTATAATTCTAAATTATTAACGTAATTTGTTGATTTCCCGTTTTATTATTTAAATTTTTTTCAATTATAGTTCTAATTTCATTCACCAGGTCGGCGTTATCAGTACTTCTCAGGGTTGTGTAGTGATATTTTTTAAGTGAAATACAAGAGAAACCTCCTTAATGTGACACATGTGATGAGCGACACCACCCTGTTTATATGAACAACCCAACCCTGATGTGAAACTTAGTTTAACATTTCGCAGTTGGCAACATTGTAACATGGCGTCGGTTATACAAGACTGTGTGCGCGCTTCTTACTACTCTCAACAAGTGTCGAATATAATCCTTTGTTCGTTAAAATCGTTTTTTTTTCTAAACATTCTTTTTATAAACCAATTCTAACTTTTGACGTGAAATTAAATCATATACAAGTAAAATTCACTTCCGATTAATAGACAAATTTGACTTGTGTGAAACCGGGCATTCGGGTGCCTCCTTGTGCGTGATAGCAATATGAAGAAATTCACAGCAATATTTTCAACATTTTGCAACAATATATATTGTATTATTGTATATTCTTTGGTGACGAAAAGTAAAAAGACATGAAAAAAAATGGCTGACACATCGATTTTCGACATTAAAATCATCGTTAATTCGAGTGGTTTGTTTCAATCCGGAAGGATAATAGCATCGGAAGTAATCCTCGATTGTTGTGTTTGTATCTATTTGTTAGTGCGTGTTAATTTGTACAGTAATTGTGGTATGGGATTTTCTTCGATGAAAGTTGAAGAAATAATGAAAAACAAAATGGCCGCCATACACGAGATAATTAATACTTTCAGTTCGGTTTTTTGTTCTAATACGGAAGATTAATAGCAGTACGATTGTCGTGTCAATAATAAATTTATTCGTAATTATTCATTTGTTCTAATAAAAATGCAAGTAACTTGCACGTTAAATGTGATTCGTTAAAGTAGTGTCTGTGAATGTTGTGTTTGTGTTTAGTCTTTGAAGAAAGAAAAGTCGTTTCGGAGCAGCTCCAGGATGATCATGTACAGCTTCTAGGAAAAAGGCAGAGAAATTTCTCGCGAATAAGCTACTGCAAAACATCTTGAGTCAACGACTGGTGAGTCTTTTATTTATTTTTTATTTCAAAGTGTCTAAACGTCCGGCTAGACGGACATCAAAAAACGTCTAAACGTCCGTCTATATCCACCCGACTTTGTCCGCAGAATACTTTCGGGCATTTCCGACCCCCCCCCTCCTCCTCCTCCAAGGTTTCCTTAAAATATACGTAGACGGACAAAATTATCAAAAATTATTTTGTCCGTCTAGTCGGACGAATAGACGCAGCGTTTTTATTTTTTCTAGTATAACAGTGACATCATTGACAAAAAAAAAATATTTCGTATTAACGGTTTATTAAATACAGAAATTATTATTTCTTTAAATTTTTTGTATATTCTTCGCACATTTAATATTTTTTGCCCCATAAAACATATATTTGGTTTGATAAATTTTTATTTTACCCACACTAAAATAAGATTATTGTAATTTTCTCTTTTTGGATAATTCAATAATCTTCGGATTTTTTTAATAAAAGTGTTATGCTTTTTTTTTAAACATTTAGTGAGTGAATAATTTTACAGTGTTAATTTTAGTTTTGCATAAAGTGCAATTTTTGAAGTTTGAAGAATATATACGTCGGTGAAGTTCACAACGTTTATGATCAACGATTGAAAAAAAAATATTTTTTGCCTATAAATTGTTTTTTCAAAAAATAATTGATCAAGGAAACCTTGCAAAAAATTTTTTAGAGCAAAAATATTAATAATTTGCATATATTTTTTAAACGTTGTGAACTTCACCGACGTGAATATATACAGTGATTTACGTATAATTACGTGTGAATTGGATTACATGTGAACAACACATAAGGTAAGTTAATTAAATTACAACCCATCACTGTTTTACAGTTTTTATCATATATCATATAAATAATTTGTGTGTGAATTTGAGGTTAAAATTTTTAATTAATAATTAAAGAAAGAACAATATCTATTTAGAAAATAATTATATACTACATTATGGATTCTCAACGGCATGATTCTCCACAATCAATTTTTTTAGTAGATAAAGACAATAATGTACGTATACTTTAATGTTTTTATTTACAAAATTTTGCATCATAATTGTATATTCTAAAAGTTATTTAATTTTTTAAAATATTACAGTCTCTTTCTTTTGAACTCAATTTGTGTTTTTAGAGATTGGAAATTACTCCTGAAAATATAAAATTACTTCGAGATTGTACGACTGAAGGATTTAAAAAAAGAGCATTACCGCTGAGTTTATCTTGTGGTATTATTTCTTATATGTTTCTGAAAAATAAGGGTAAAATAGACAAACGTTTAATGGTTCCAATTGTTTTTTGCTCTGCTGTTGGAGGTCTTACTTTCGGTTTAGCAAGTTACAATAAAATATGTGCCGAACGATTAAGAATTGCAATTGTACAAAATTCAAGAAGGTAAATATAATAATAATAATAATAATAAAGTATATAAGTATTGATAAATGTTACATTCTTTTAGTTACAACCAAAGTGATATGGAAAATCAAAACAATCCAGTTTCTTCTCAAAAAAATTACGAAATGTTTACTCGAAGTAAACCAACAGACATAGAAGTGTCAACAACGAGTGATTTTGACACTGTAAATAATATTGTAGACATGGGTATGTTAAAATTATTATTTATATATTTGTTACAAAATTATTAATAGAATATTCAAAACTAAAAATAGAAAAATAAAAATGAATTAATTGTAGAATTTAAGAAGAAAAATTTTTTTTTTAATTATAGACAATGTGGAAATACCCTTTCAATCAAAGACTTATGATGGGCAAAGGAATTATGTAACGTATGATGAATTAAGGGAGAGGAATAGAACAGAATATATGCAAAAACAAAAGTATATGTTTTTATTTTTATTCATTTTATTCTTACTATTTTTGATAAAATGATAAAAATAAATAGTAACGTTGAAATTATCATTTTAGTATTATCAATAATATTTTCACGTTAACAGTAAAATTTATTATTATTATTATTATTATTATTATTATTATTATTGTTGTTATAAAACAGATATATGCAACCATACCAAGGAGTACAACAAAGATACAATTCTCCTCAATTTAAGGATAAATCAAATAAGGTATATTTTCCTGAAGAAAAATTTGGAGATAACGTACAAAGTAATCCTATTGGTACACAAGAATTTGAATATAATGAACAGTTAAGCAATCAACGAAAAGATCGGTGAGTTTTATGAATTTTAATTAGTTCCAATTAAAAAAAAACGATAGGTTTTATAAAAAAAAATATTAACATGGCGAATAGGTTCGTATTAAAGATAATAAAGAATTAGCAAAAAATAAATAAAAAATAAACAATAATAAAAGAAAAATTTATCTTTAAAAAAGCCATAATAGGTATACAATTTATAATTCACTAAAAAAGAAGTAGAATATTAATATTGTTATTTCAAATTAGAAACTTAAGAATTTAAATAAGATTTAAAAAAGTGTTAAAAAAAAAAAAAAAATTATTGTACAGGGTGCAACCTGAAATGTATCCAACTCAAGGTATTAATCGTCCCTCAAGGCAACGAAAAAATGAGTATGGTGATGATTGGTAGTATTAGTTTTTAATATATAGTCATTTTATATGTATTCTGTTTAAATAAAAGAAAATAAATAACTACCTCAATATTTTAATACATTTTCTTAAAATAAATAAATCTAAAAATATCAACTGTGAAAATTATAATTATTATTTTGCAAAAACTATTCAATTTAAACATACTTTTAATAAATAAATAAATAAATAAAATTCGACACTTAAATATATAAATAACGCAATTTTTTTACTTGTTTTTCTTAAATCAGAAAAAATATAGCAATAAAAAATAATAAATTACCATTATTAGAAAGAAGAAAATAATTACTTTTGTAAAATTATATTGACGCATTCCCGAGAATAGAATAAAATTTCATGACACTGGCCGTGAATGGTTCAACGTTTCTTATATAGTTTTACCTGAAAGATAACTTAATTCCTAAATTAACCTCTTGCTCATATAAAGAGTTGATTTCTCTGCCATTTCGGAATCCCTCATTAAAAATGAAAAATGTTTAATAGAGGCGCAGCATGTATTGGCGAATATATAGTAATAGTAAGTGTATATATGTATGTAAAAGAAATTCACATCTACTTTTATACTATATACATGTATATATTTCTTTAGGACTTAAAAAAAATATTGTTTTAACATTGGAATGCAAAAAGCATTAGCTTTTTTTGCACTAAAAATAAAACTAAATATAAATGCCTATATTAAACATTTTTTTATTTCTGAGTGTTAAATTATTAATTTCAAAAATATAAAATACAAAAGTTTTAATAATAAAATTAAAACTTGTTGCACATTAATTATTGATGTTTTAAATGTTGTTTTATCAGGTCAGTAAATTCTAATTTCTTTTAATAAATAGTTTTAGGAAATGTGATTCTTATTAAATAATAAAAGATTCATATTATGACGTATTTAAATTGATATTTTTATTTGAACTTTTTTTTGAAGTATCAATATTGGTATGTACATAAATATAGACTAGTTTTACGATTTCCGACAAGTAACATTTTCGATTCGCTGAAAGTGCTAATTGATATAAATTATATAATATATAACTATATAATAATTAAAAAATACAGTTGAAATTAATTATCTTGTTTGTTTATCATATAAGTGTGTGCAATTTTTTTTTGTTTCAAAATTAATTGTAAAGAAAAATGAGTCGGTATATTCGCAAGTAGCTCCTAAATTCATTTATTAATTATATGTATATATTTATATATATATATATATATTTATTTATATAGTATAGTAAAATATATAAAGTCTTGAAGAGAAACGTAAAATGATATGTGTGTACATTGATTTTAATTTGGATTTGACACTTTCACCGTTATTTATAAGAAATATAATAATAATATATCTAGTCAGTTCTAATTCAGAATAATGAGGTTATTATACTGCTTAATATTATTAAAAATATAATTTTTATTATTTGCATAATGTATGTAATTTATAAATTTAAATTAAATAATTTTCAGTCATTTAGAATATTAAAGAAAATTTTTGAATAAAAAATCGTATTAGATTCAGTTGAACCTCGTTAAGAGCGTTGTTTTTTAATTATCCAGTTTCTCACTTGAGGTTCGAAAATTGTATCTCTTTATTTTTAACTAAAGTTTTATTTATTAACAAATTTATATATGAATTTCGTATAACAAAATTTTATCAATTTTTTTAAATCTCTTTTTAAACTTATATTTTTTTCATTTGGAATAGTTTTTTTAAATAAAATTTTTTTTTTTATTTAAAATAATTCATAAGAAAAAAAATTCATTAAAAACATTTTTAGAGGCTTAAAAATACATAAATTGATGAATTTCATTTGAAATCTCTTTCTATATATATGTATATGCGATCATGGAAAATTACAACAGTTAATACCGGTGAAAGTGCAAAGCAAATATTACATCGATGTGCCGTTTATCCATATCGGGCGTCGAGGACACACGGCATACGTATAGTCTTTGGGATAAAACTAATTCACAAAGTGACGTTCTCTACGTGCTATAAACCACTCTTTTTATTACCGATATAGTAATAATTAATTATTATAATGTATATCGCTACTCGAGGATGCAAGTGTTTGGATGAGCCTTTAACTTTTCAGGGGTTGTTATATTTATTTATTTATTTTAATACATGAAGAAGGGGTTTTCAATATGATAATAATGATTACATTAGTTTACATAAGTTGCAAGTGCTTTATATTTGTATTATATAATTAAATTTTAAAAGTTAATTTTTTTTTTCCTTTAAATTGAAAGCATTTTTAAGAATATACTTGCAAATTCGTAAAGCGATACAGCAACATCTACGTATTTTGAAACTTATTTTCATTCATAGATATATGTATATAAATTTATATATACATTTATATATATATACAGGGTAACTGATACAGAATAGACATTTATCTCTGCAATACGTGACATATTTTAGTATTTTTTTAAAAAGGCGGATTTAAAAAACACTTGAATATTTTAATCGATTTATTATGCATTATAACTTAAAGTTTAAAAGAATTAAAAAATTTTATTGCAAACTTTTCACAATTTTTCTTTAAAAATTTTTTGATAAACAATTCAGAATTCTACCAAAATACACGTCATTACATTCATATAATAAATATTGCTCAGGAAAAGCTGATGTTTTATTATAAATTTGATATTAAATAGTTATAAACACATACTTGGTAATTTTTTTCTTTCAACGAAAATAAACTAAAATAATTAGTACCTACTCAAGTCAAATAAATTATATATATATTTAAAATAGTTTGGAAAAAATTTTCTTTACAAAAAAAAATAAAAACTTTTTCCTGAGTAATGATATACACTTGACTTTTACAATAATAATAATTGCTATATAAATATAAAAAAAATTTTTTGATGAATTTTACTAAAGAAGACTATACGTAATTTAATGTTAAAACTATATAGACAAAAATTTATTTATATTGCACACACAGAACAACACTAATAAGTACAATTATTATTCATAACAAAAGTTAATAAAATTAATCGAAGTAAAAAAAATTCATCATCTTCATACTAATATCACAGTTGGAAGACAGATCAGGAGCATACAATTAATAAAATAATATTACTTTATATTCGAATTATTTTTATGTAAATGAAAGTTTAAATTCGATCCATTGACATTGAAAAATAAAATTTATTCGATTCAAGTAATCGGTTATCAAGTAAATATTTATTTGAACCAAATAATTTTATGTTTGATTTGTCTTGAATCGAACATTTTTCTTTCAAATATATATTTAAAATGTGTTGTTTAATAATTTTGTTTTACTGCATTGCTTGCAATATGAAGACAAAAAAAAGTCTTAACATTTATTTTTATTTTTTTTTTTTAAATATCACGTATAGCATACGGTTTTTAGAGTACTCTGCAAAGTTTACCCTTCTTGTATATAATGTGCAACGTACGGTGTATTCGCGAAAAAATATTTCTACATGGAAATGAATGTATACTATTTTTTGCGTATCTATGTATACAATTATATTTATTTATATAGTTGTGTTTTTTTCTATTATGTAGTGGACCAGCCACTATATGGACGTGAACAGTCTAGTACAACAGTAGTTTTTTTTTGTGAACCCATTGAAACCATCTTTCAATTTCATTATTGCAAATGATAAAAAAAAAGAAAAAAAAATTCCCTACAACTAGACTGCATGAGTATTATTTGCATCAAACTATTTTTAAACAAAAAAATTACTAACAAATTTTGATTTTTGTATCTTCTTTTAAACTCAGAATTTGTTTTTTCAATTGTTTTGAATTAAAACTTTGAGTTATTTATACACTCAAGAAAAATTTCATTCAAATAATCAGTTACTTGAGTATTATCAAATAAATAATTTTAACAGTTATAATTTTTGAGTCAATTTGTTCAAAATACAAAAATTATCTTTATTTGAATGAAATAAATTTTTTTTCAGTATAAGGAACAAATTTTGATAGATATTAATTATTTTGAATTGAAATATAATTTATATTTAAAAAAAGTAGTTTGATGCGCAATAAGTTAATTCAATATATTTTGTATAAATATAATGAATTTCGTTCTACACTTAGCAAAGTTTCATAAAATCATATACAGTTTATTCTAGCGACAAGAACAATGGGCAGCACATAGCGATTGACACCAACGCGATTCGACCGCGATCTCCTTAAGATCACACACATACACACATACTGATTGTGAGTCAGTCGAAGACGTTGCATTGGTGTGTGTATAAGTACATCATGAATACTTAATACACGTTCTTATATATATATATAAATACACACCTGCAAATTATTTATCAACACAAATATACAAAATTCACGCATAAATCTCATTACCTATAAATTATAAATGTACTAAAAATTGTTAAAAATTATAAAAAGTAAAATTTCTATATATGTATAGAGAAAGAGGGAATTTTACTTCGCATGTTGTTTAGGTAAATGTCGTTTCATGTGAAGTGCAAGATGATCACTTCGTGCAAACGATCGTTCACATACAGCACATTTAAAAGGTTTTGCTCCGGTATGTTTCCGATAATGTCGCGTTAATTCATCACTTCGAGCGAATCGCCATTCACATTCAGGCCACTGACACTGGTATGGCTTCTCCCCTGAAAGCAAAAGAAAACAAAAAATTACACTTTATTTCCGCGGAGAAATACTAAAAAAGCACAAAATTGTGAGGTATTAAACTAAAAAAATTTATTTTTTAAAATAATCGGTTACTTAGTGATAATTTTACTGTAATTCAAATTAAGAGAGCATATTATTTTGAAAAGTATTGAATGACATAAAATAAAGAGATTTTTTATTTATATTGTACTTGACGAAATAGTTCGCAAGCATATATAGAAGATATTTGAATTCATAGTTCACATGAGCGGCACACAGTATATAAGAACTGATGTTGCTACGTATTTCAGTGGGATATAATACGAATAGAACTATCGCGCGCGCGATTAGGTAATGCCCCTTAAAAGCCAATAAAAAAATAATCGTGATCCTTTCCAGTCGCTAACCTTCTAGTAGCGAATGCATAGTGATCTTTCACGAATATGTGTATATATATATATAAACGTTGAGCACGGGCGTGCGACTGTGACCGAACGTTGCACTTTAAGGTCAAGACATATTAGAGAAGAGAAGAAAAGCGCAAAATAACTTCACCACATATATAAGAATATATATACACATATTGTATCATATCTGTTGCAATGAAAGAAAAGCCAACAATTTCTTTTATCGCTCTTGTCATGTATATTGAAAGTTAATATAATGCCATGCCGTTGTAATAAAATTTACTTAACGAACCACAATTTCTTTAAGTTATATAATAACATTGCATATGTTATTAGAACATATTGAAAAAATTTATACTAAAAATCCTTTTTTCCCGGGATTATAATGAATTTACAAAAAAAAATCCAAAATCGTATACAAATTTGAACTTATCAGAATTTTAATTCTGTATCATTTTTTCAATTTTCGAAACATTAAATAATTCGGTTATAAAAAAATATTTATATATTATTTTTCTCAGTATTGTGAGTATATAATCCAGTTTGTAAATGTTACTCCCTTTCAATGAGCCGTTCTTACTTTCATCTTCTGATTCACACCGCGCTACATTCATATCGGATTTTCTGGCGCATATACGTTAACCCGCGGCGCGAAATGTCACTCGCGACCTGGGGATATATAAGAAACTTAACATCTATAACCTTATTATGGATACAAATACTATATAAGAGAGAAAAACCTAAACGTTCCTCCTATGATTCTTTTATTTCATTTTTTTTTGAAGTAGCTATCGCGATATCGACTCTAAAGGAAGTCATTAGAGAACAAAGCATTGCTCTTTTGCGATAGATACAATCCCGCGCACTTCAAGATGCCGCGGTAACCTTTAACTGTAACCGCATATGCCGCAACATTCACCTGTAGGCTACTACATTAGAAAGGAATGTGACTACATGATTTTTCAAACGTCTTTGTATATAATACACACACTAAAATGATAATCAAAATGAAAAACAAAAAAAAATTTTTATTGGACGATAAGGCGTATATATACCTATATATAATATATTTATTTCCGCATCGATAACGTTGCAGTGCGAGAGATTATATATTTATCACTATTAGTTTCATGAGAAACATTTATAGAATAGCAAAAGAGATATATTTTTCTGATTATATTTTTAACAGTTAATTGGATTACATAATTGGAAATAAGGCATCGCGCGACCTTTTCGTTTACAAAACAACGAATCTATAAAGAAAAACATGAATGGAATCATTAAACCATATATATATATAAAATTTCTTAACTTCTTTATTTCGTCACTACGGGTCACAATAAGCTAAAGTTGAATTGAATATAAATTATTTTTTGTAAATATATATACATAGAGTCAGCCAAGATTTTACACTGAATTTAACAATAAATTGCATTGAAATATTTGTAAATATAAAATATATAAACTATAAATATCGATCTTTAATCACAGTGACCCAAACATTGCAACCTCAATATAGTATATGAGGGAACAAATTGAAGTGATGCAGCATTCAAATCTCTCAATCTCTTCTGAAACAGATTTGAATGCTTAGAAAGAATGGCAGTAAATTCTTTATATACCTCGAATCCAATACATATGTATTGTTATATTATATTAAACATTTTAATGATGAGTTTATATATGAGAGTTGTAGATGATAATTCAGTTTAACTAGATATACACCCAACAAACGAAAATGAGACAGCAAGTTCTATTCTTGCTCTCTCATACTGCGTTTTCAATTAAGTTTTACGTATACTCTTTAATTGAATTGTTCTTTTACACAATATTTCAATCCCATTTTTCTAATTTGAAAATTTTCAAAATATATTTTAATAAATATTTTAAAAAACGGAAAAAGCGTTATAAAATTTTACACATATTGAAAGAATAAAGAAAGGAAAGTGAGTTTAATATTATTATTATTATTATATATTATTCCTTGTAGTTTTATTCAATGTGGTGAGAGTTGCTATAGTAAAAATTTCAAAAAAGAATATATGATGAAGATCGATGAAGATATATACACAAAACAAAGGCTAGAAGAAAAAGACGAGCAGAAGAAGAAGAAGAAGAAGAAGAAGAAGAAGTTACCAAAGTTGGAAGTGCGGATCGGATTGGAATGTTGCTCGCCTCATGCCCGCCCTCGCTATATACACCACACTTATATGCTTCGCGCATTCACATTTTGTGCAGACGTTTCTGCTATCGCATGTATGTGTGTGCGTGGAAATGAATGCTATACGTCGATCGCAAAAAAGAGGTGAGAGAGAGAGAGGGACGAAGTATATTCATTCAAGACAACCGCCGCGCCACGCCAGACCGCCACGTGCCCGAGGCTCTCAACCCGTTAACTACCAGTATTTTCATGCCCAACTCCCAATCTATTCTTTTCCCTCATTACATTATATTGTGTCATTCAACAAAAAAAGACCAAAATAAATATAATATTATTCAAATCTAGAATTTGGTTGTTTTTACAATTTTCAACAAATTTTAATTTATCTTCTTACTCATTATATATCCGAGATATTAAAGATGCAATATGCTATTAATTCAATACCAAAATTCCGGTATAGAAAGTATTATATACAAAGTGATAAAAAAATCTCTTTACTATATGTCATTTAACGCATTTAACGTTTGGTTTATTTTATAATAAATTTTTCGAATAAAGTGGTTGATGATCAAAAGTTTAGGTTAGAGATAAATTTTTTTATACAATAATTACATATGGCAATTGTTTTTCTACAGAAAAATTTGAACCCCTTATAACTTTGAGGTCATCCTAAAAAAAAGTAAAACCAATATTCAAATAGTTTTTTGGCATAATGCTTTTTGTATAAATAACTGAAGCCTAGAATATAATTATTTTTACAACCCTCTTTTATCTCATAAATCTAAATAGGCACCCGGAAAGTCACTTATCTTTTATCGTGTGTGTACGATATGTCCATCAACTAATTATCTCTATACTGCATATAAAAAGGGATGTATCGATAATATCTCTTCTAATATATATGATGACTCTGGGAAATGAAATTTTAGACTGAACTATATAAACAAATAACCTCTCTTTCATTTTTCAATTAGACAAACATCTTTCGCTGTTTTTTTAATGTAAAATCTATACTGCGGCTTTCGATTTTTAACTTTATTGAACGTAAACATCATTTGTTTTCATTTACTCTATCGAGATTGTACCACATATATCAGACTGGCGTAAAATTTTAAGAAACTTTTTTTAATGTTTCGTCATTTAAATTTTACACAAACTTTCTTTTGTTATCTCTTACGCGAGATTAAAACAAAAAAAGACTTTTGACAATAGAGTTAAAATCTCTAAAAATTCTTTTTCAACCTTTTTTTCCCCCTAATTTATTGAGTACACAAATCTTTATTTCATATATACATTATACTATATGGTATATATGTGGAAAAGTGATTTAATATACTTCTTTTGAAGAAATGCGATGCAAAAACGCCTATTGACAAAATTATGTGTATTCTCACTGATAAGTAATCGAGTACAAGACATTTTAACACATCCTGTTTAATTTATAAAACATATATCTATCTTTACATTTTTAAGATAAGAATAACGTTATATTTAAAATTGTATTTTTAAAGAAATCGTCTAAATTGTTGAAAAGACAATCAGAAATTTTCAAACAATTAGAAATTCAAATTCAATTCTTTTCAATTCAAAATTTTTAATTCAAATACTTATGCATAATAAGATTTACATCCCAAGAGATCTCTTTAAAACATTTATACTTTCTTTTCTATGATGAATAACAGAAATTTCTGCAAAGTTTTAATCCAGAACTTTCTACAATCTGCGTTAAATTCTGAAACTTTCTATATGGAAGAGCTTCTACTTTAAAAATAATTTTTTTTGTTAATTTGAATTGATTATATATACAAATGATGATTATACACTTGTGTCTAGTTTTTTTTTCTTTTTGGAGAATTTAACTTTATCTTGTGTTTACATCCTCTTTCAAAGAGAGGATATGTGCAATGTACTCAACTAGATGTATACTTGTACCTCTTTTATTTGAAAAGAAATTTACCTTGTTCAAAGGGTATATGGTATATGTATATAATCAGTTGAACCGCTAGAACTTGCATTTATATCTGAACTGAGAGAGAGAGAGAGAGAGAGAAAGAGAGAGAGCAGATTGTTTCTTCTCTCGATTTATTCTATAAAAGTATATGCTATAGAAGAAAATTTGTACGAGGATAATATTTTTCAAAACATCTTTGTTCTTTGTGAAATTTTTCAAAAATTTAGCTCGTTGACTCAATTGTTTGAAAAATATATACATAATTAGGTGTAAACTATTTTAGCTATATAAAATTGTAAATTTTCTTTTTCATATTTTAGAATAGAAGAGTGTTAAGAATGTACACTTGGCATTTACACAGCGTTGCGTGTAAATGTATGTATATATATGCTCCCGCTCTCACAGCGAAGGTAACCACGCCCAACTTACACTTTGAAAGAACGAGAAGTTCTCTGATATTCATCGCGAGAGAATCGACTTTCCTCCTTTATTTCCATGAAATACATCTGAACTTAATGTACCCTAATTATTATAGTTCCCATCAAAAATTTTATTTTCCTTTTTGTTAAAATCAGCACTTGATTAAGAAAAAAAATATCCTATAAAAAATTGAATGTATTTGCAAAAGTTTTTAATATCACGAATGTAGGTATATATAAAATTGATATGAGGAGATGGTATATACACTATCGATTCACAATTATGATATCTTGTACATCTCATCATACTAAAGCTTGATTGTCTGTAACTTTTTCTCTACCTATAGATATCAAGGGATGGGTCTTAACAAAGATTTCGGTACAATTTTTAAAATTGATCAATCACGATAATCATGCGCCCCGTGAAAATATTTAATGAATGAAGAATTAATAGATGCTATTTAATTCTGATGACGCAAAAATAAACGGTTTAATGAAAAATTTATAATTCAAACTTACCAGTGTGTATTCTCTGATGTGCCTTGAGATGTGAACTTTTTGTGTAGACTTTTGTGCAACCTAGAAAAAAGGAATGTTTCTTAAGATAAAAATCTCTAAAACTCACATTAAGAAAAATTAATAAATATCATGAATAAAATTTCACTTACCAATAAAGTCGCAATGGTGCACTCGTCTTTTCTCCAATTCAGGATTATTTCTCCTATTGAATTTAGTGATAGATTGAGATTGAATTCTATGAGGTGCATTAATAATAGGAGGCTGTGGATACGGAGGAGGAGGTGTTCGCCTAGGTGGTCCACCAAGTGGTGAACCAGGATCGGAAATTGGTGGCGTCAATGGTGACACGTACATTAACCTATTCATTGAACCATATAACGCCGGCGATGTTGTACTTGTATTAGCTTGATGATGATTTGTCGATGAATCATTATTATTATTTGTGCTATTAGTCGTTGGAAATATTTTAAATGCCGTTGTTGTTGCTCTATGATTTAAAACTACCGATTGTCCACTTGCCGAATGCCTATTGATAAATGTCGAATTACTAGTGGGTCCTTCAAGCAAATGTAGTGTGGGATTCGAGGGTAATGGTTCGGTTTTTATTTCTACTGGTGATAAAACAGGAGATGTTACAACGTCTTCTGTTTCTAACTTCACATGCGATTGAGAGGCTAGCATATCAGCATTTTCGGGATCCAATTTTTGAATACTCGAGGTAATATCTTCCCAAAGTGGTGGCCTGAGAAAAACGTCGTCATCACCGCCACCATTGCCCGTTGATTGACTACTTCGAGGTGATACAAAACTTGCTTGTGGTCGACATGAAGTGTTGCTGACTTGAAAAAAATCATCCATATGGACCGAAGGATCTCTCGTATCCTTCTCGTCATCCTCAAGCTTTTGCAACCTATCGAGATCTTGTCGACACAATAGGGTATCCAAGTCCGATGTCTGAAGCAGAAAAATAGTTTTTCGATTTTAGTATATAACATTCCAAAAATAAGTTTAATTAGTTTCTTTAGTCAATGATTTATATTTTAATGTTAGTATTAGTTTCAATTAAATTCTACTGATAAGTAAAGGAATTCATAATAGTTTCGCCATTGTTTCTTTCAATCATCAAGTATTGTATGAGAATTAACTGCATGTCTTAGTTTGAATAACAGAATATATAAACTATATACATAATTTGTCAAGAGGTAATCAGTAATCTACATAGCGAGTTTCTTATAGGAAATAAATTTTCTAATACATACATAAAAACAAGTTCTTGAATAAAATAGTACACTTCTTTTAAATCAATCAATTTTAGGTTTAGCAAAAAGGTCGAAAATTCGAAGCTAGCTTTTTTAAAACAGCAGGTTTTATATCTTTTCTATTTAAAAAAATTGTGCAAAAAAACCCAAGAAAAGCTGCATCATTTCATCTCATTTGATTTGTATATATGCGCACAACACCGCCCTCATATTTTTTATTTCCTTTTCTTCCTCATCCTGTTCCACACACTGGACCACAAACGACGTATATAACTTTTTTTTGAATATTTTAATACACACGTGCAAACATCAAATACAACGCCCTTTTCAACATTCGACTATATACATGCGCTTCCTTGGAACATCCCTCGCGAAAAAGACATTATTCATATAACCCGCATATAATTATCATTTATTTATCTATCACATATCAAAAATTCATGACATATGCCTTATGTAATATTACCTGAATATAACACTTTTATTTATTATTATATTATAATTATAATAAAAAAAATATAATTGAAATAAATCTTTCGATGTGTGTATATTTTTTGAGAGCATATTTGTTCTTAAAACAAAAATTTAGAAATTCTATACTATAGTTCGTCTTTTTCGATTTTATAACTATATATATATACAGAATGTTTAAGTCGATTGCTTCATGACAATTGTCTTATTTTCGTTGCATCAATAATAATATAGTGGAGTGCGAAACCTGATCTGTCCGACCATTATTGCAGGTAATCATAGATGCTGCTGGGTCAATCGGGTTAATAACGCGTTCTCAAATCCGTCGGGACACCCACGCCGACGCGATATATGCCGTGATGCGCGCCGTATGTGAGTAAAATATACACGAACTTCGAAATAATATTTTGAATAAATTCCCCGATATATAGTCATTTTAACAAAATGAAGACAACAAATTTTAAAATTTATATAATATTTAAAAAAATGCTATTCAATCGATAATATTTCCGACATATTAATAAATTAGAATTTATCTTATTTAAAAATTTTTTTCATTTTGTAGCATGTGCTGCATATTATATTTTCTATATTTATTAATTTTTTCAGTTTATTTTTAAGTATAAACATTCTCTTTTTGGAAATGTTAATTCAAAAAAGCTGCCATAGTATTTTAAAAACAAAACTGAAAAAATTAACAAATAATAGAAAATATCGTCTAATTATTTTAAAAATTAAGATATAAATTTCTCGTATTACTTTGTTTAAATAAACATAATCGTAATTTATCTTTAGTGTAGAAAATCTATAAAAAAAATGTAATTTTTATATTTTGTAGATCTTCAGTAGTATCGGAATATTCGAGTCAGACTATAGTATATAATATATGTGATACTAAAACTGACCGACATCCCTTTCGTCTGACAATAGCATAAGCTAGTACTACTACTTCTTCTACTACTAAAATCGCTTCCAAAACTGTTTATGACCTCTTCTGACTTTGTTAAAAAGAATATTATAATATCCAAATTTTATAAAGTTAAAACATTTCTGAATTTGTATAATTTTCAAAAGAATCAGAAATTTTTTTTTTTTTTTTTGATAATGTTCTTACGCTTTTGTGGGGGAACTATATAAGGATAAATGCAAATTTACGTCATTTGTAGCAAATAAAAACAAAGAAAAGAATAATAATGGAGAAGGAAGCAGCCATTTTGTAGACGGTAACGAAGCGTGGCGCGCAGAAGCAAGCACACTGAATCAATCTAGTGAAGCCACACCCTTTGACCTAAAGCCGCATTATCCTGATAAATATGGAGGAAATGTCGAGCGAACAATAAGCTACCGTTATCATCATTATTATCGTTTCGATCGTTAACCAGCTTGAATCTTTTTTTTATGTTTTACCGATACATATAGTACTTTGAAAAAAATATACCTGCCTACATTTTTATGTATTTGATAGCATATGTTTGTTCATCTACATATTAAATGAATTAAAATAATAATTATCTCCTTACATTGTAAAAAGTTCACTTTTTAATTGCAAAAGCCTTTTCGAAATATCTACCTAATACATTTTAAGTTTTGAAAATAATTTTATCAAAATCTTAAATTAAATCTGATTCTGTTTTTGTTATTCGAATTTGAAACATAATTTTCGACCCCAAATCACTGGAGTGAGATGTTACATATTCTAAAATGGCTGATATAGCTGCCCTTGTGTTTCTTCATAGAACTTTTAAAGTTTTTCCTCTAAAGACATTTTTGAAAGTTTTAAAAAGTTCTTTTGATTGAAAAAAATGTTTTTTCTAACTATTCGTGAGCTTCTCGTTGTACATCACATATATACTGATTCTATCTTGCTATTCAACTGCCTAAGGTAATAAAACCCCAGTCTCCATTATTTACTTGCATTATCGTTTATTTTACGCCCACAAGTCTCGTATTTATGGTGAAATTATTCAACATTATTTCACAGATATGAATAAGATATGGTTGATCCTTGAGATACATACATATATATATATACAATATATATATTGGTGTACGAACATCCTCCTCATATATATTTCTAATGCGCCATATTTTTGACTCCTGATGGAGAAAAATTTTTAATCTCTTGCAATCCTAAAAGAAATATGTATTTTGTTTAGCAAAATTCATGCATATAATCTTTAATTGAAGATACTATGATTTTAATGTATAGAAAAAGTCGACTAAAATGTATTGTACTGATTCTGA